>NW_015090886.1:428555-447019 GCF_001431845.1 Calidris pugnax
GCACAGCACCCCAGTCCTGCCATGGGATGGGGAGGGCAGAGAGGAGGCGGGAGGGGAGGAAATGCAAGAGGCTGCACCCAAATAGATATATATATACACATATATATACACACATGCATGTATGAACATATATATATACACACACATATGTATGAATATATATACACACACATGTATGTGTGAAAATATATATATATATACACACATGTATGTGTGTGTGTATAAATATCTACATATATAGGCTTGGGGGGGAGAGCTGGGCACAGCAAAGCATCTGCCCCGTGCGAGGGCTGCCGGGTGCATCCCCACGCAGGGATGCCACGGGCCAGGAGTGGCAGCACCCGCGAGGCCACCAAACCCCCATGGGCTCCCTTCTCAGCAGAGTGGCCACCCCGGGGTGCCAACGCGGACCATGATGGACCTGAAGGTGGACGAGGAGGAGGTGGACAGCGGGCAGCCGGTGAGCATCCAGGCCTTCGCCAGCAGCTCCACCCTCCACGGGCTCTCGCACATCTTCTCCTACGAGCGGCTGTCGCTGAAGCGCGTGGTCTGGGCGCTGTGTTTCTTGGGTTCGCTGGCGCTGCTGGCTCTCGTCTGCACCAACCGCATCCAGTACTACTTCCTCTACCCCCACGTCACCAAGCTGGACGAGGTGGCGGCCACCAGGCTCACCTTCCCCGCCGTCACCTTCTGCAACCTCAACGAGTTCCGTTTCAGCCGGGTGACCAAGAATGACCTGTACCACGCCGGCGAGCTCCTCGCCCTGCTCAATAACAGGTGGGTGCTGGTGCTCGGAGGTGGTCCCAGGTGATGTCTCCATGTGCCAGGGCAAGCCACTGCGTGTGGCCCCAGCCATTCCACCAGCCCCACGCCACGTGGGGCAGAGAGCACCGGAGAAGTGCACTCCATGACTGGTGTGGGCGGCATCTCCTTAGTCTCCATGAGGAAGCGGGTGCTGAGTTAGTTCAGCTCTGCAGCTGGATGCGGCCACTGCGTGACACTGCCTGCAGCCGAGAGCGAGGAGCCACCAGGTCCTGCTACTGCTCCTGGGCACGTTGCTTCCATGATGAAGCTGCCCTGGCCGGATGCGGCATGCGTGGCTCCTGTCCTTGGTGCACAGCACGTGCAGCAGGGCCAAGATGACCCTGGGATGGCTGTGGGGCAGATCCAACACGCACAGCTCCAACACCATGTCCTGGGTGCCTGACACACCAGTGAGACCAGGGATGCCAGCAGGTAAAGCCATGCACCAGGACCAGAGATCGGTGCCATCCCCTGAGCCATGGGACCCTGCAGTGGCAGGGGTCACGGGCAGCCCCTCGCCCACCCTCCCCAGCCCCATGGCTGGAGCAACTCCTTGGTGCTGCTGAGCCACTGCCAAGAGCCTGGTGCCAACAGCCAGGCACACTCCCTGCCCGTGCCATTTGCCAAGGGGCTTCACCACTGCCCCTGCTCATGCCCCAGGAAGGGATTTGCAGCCATGAGAGTGGGGGCTGAGACCCAGCACACTCAGCCCACATCCCAGTGAGGCCATTGCCTGCAGCTGCGCTGCCGCCAAGGGGCACAGGCCAGGCTTCTGGTCTGACCTCAACCAGGGCTGGTGCTGCAGGAGCAGCTCTGGGGCAAGTGAGACAGGTTTGGTGCATGGACACTGCCACTGCCCAGCTTCTCCTCACCCTCACCATCCTCCTGCCGCTTCTCATGTGCCTCTGGGCCTCGTCGTGCTGTTGAATACCCTAAAAATGCCACATGCAAAGTGTCTGAGACTTTGCTGAGGCCACGCTGGGGTCAGAGCAGGAGTAGCTCATGTGAGCAGTTGCCATGATCAGACCTGAGCTTCTGCCTGCTCTTTCCCCTAAGATACGAGATCCCGGACACACAGACCGCTGACGAGAAGCAGCTGGAAATCCTGCAGGACAAGGCGAACTTCCGAAACTTCAAGCCCAAACCTTTCAACATGCTGGAGTTTTATGACCGGGCTGGCCATGACATCCGGGAGATGCTGCTGTCCTGCTTCTTCCGCGGGGAGCAATGCACCCCCGAAGACTTCAAAGTGGTGAGTGCCCCCCGCGGCCCCGGCCCAATGCCACATTTCCTCAATGCGAGGAGGGTGTTTGTCTGCCTGTCGCCACTCTTGCCTCCTTTCAGCTTGGAAAGGACCAGCAGCATCTTCATTAAGGGGATGCCGGGGGATGCTGCTGGTTTTTAGAGGTCCAGGTACTCCCCAGGAGCCGCACAGGGTGCTCCCATGAGGGCAAAGCTCCCCGGGATCTCCTGGGCAAAGCAGGGTTGTGCATGCCGGGCTGGAAACCTCACGCTGGGAACTGCCCCGTGGTGAGAAGGCACCAGTGGAAATGCAGGGAGAGCCATGGCGATGGCCAGTGGGGACCTGAGGGAGCCCCCAAATCCCTGGGGAAGGCAGGTCCCGGTGGCATGGCACGGCGTTGTGCCCCACCACAGAGGTTGCGTCTCGTGCTGGTGCCCGGATCCAGCGGACAATAAAGCCTTTATCCCCCTGCGCCTGCCTCTCCCCCATCCAGCTGGGAATGAAACAGTGCCGGCTATTCGGGTGCTGCCTAATAAATTCGGCAGCCGGGGTGGCTGTTCCTGAGCTGGTTCCAGCGTGGAGCGTGTGGGTCTGCGCTTTTTGGGGTCCCCATCCTCGTCCCCAGCTGAGGAATGTCCCTCTTGTATCCCACACCAAGCGAGGATGCAGCCACCGAGCGTGCCGAGGCACCGGCTGGGCGTCCGTGGGGCTGCTGCCCGGATCCCAGCATAATTTGGGTGATTTTAGTCATCTGCATTAAATTCCTTTGACAGGCTCTTTACATAGAGCAGTTCTCTGTTGTCAGCCATGAGGCGTTGTGTTAAATGGAGGCAAGTTGCAGCCCGGAGGGGGCTGGATCCTCTCCAGCTGGGGCTGGCGAGCGGGGCCGGTCCCAGCGTCCCGGTAGCCACCAGCCGGTTTTGACGCCGGGCTCTTCCCAGTGCATGGTCGTGTTTTTTGCTCCGAAGCATCCTCAGGAGCCGTGATCTCCTCTCCCTACCTTCATCTGTCAGGGCCCAAATACCCTGCTTTCTGCATCCCCTCCAACGGCAAAAGCAAAACAGACTCACAGCTGGGTTGTTATTCCTGCCTGGATTATTCCTTGCAAGCAGGTTGGGATGATTTAATGGATTTGATTAGAAAAAGCTGGCTCTGTGCTATATTTATGTTGCTCTTTGGATTCCCCGTGCAGCCTGGCCCAGGCAGGTCTGTGCGTGGTGGGGCTGGGGATGGTGCTGCCTGTGCCCGGGGTCTCAGCACCCCCCCAGGTCTCACTGAGCTGTTGAGGAAACCTTTGCCCCGTTCCTGTGTGGGGGTCCCGGGGCTCATGGAAACCTTTGGAGGAATTTGTTTGATGGGTTAATTCCTGCCGCCTCGCCGCTCCCAGTTCGGACCAGTCTGCCTGGGCTGAGCCGGGCTCGGCGCTGCCCTGGGCCTGGTGGCCCTGGTCAGGGCTGGTGGGTGGCGGGGACCCAGTGTCCACCACCATCCCCAACGGGGGTCCCCCAACCCCAGGAAGGGGCTGTCTTCACTTCTGTGTTTTGGGAAGCACGGTCCAGGCAGTGGGATGCCCTGAGCGGGTGCTTTTGCAGCCGGTGCTGCCCTTCTCCTCCCGCTGATGGAGAGGAGATGCCGTGTCTGGGGGGGGGACTTGCCAGGGAGGATTTTTGGGTGGCCCAGACCCCGCAGGGCAGGGGGAGCTGCCTGGGTGCAGGCTGGGATGTGTGTCGGTCCTCTCCCCTTTGCAGCCGCTTCAGTGGGGTGCGGGGGCCGGTGGGGAGAGCCGTGGGGCCGTGGGGCTGGCGGGGGGCGAGCGGGCGGCGGGGCGATGCGATGCTGGCTGCATGCTGATGCTGATGCTGATGCCGGCCGGCGCGGGAGGCGATGGGAAGAGCCGTGGCTCTGCCGCCAGCACCGCGGCCCCGACACGCCACGGCTGCCGCCTTATCTGTCCCCGGCAGAAGGGAAGGCTCGGGGGAGACGCGGCGAATGCAAATGAGGGGCTGCCATCACCGAAATATCCGGGGTGACAATAAGGCGGCAGGAACTGCCCCCTGCCTGTGTGTCCCCCCCCACCCCCCACCCCAGCACTGCCGGATGCAGGGGGAGCATTGCTGGGGTCAGCAGCAGCAGTCCAGGTGCCCCCCCAGTGCTGGATGCGCTGTCTGTGTGCCCCCCACCATGCACCCACCCAGGAGCACCCCAGCACCCCTCACCCCAGTGTACGGCGTTGCCCTGCAGCCAGGACAGGATCCCCTGGCAGACAGGGCTCGTGCCGGATGCCGTGGGGAAGCCCATCCTGGGATTATATGGGCTTTTCCCACCTCCTCTTCCATCGCACATCATCAGCAGGACACAACAGGGGCTCCCTGGCATTGTTCATCCCCCTCCATCTCCACCCACCACAGGGGCTGGGGGCTCCCCGGCAGCAGCCGTGTGCAGGGGTGCTCTAGGGACAGAGGTGGAGCCGGCCGGGTTCAGACATGGGGGATTTAACCCTCAAAGAAGACCCAGGGGGACACAATTGGCCACCCCAGCTCTGCCCTGGCCCTTTACAGCCCCTCCAGCACCGCGGAGGTGTCTGGCACCCACCAGAGCTCCCCCACCACAGAGGTCCAGGATGGGGAGGAGGACACACAGGGCAGTGCAGCTGTCTCCTTCCCCCATCCCAAAATCCTGGCACAGCCTTGAAGCCCAGAGGGGCAAACACAAGGCTGAGGGGCAAGTCCTGACCCTGCTCAGGGCTGATGGACTGAGGGGCACAGGTTGAGGATGTCCCCATCACCGGGGCTGTGTCCAGAGCCTCGCACCCACAGGACCACGCATGGGGTGGGCAGGAGGCAGCTGCCCGGTTCCCCTTTGCAGGGAGGGGGAAATCACACCCTTCTGTTTTGGGGCTGCGCTCCCCGACGTGCTCATTAGCAGCAGAGATCAATGTTTCGCGCTTGCTACTTCATTATTTATAAGTTCAAGCCCTCGCTCCTCTGCGGGAGCGCGCAGCCCCATCAGCTCCCAGCTTGCGTTTCCTCTCCCTCCCCATGCTGGCAAAGAGCCCCTGGAGCCCTGCTCGTCCCCCATGGATCTGCTCCTCGCCCAGCGAGGAAAAAGCCCAGGAGTCCTGTCCCTGGGCTCTAAAACCCATTATTTTTCTTTCCAGCCCAGGGAAAAAGCAGAAACCCAGAGGATAAGCTTCCTCTCCACGTCCCAGTATGGCCTATGGGATGGGAATTGGGGCTGCCCCATGTAAAACCAGCATTAAACCTCAGGACGGTGCCCTGTGCCTGTGAAGCCCCTTTTCAGGGTCGGTGCAGCCAGGGGTGATGCTGTCCTGGCGCGGTGCAATGTGCATTTGCAGCTTCTCCCTCTGACACCCTGCGAGCCCATCCCGGGGGAGAGCCACGTCCCCATCTCTTTGTCACTGTCCTGCTTCAGGGCACGGTGGCTGAGCCTGGCCCGGGAGCCCTGGGGCCGAGCGCATGGGACATTCTCAATAAACTGCAGAGGATTAAGACCTCTGGACCTTTTCCATGAGGCTCCGGGGCTGAGCTGGCACTAGGGAGAATTGAGTTTGACGTGCCTCTTTCATTGCATTCTGCATCCTCTGCCCTGGAAATACCAAGTGCACAAAGAGCAAGGGAAGGTCTGGAGCAGCCCCAGCGAACCCTGACCACACTCCTCCTCTCCTCCTTCCTCCCATCTCCGGAGCGGTGCAGGAGCTGCTGTGATGGAGAATGGAGCAGCATCTTGTTATACCCCACTGCACCCTGCTGAGCCTCCCCAGTGCCCTTCGGAACCCCACCAGATCCTGCCATGCCTCTCTACACCCCACTGTGCCCCTTGTACCCTGCTAAACCCCATAGCATGTCCCTCTGCACCCCCAAAGCCCATCTGCACCCCTCTGAACCCCCTGCTTAGCCCACCTGGTGTGTGCTAGGGATCACCTCCTGCCACTCCAGCAGCACCGTGGCTTTTCCCCCTGCAAATACCCCTCGTGTTGTCGAAATCCCCCATATTGATGGGTGCCAGGGTGTCCTCCAGTGCCTGTGGGAGCTCGGAGGGAGAGGTGCCTAGATAATTCTAGGTGCCAGCCTAGATAATTCTGTGATTCTGTGCAATGGGGCACGCTGCTGGTCTCGGGGTGGCCAACCAGGGGATGCTGCTGGTCTCCCTGCTCTGCCGTGACCCACAGCCCCACGGGACCCACACCCCAGCACCCCCCGAGGGGCCCAGGTGCCCGGTCCATGGCTCTCCGTGGCCCCGCTCGGAGCTGCAGCAGTCACAAGCTCAGGAGCCCCTCGGTGAGCAGAGCTCCCCGCGGCGCAGCGTTAGTGGATAATCATAGAGCTGGAGTGAAAAGCATCTCCAACACAGCTGGAGAGAGCGGGAGCGGGAATTGCTGATACCCAGATATTTCCTGAAGCTTTAGACAGTTAATAAACAAACCTCCTGGGCCCATCTGGCTCTGGAAAAACAACTTGGGGACCAAGTGTGGGTGGCAGGGATGGCCATTGGCCCCTCCTGGTGTGGGGCCGGTCCCCGGCAGCACTCCGAGCCCCGGTGGCTCCCACCACAGTGCCCAGTGGAGCCGGCACGTTTACAAATTCTGTAAGGCATTCAAGTGATTTATGTAAATCACTTTTTAAAGTGGCACATGGGCTCCTAAATAACTTATAAGCGTTTGAAACTGCTCGCGTGTATCTGTTGTTTCTGAGCGGCGATTCACCTCCGGCATCCCGGCGGCGCTCCCCGGGGCCGGGATCACCCTCCGCCTCGGCCTCTCTCTGCTGTCGAACAGCAGCATCGTTTGACCCCAGAGGTGGCTTCATTTTCCAGACAAACGGAGCAAACCCAGAGGGACATGGGCTGCCTGGTGCAAAATAATTGGAGGTGATGGAGCAGAGGAGCAGCCAGGCATGGGACCGCGGCCGCGGACGGGACCGGAGCTGTTTGCTGGTGGTGACTGGGCTCTCCCGGGAAGCACAGCGGGTCGGGAGCGCCCCGACTCTGCCAGCTCATCTGCAGCTCGGAGACTTTCAAGTATCACGGTATTTTGCTGAAAGGAAATCATCCAGAAAGCAGCCGTGAGCCGTTTAGCCCCCGGGCGCGGAGCGGAGACGCCGGCGAGTGTTGCTCCTCGGCTGCCTCCTTTCCCCAGCTCCATCCAAGCTCTTCCAGACCTGGCTGCCCACAGGGTGCAGGCGGGAGGAATGGGGGTCCCTCGGCTGCTCGGGGCTTTTTCACCCCGTGCTGACGCTCACGTGGAGATGGCAGCTCTCGTGTGAAGCTGGTTGCATTTCACACTCATTGTGCAGCGGGACAGCGATGCCGCGGTGCGACCCCGGTGCCGTTGCTGCGTGGGAGCAGGGCCACTGAGCCACCATGGTCTTGGCCACACTGGTGCAGAAGAGGGTCAGGAACAAGGGGGCCGAGGACATCGGCGCTGGGCCCGGCCCCGCGGGAGGCCAACGCGTGCCCGTGCCTCGCAGCCGCTTCATTAGCAGCTCTGCAACGGAGCAGGGAAATCATTTAGTGCCTCCAACCTCTAAGCACTGAACAACATCACTCCCCCCGGCCCCGACAGGCAATTAGGAGAGGAGAGAGAAGGGTGGCCCCCCCGGGCCCCGGCAGGTGATTAGGAGAGGAGAGAGAAGGGTGAGGAGGGGGCTTCTGTCCCCCTCTGGGGAGAACCCACCCCCCAGTGCTGCCTCCCCCTCTGGGGCCACCAATATCCCAAGGACACAGAGCTGTTGGAGCAGGGCAGAGGAGGCCACGGAGATGATCCATGGATGGAGCCCCTCTGCTGGGAGGGGGGTCTGAGAGAGTTGGGGGGTTCAGCCTGGAGAAGAGATGGCTCCGGGGAGACCTTGGAGCCCCTTCCAGTCCCTCAAGGGGCTCCAGGAAAGTGGTGCGGGGGGGGACTTTTACAAGGGCATAGGATGTAGTAGTGGTAGGCTGAGGGGTAATGCCTTTGAACTGAAAGAGGGATTTTTACAAAGTCATGTAGTGATGGGATGAGGGGTAATGCCTTTGAACTGAAAGAGGGGAGATTGAGATGAGAACTCAGGAAGAACTTGTTTGGTGTGAGGGTGGTGAGAGCCTGGCCCAGGTTGCCCAGAGAAGCTGTGGCTGCCCCATCCCTGGAGGGGTTCAAGGGCAGGTTGGAGGGGGCTTGGAGCAACCTGGCGTGGTGGGAGGTGTCCCTGCCCAGGGCAGGGGGAGAACAGGATGATTTTAAGGATGCCTTCCAACCCTGACCATTCTATGATTCTATGACACGCAGGATGAGGACCAGGCCCAGTTGGGGGTCATTTAGTCCCTGGCCCTGCCCAGGGACAGTGTCCAGCCCCAGCAGCACGCCCAGAGCCCCCGTGCACAGCAGCGCAGCCGTGCTCTGAACACCCAGACATGTCATGCCAAGAGTTTGGAGCAGCTCCGAGGCACCTCAGGCCATTCCTGCTCCTCTTGCAATGCCTTTGCACATAAAGAATCATTAACAAATGAATTATTAATTATTATTAATAAGCTTTAATGGCATCTGTGGCTGCTGGAAGAGATGAGGAGACTTTCGAGTGCTATCCGGCCGCAATGGGGGCAAGAATGTCACAGGGTACCCTGGGCACGTGTGCCCCATGGACAGCAGCCCCCAAGGGAGCTGCAGGCTGGAAATGCCACCCTGGACCACCAGAACGTGGGATTTTTCTGAATTGTTCCCCTTTAGTTTCCCTTTGGTCTTTATCCCGAGCAGCAGGGAGGCACATGGCACCTTTGCCCGTGGTGAATATTTCGAAGAATCTGCCCAGGAAACCTCCCGGTGCCACTTTCCCTCCCCCTGATATGAAGTGGGGTGACGCCGGGGCGGAGGGAGGCAGGTCCTCCGAGCATCTGGAGCCGTGCAGGAGGCAGAGATCTCCACAGGGAGATCCGGGAAATTAACTGTCTCGCGGCCTTTCGCCTTGGTTTTAATTTATCTGGCTTTTTATAGACGCCTTTGTTTTATCGCCTGCAGAGAGTTTGGTCGGAGCCAGGGCTCTCTAAGCAGCAGGCACCACTGCAATTCCCGAAACAACCATGACTCAAGAAGCTCCTCACCATCTCAGGCTCTTATTTATTTATACAAGCCCCAACACTTGGATATTATAACCTTTTATTTATTTTTTTGGACTTTTTTTTTTTTTTTTTGGTGCTGTATGGAGGGTTTTTGCATCCATGTCCAGGCTCTTGCCCTAAGGACAGAGACGGGGTGCGGAGCAGCGCTGGGACAGGGCGCTCCCTGCTCTCCCTCTGATTTATTGGGGATTTTAAGCCCCTTTTTCCTTGCTCTCCTGGCAGCCCCAGAGCCCGGCTAAACGACGGGGAGACCCATCAAGAGCAGGAACACGCTGGGGCTGCGTATCCACCCTGCTTGGATTAGATTAGATTTGAAAACCGTGATGCGTGCAGAGCCAGAGTGAGCGAACGCAGCAAGAAAACCAGATAGGAGCACAATTCCCCCCACCGCCGCCAATAAAACCGTCGGCTTGAATCTCCTTGCACGAACTGCCTGAGCAATTGTGAAGGATGTCGGAAAAAATTGCAACCTGCTTATGGGTAATTCGTGATCGACAGGAAACACCGAAAAGCAGTGGGATAAGTGTCCGCACAGGATAATCCCAGCCGCCTGGGAATTAGCATCATTTCAGCAGCATCCTCCGTGTCCCGGCAGGGCAGGAGCCAGCACGGCCCCAGTGACCCCCCCACGGCACAGGGGGACACCACCAACGGGTAAATCACCCAGAAAGCTCGCGGTGTTACAAACTGGTTCAATTATAGGAGCGTAAATAGACCCCTGACAAGAAGGATAAGGTGGCTGTGGGAGCATAAGGTGGCTGTGGAGCCGTCACAGGAGATGCACAACGAAAGGCCCAGCCACAGATACACACTCAACAGCCCATGGAGCTTGGGGGGGGGTCCCGGCTGAGCCCCCCGGGGACCCCGAGCCAGCGGGGCTGCAGGTGACCTCTGTGCTTGGGGCAGCAGCGCCGGCACCCAGCTGGGAAGCGCTTGGCAGTGCTGGACCAGGGAAGCTTTGAAAGATTAATGGAGTTTAAATGGAAGTGTTTGGAGAGGAGATAAGGCTCGTCTGATATGAAATCATATGAAACAACAGGAGCCAGGGAGGCCCCGGGTCCATAATGAAGTCCACTTAGCGCATTACTCACCATAATGTGCTTTTTATTAAAGTCCGGAGCTGCAGATGCCGCGTCTGCAGCCGATAACCTGGGGCAGGGTGGCACAGGGACCTGGAGCACCCACTCCCTCCACGCTGAGCCCTGCCACCAAAACCAGCTGGGACAGAGCGTGACAGCCCTGCCTGGTCCCAAAAGGAACTTTGGTTTCCCATTCCCAGTGAGAGTCAGGGATGGGGCTCCCCATCACCCAGCGCCGCAGCATCACTGGTCCCCACGGCTGGGGCTGGGCTGCCCGGGCCCGCGGGGACGGGGTGGAGAGGAGGCGGAGGTGGGGAATAATACAGAGGAAAAAACTCCTTTTTAATCATCAATTTTTCTGCATTAGAATGTGACATGCTAATCCACTGTGAAGCGTCTAATCTGGGGGATAAAGGGCCGGATAACACAAGCTGCACCCGGCTTGGCTGGCGGAGCGAGCGGAGGCAAGGTGGCAGCATCTGATAAGGGGTGGCAGGATTAGTCCCGGCAGAGATCCCGGCCTCCCGGGCAATCCCACCTTGCTCGGCTGCCCCGGCTCTGCCTCCCACCGGGGTCGGGGACGGGATCTGCACTTGTGGAGCCGACCCAAAGCAGCTCATCCTGCCCCGAGCGGCAATGGAGGCACAGCAGGTGCCACCACCACCGTCTTGGCAGCTCTGGGAGCTGCAAAGTGCCTTCATGGTGCCAAGGCACATCACAAACCTGATTGTCCTCCCCTACAGTGCAATGCACCCAGCTGTGGGCTGCCCATCTGCCCCACCATATATCCATCCCCCCAAATCGTGCTCCCAGTTGCACCCCATCTCATCCCTCCCTGCCAGCAGCTCCGACCTCCCGGTGCAGCGCAGGCAGCTCGGCCACGGCTCAGTTGGTTCTTGCCAGGGACAGGCAGAGCCCGGTTACAAACCCGAGTGGGTCCAGCTCCCCGGGCACTTTCTGCAACAGCCTCCCCAGGGCCGGGCTGCCGCTTGCAGGCCTGGGATAACAGAGCTTGCAATGTTGTTTTCTCCTCGCCTCCTCGGGGATTGGTTTATCTCTATGAATAACTCCATCCCGGCTTTGATCTCCTCTGCCATTAAAGCGTGACAGGCTGTGAAATGTGCTGTTGCTGCCGTCAAATCCCCCTCCTGCTCCCCCCCCCGCCGCCTCCGTGCTCCCCCGCTCCGGGGAACCTCCTTTCCTGGGCCCGTGACGAGCTGCAAAGCAGTGAGTGGGGCCGAACCACCCCGGGACAGTGGCCAAACACTGTGCCCGAGCCAGGGAAAAACCAGGCTCTTTCCACCATCCCGCGTCCTTCGCCGCGGCAGGAGAGGGCATCGAGCATCCCCGTGGGTCAGGGTGTGGTGGCATCATCCCAGCACGCGCCGCCACGGGGGCTGATGTCACGGCTAATTATAGCATCCCCCGTCCCTCTCCCCTGCCAAAGCTTTACCTGAGAGAGGGTAAAAATAACTCCCGGCAAGGGAGGAGCTGGAACGAGCCCAAAAACTCCTCCAGCATCTCCAAAAAACTTGCACAAACCAGGACAACACCCCCCCTGCCTGCAACGTGGGGACACGGCCACGGTTTGTCCCCAGCTGTGGGGTCAGGACTTGCTCCTTAGGCACTGGTGCCACCGTGCTCCTGGCTGGGCCTGTCCCCAGTCTCCTTCAGCCCAGCTCGAGTGTGGGCACTGGGACAGGCAGTGGTAACTGGAGCTGGGGCAGCGCTCGTCCTCGCCGCTGCTGGGAACCGGCCCCGGCGCTCTCTCGAGCTGTTTAAGCTGAGCACGGCAGGTTAATGGCCCCAGCTGATGATGGAGTGATTTCATTACAGCATCTCCCTCTCCCTGATGCAATTGCTCCCAAGAAGACACACAAAACCTCCTGATGCCAATAGGATCAGATCTGCCCCTCGCTCACACCATCAGGGACTGTCCCATGGGGTCCCGGGCAGCACCGCTCACCTCTGGGTGCTCTGCCAGAGCTAAACAAACCCCCCCTCAGCCCTCTCTTCCATTTTCCTTCTTGCTCACCTCTGGGTGCTCTGCCAGGGCTAAACAAACCCCCTCAGCCCTCTCTTCCATTTTCCTTCTTTCCCTCTCCCTCCTGCAGACATTGCACAGAAACTCTCTGTCCCAGGGCTGAGGAAGACCAGAAATCCCACCCCCAGAAGTCGCAGCCAGCTCATACCTGCTCACTCCCTGCCAAAAGCATCCTCTGTGTGTGATTAGCACAGTTTGCCCCTAATTTGCCCCCACAGGGCACCCAGACACCCCCCCAGGTGAAGCCCTGATGCCTTTACAGCCCAGCCCTGCCCACAGCGCAGCTGCAGCTCATCTCCATCAAAGGCAAAAGGTGACCTGGTCCCCATGGCGTGGTGGCTCCCAGCCACCCGATCCACCTCCCTGGTCCCGTTTCCCAGGATGAATTTCTAGCTCAGACTCTGGGTCGCTCCCAAAAGGCACAGCCTTGCTCTCAGCTTTATGAAATTTCATCCCATGGTTCTGGCACTTGTCCCCAAGGTCGCCCACCCTTTCTCCTGGGTGCTGACAGTGTCCCCAGCTTTGTGCCAACTGCCATCGTCCCTCTTACACAAAGGCCCTTTGGGAATATTGAGCTTGGGGAGCCCCAGGACGGCCCCTGAAGGGACAACCCGCTGTCGCATCATCGGTCATCGTCTTGGCTGAGACTGCCCTGGCAGGGATCCCCAGTGCATGCCCTGCCTGTTACACCAGCACCACTTGCTCGGGAAGATAGAGCAGATAGCGTTGCACTGGTATCACCTCAGATTTGTACAAGTTTCCTGGTTGTTTTTGTCCCCCCGGTTTGGTGGTGCCCATGTCCACGAGCCGGGATGTGCTCAGGGACCAGGGCCCTGTGGTGTGTGTGGGGAAGGAGGCAGAGCATCCAAACCGATGGGCTGGGGCACATTCATCACAGCCGGGCATCGGCCAAAACCTTCCGACCAGCTCTTGCGCATCAAAGCACTGCTGTATTTAGATGCTCCACTTCCCCTCGGGCCAGCGATGGCGGCTGCGGTGCTGGGATGGGGCCGGAGATTGCTCTGTGGTCGCATCGGATGCTTTTATGAAGTGCTGAGTGCAGGGAAAAAGCAAACCGCAAGAAGGGGCTGCGCTGCTGCAGGGCTGCAGGGAGGAGACGCCTCTGCTCCCGGCCACCGGCTCCATCCCACCACCATCCCACCTCGGGGCTGCAGGGAGGAGACACCTCTGCTGCCGGCCACCGGCTCCATCCCACCACCATCCCACCTTGGGGCTGCCTCCACGGGACCCCCAGCCCCAGCTCAGCCCCACGAGGCCTGGACGCCATCCCCAGGGGAAGCGGTGGCTCCCTGTGCCCCACAGGGATCCAGAGCATGAGGTGACACCCTGCACACTGGCTGGGATCTGCAGAAGGACTCACCATGGCAGTGCCCAAATCCTGCCAAAACCAGCCCTGGTTTGGAGGAGGACAGACCTGGCACCGCTCCAGACATCACCTTCGCTGCTGCCCTGGTGTGGGGAGATGAGCCCGCGGGGACGGGTGCTGCCAGTGCAGGATGAGCACTGGGAGAGCTTGGGGACACCACAGCCTCCTTCCACCCCTGTTGGCACTGCCGGGGCGGGCGCTGCAGCAGGAGGGTGTCACAGGCATTTTTCCCCACTGGCACCGCTGCAGCAGGAGGGTGTCACAGGCATTTTGGGACAACCTCTGGCTCCTGTTGGCCTGATGAAGAGCCCGTGAGCTCGGCATATGGCGGCTCCGGAAACAGCCCGGCAGCCGGCAGGGAGGGCCTGGCTGGAGCAGCCGACGGGGCTGCCAGGACCGCGCTCCCCGCAGCGAGGATGGAGGATGCGGTGTGGGTACACACACGCTGGGGGCCTGCGCACACAACCGTGGACACCCGCGTTCGCCGGAGTCGGCAGCCCCTCAGGAACCTGGGGCAGCACCGGGAGCTCCCAACGTGTCGGTGCTTCTGGAGCCGGCGACGTCTCTGCTCCATCCCGCAGCCGCAGCCGGCCAGTCCCGGGGGACCTGGGGAGCCCGCAGAACCGCCCCTCGCTCCTCCTCTCCTCCTCCCTGCTCCTCATATACCCTCCTCTCTCCGTCCCCTCTGAGCGTCCCTCTGCTCCTCTCCCTCGCTCCCGCTCACCTCTCCCTCCTTTTCCCTCCTCCATTTCTCTGCTCTGAACTTGCCCCATCCTCCTGCCCTGCTCTCCCCCAGCCTCTCTCACCCACACCCCGAGGAACCGACGCACCATCGAAGACCCCCCTGGCAGGGGCCAGGACCCCCACGCCGGAGCTGGGACCTCCACGCTGGACAATGCCTCTCCAGATATTCTGCACCATCTCCTTCTCCAGCGAGGAAGGACCAAGAGACGCTGCAGCCACCGGGAGTGGAGAGGATGGAGCAGATGAGTTCCTGTACGGCCAGGAGGAGGAGGAAGAGGAGGAAGAGGATGCAGGGGCAGCCACGGACTTTGTGGCCTTTGCCAGCAGCTGCACCCTGCATGGGCTTAGCCACATCTTCGTGGAGGGCAGCCTGGGCGCCCGGCAGGCACTCTGGGCACTGGCCTTCCTCCTCTCCCTCTCCGTCTTCCTCTACCAGGTGGCCGACCGCATCGTCTACTACCTGGAGTACCACCACGTCACACTGCTCAGCGAAGAGGACAGCCCCGAGATGACCTTCCCCGCTGTCACCTTCTGCAACATCAACCGTGTGCGGGTCTCCCAGCTCAGCCACGAGGATCTGCTCTACCTGGCCCCCCTGGTCGACTACGAGCCTGGGATGGAGCTGGGCTTTGCCCTGGCCCAGCCCAGCCCCGGGGACGAGGACGAGCCCCTAAATTTGTATGGGTTTTTTAACCGCACTTGCCACCAGCTGGAGGACATGCTGCTGAGCTGCAGCTACCGGGGCCAGGAGTGTGGCCCCAGCGACTTCGCAGCGGTGAGTAGCCCCAAGGTGGCCGGGCACGGGGAGCAGCTCCGGGCAGCATCGTGTCAGATCAGGCATGATGGGGGACGCTCTCCTTGCCAGCTCGCTCAGGGACAGGCTGATATTTCAGCCCCGTCCGCCGGCACCTGGGCGACTCGCTGGAGATGGGGATGGCACCAGTTTGGAGACCCGCTGGCAGGACACAGAGAGCAGCCCCAGGGCTGTGCTGGCAGAGGAGGTACCTGGCACCTCCGTCCTGGTGTCACCGTCGCCTGTGGACCGTGTGGTCTGCAGCCCCCTGGCCTTACATGCCCCTTGCCTGGGCTGGCAGCAGCTCAGCAGAGTAGGGACGTGCCGGCTGGTGGAGTTGGGATGGATGAGGAGGGACGGGGGGGGTCAGGATCCCATCCATCCCCCTCCTCTGCAGGGCTGGAGGAGGGTTTGGAGGAGGTGCTGGTGCAGACGTAGGGATGAGTGCCGCCGCCTCGGGGGGCTGGGGCTGCCGTGGGGTCTGCGGGGTCAGGGTGCTCTAAATCTGCAAAGTGTCTTTGTGCCCATCCCTGTGCCTTGGTGGGGACGTCTCCTTCTCTACTAGGGTGGTTCCAACAGCAAGAGACACCCTGTAGGGCAGGAGCCTGGGTCGTATCATACCCCCAGGCCAGGGACGGCTGGGGCTGGAGCTGGTGATGCCATCCTGGCTCCATGCCGTGGTGCCGGCAGCAGTTTGGTGCCAACAGAGGGGCCCCAGCCTCAGCCCAGTGTCCTCTCCTGCAGGTCTTCACCCGCTATGGGAAGTGCTACACCTTCAACGCGGGGCAGGATGGGAAGCCCCGGCTCATCACCATGAAGGGGGGCACCGGCAACGGCCTGGAGATCATGCTGGACATTCAGCAGGACGAGTACCTGCCAGTGTGGGGGGAAACAGGTAACCCACTGCCCCAGCGGCTCTGCCAGCAGGTCCCCTCCGTCACTGGCAACTCCTGGGGTGCTTCTCAGCACCTTCCAGGAGCTCCACCCCAGCTCCCCACTCCAAAGGTTCACGTCCCTCAGGCTCCCTCCTGTTCCCTTCTTCCATTTCTCATCACTTCAGGTCCTTTTCTTTCCTTTTTCCTCCCTGTCTTTGCTCCTCGCCATGGCAACTCCCCAGCGGTTTAGACAAGCAGCCATCAGTTGTTTATAAATAGAGGCAAACACTTTCCCTGCTGCTCTCCCCGGGTGCTGGAGGGTCAGAGGGGACAAGGACGTGGTGTAGCAAACAGATGGACGAATGGGTGGACACATGAACGAAGGAATTTGCCCAGGGGAAGGGTGGGAGGCAGGAGAAGTTTTGGTCCCTCTCGCAGCGGGGCTCGGTGGGGACAGCACCGTGTTAACGCTGCTTCTCTCTGCCGCAGACGAGACCTCATTCGAAGCCGGGATCAAGGTGCAGATCCACAGCCAGGACGAGCCCCCGCTGATCGACCAGCTGGGTTTTGGGGTGGCTCCTGGCTTCCAGACCTTCGTGTCCTGCCAGGAGCAGCGGGTAGGGACTGAGGGTGTCTGAGGTGCTCCCTGCAGCCCTGCTGTGGGACACCAACCCTCCCTCCTGTCCCCATGGCGGATGGAGAGGGGGACCCTGGGGGCCTATGCCACGAGAGTCTGCCCCCCACCACGCTGGGGGCCGGTGGGCTTCTCTCCTCACTCCTGGCTCCTGTCCCCTCCCAGCTCATCTACCTGCCGCCTCCCTGGGGCGACTGCAAGGCCGCGGCGGGCGACTCGGAGTTTTACGACACCTACAGCATCACGGCCTGTCGCATCGACTGCGAGACCCGCTACCTGGTGGAGAACTGCAACTGCCGCATGGTGCACATGCCGGGTGAGCCCCACGCCGGGGGGGCAGGCTCGGCCCCCGCCGCTCAGCCCTCCGTCCCCATCCCACCCGGAATAAACGCCTTCTCTCTTCCACAGGCGATGCCCCCTATTGCACCCCGGAGCAGTACAAGGAGTGTGCAGACCCGGCCTTAGGTGAGGCTGCCCGGCCCTTGGGGCTGAACTGGGGGTGTTGGGTTTCTCCATCTCTCCACCTCCTTCTCTCCATCTCTCCATCTCCCTCTCTCTGTCTCTCCATCTCCCTCTCTCCCTCTCTCCATCTCCCTCTCTCCATCTCTCCACCTCCTTCTCTCCATCTCTCCATCTCCCTCTCTCCATCTCTCCATCTCCCTCTCTCCCTCTCTCCCTCTCTCCCTCTCTCCACCTCCTTCTCTCCATCTCCCTCTCTCTGTCTCTCCATTTCCCCCCTCCATCTCTCCATCTCCCTCTCTCCCTCTCTCCGTCTCTCCACCTCCTTCTCTCCATCTCCCTCTCTCTGTCTCTCCATCTCCCTGCCCAGATTTCCTGGTGGAGAAGGACAATGAGTACTGCGTCTGCGAGATGCCCTGCAACGTGACCCGCTACGGCAAAGAGCTCTCCATGGTGAAGATCCCCAGCAAGGCCTCCGCCAAGTACCTGGCCAAGAAGTACAACAAATCGGAGCAGTACATCGGGTAACGTGCTGGGGCCACGGCAACGGGGCGGCGTCGTGTCCCTCCATCCCAAACCTCAGCCTGACGCCACTTGTGTCCTGCACAGGGAGAACATCCTGGTGCTGGATATCTTCTTTGAAGCCCTGAACTACGAGACCATCGAGCAGAAGAAGGCGTACGAGGTGGCCGGTTTGCTGGGTGAGTGTTGGCTTTGCGCCGGGGGCTCTGCAGCAGCACCCAGCCAGCGTCCCCCAACAAGGTGGTCTCACGTCGGCCCCATGAGTCACAGCCAGGCACCAGTCACAGCGGTGATGAGTTCTGCCCTTTCTCTGCTTCCTTTACCACCGGACACCAGGCTCATGCCACCCTGATGGCTTCCCTCTCCTCTGCAGGTGACATTGGAGGGCAGATGGGGCTGTTCATCGGGGCCAGTATCCTCACAGTGCTGGAGCTGTTCGACTACGCCTACGAGGTGAGTGTCCCTGTTGTCCCCTGGCTGCCGGGGGGCTCAGGTCATCCTGGAGCACCGAAATGCTCGTGTGGGACACGGGGAAGGGCCACCTGTGAGTCCCCACAGTTACTGAGACCTGGCTCTGGCAGGTGATAAAGCACCGGCTGTGCCGGCGGGGGAAGTGCCGCAAGAACCACAAGAGGAACAACACGGACAAGGGCGTCGCACTCAGCATGGATGACGTGAAACGCCACGTAAGTGCCAGCCATTCCCCAGGGGCTCCCGGTCTCCTCTCGCAGCTCGGTGGCTGCCCCCGCTGTGTCATGGGATGGGGGGGGGGG
>NW_015090886.1:447468-455664 GCF_001431845.1 Calidris pugnax
TCCCCCAGGGGCTCCCGGTCTCCTCTCACAGCTCGGTGGCTGCCCCTGCTGTGTCATGGGATGGGGGGGGGGTCAGCCTTTTGGGGAGCACCTGGGAAAGGAGCAGAGGCACCGGGCAGAGATGCTGTGGGGAGCCAGGACTCGCTTTCTGCAGGGTTCTGGGTGAAGCCAGTGACCGCAGCGTCCCGTCCATTCTCTGCCCCACAGAATCCCTGTGAAAGCATACGGGGCCACCCGGCAGGCATGACGTACGCAGCCAACATCCTACCTCATCACCCGGCCCGGGGCACCTTTGAGGACTTCACCTGCTAACCGACGTCTGGATGTACAACCTGAGCTACCAAAGCCCTCCGGAGAGCTGCCCTTCTCCCTGCCAGCGCCAGCGGAGAGACACATCTAGGGGACCTTGCTCCTCGCCACAGTGGGACACGGACAAGAGCGACGGCCTCGGATTTCGGGGCAGGCGGAGGGGTCGGGTGATGCTCGGACCTGGCGCACGGCCCCCGCGGCGCCTGCCCCGCTCGTTCAGAGACTGGAGGAGGCTCCAGCCCGGGCACCCTCGCGGCGCGGGGAGCGACACGCACAGCGGGCTGGGGCACGGGGCTGCCCCGTCTCCTCCCCTCGGCTCCCCTCGGCCTTTTTAACTAGAAACCCAGAAGCCAAGAAGAAGCAGCCATTTGGCTGCAGAGTCTCCATCCACAGCCCTGTCCGTCTGTCTGTCCATTGTCTCCATGCCCATCCTGCTCCAACACTTTGGCCGGCGCTTGCTGGGACCCCCATGCCCGGCAGGAGGGATCGTCGAGGAGCCCCACAGCGTGGCCGGCAGTGGGTCCGGCTGTCCCAGCAGAGTCTGGCTGTCCCCTGGGACCGCGGTGGCCCTGCAGCCCACCCTCACCTGGCCACTCCATGCGCATGAAGACAGGCCACCTTCACCCCTCCAAAATGTCTTCCTTGGCACCCTGCCCCAGGGACTGCCATGCCCAGCACCCACCGAGCTCACTGGCCGGCCACGAGCACCAGAGGGGACTCGGCCGGGGGGTGCCACCTCGGCACGGCAGACCCCGCCACCGGGCACTCTCCCTCGGCCACGTCGGGCCAGGCAACGGCGTGGTGTCCCTACCTGTCCCTCCTGGGCTCCGTGCAGCTTGGCCAGCCTTGCCCTGCCCCACAGTCCCTTCTGTCCCCAAGGGGTCTGGGGCTACTCCGTGTGGCCCCCCAAAACAGCCATCCTTGGGGAGAAAGGTGGAAGGAAAACTCCTGGCCCCCATTTCAGCTGCGGCCACTGGCCCAGCTGGACCAGGGCCACCACGAGGGACAGCCCCTTGGCACCACTTTGGCCGGGTGGGCAGAGGAGCCCTGGCACCAGGAGGGTTCGTAGGTTGAGGGACACCCCATGGCACAGGGTGCTCTGGTCCACGGGACCGTGGGCCCCGCTGAACCCCCCGAGAGCAGCTGCCCCCGGGCACCACGAGCCCTGGGCATCCTCGGGGCATCTGCTGGCTCGCTGCCCTGGGGCCACCGCTGGCCTCCCCCCGGCACACGGAGACCTGCGCTGGCAGCCAGGCTCTGGCCCCTGGCTCTGGCCACGTCTCTGCTCCCTGGGACCGCAAGTGCACCCCCATTTCACTCTGGGGTCAGTGGAAATCGGCCTCCACCAGCCCCTGCCAGCCCCCAGGCCCCACACATCAAGCAAGAGCCCTCCCAGGGCTGAAGTGCTACTTATCTTTAGGAGCTTTTGCAATAAGTCTTTTTGGTAATTATTATTTCTAAACGGCAGTTTTGGTTTTATTATTGTCATTTTTATTATTATTTGCTTCCTGACCAAAATTAGGAACTGGGGGTTAGTCCTTTTTATCCAGCAATCGCCCAAAGATGACGGGTCGGCCACATCCATAAATTTTCTTATGGATTTTTCCTAACATTTCATTGTGTTTCATTTATTTATTTTCTTTCTTTCTCTTTCCCATTAAAGCTTTTAAAGATGGGGCTGGGATTTGACCTTGATGCTCACCTGTTGAAGAATACACTTTTTTGTTTGTTTCTATTATGTCATCTGCATTTTATATTTCTTATATATAATATATATGACTATATATATATGTGTACATATATATATATATCTCTATATATGCATCATATCAGTGTAGATACCCATCTAGTAGCATTTAGGCCTTGTTCTTGTGCCATTTTTTTTTTTCTGTTACTGATCTCTGAATGCCTTCAAGTGTATAAAGTGTTGAATTCTCTCTGGTATCTGTACTATGTACACACATTTTCATAGGAAGCACAATAAGATGACAGATGCATTGTACATCAATACCTGCTACTCTTAACGATGATATAAAGAATGATATAACTCACGAAGGCTGAGCCTTTCTCTCGCGCAGAGCTGCTGGGAACACTCCCCAAGGAGGCCACTGGGGATGGCATCAGAGAACCAAGGAATCACAGAATGGTTAGATTTGGAAGGGACCTTAAAGATCATTGAGTTCCAGCCCCCCTGCCCTGGGCAGGGACACCTCCCACCACACCAGGTTGCTCCAAGCCCCATCCAGCCTGGCCTTGAACCCCTCCAGGGATGGGGCATCCACAGCTTCCCTGGACAACCTGTTCCAGTGCCTCACCACCCTCACAGTAAAGAATTTCTTCTTCATATCTAATCTGAATTAGAAGGGCAACGAAGCTGGTGAGGGGTCTGGAGCACAAGTCTTACGAGGAGAGGCTGAGGGAGCTGGGGGTGTTCAGTCTGGGGAAGAGGAGACTGAGGGGAGACCTTATCGCTCTGTACAAGTACCTGAAAGGAGGCTGTAGAGAGGCAGGGGTTGGTCTCTTCTTCCAAGTTACAGACAATAGGACAAGGGGTAACGGCTTCAAGTTGCACCAGGGGAAGTTCAGGTTGGATATTAGGAAACACTTCTTTACTGAAAGGGTTGTCAGGCATTGGAATGGACTGCCCAGGGAGGTGGTGGAGTCACCATCCCTGGAGGTATTTAAGAAACGTGTAGACATGGCTCTTCAGGGCATGCTCTAGTGCCCAAGATTACTGGTTTGTGGTGGGATGTTGTGTGGGTGGGTGATGGTTTTGGTTTGGTTGTTGTTGTTGTGTGTTTAGGTGGTGGGTGGGGTTTTTTTTGTTGTTGTTTTGGTTTGGTTTTTTTGTGGTTGGACTCGATCTCTGAGGTCCCTTCCAACCACTACGATTCTGTGATTCTGTGAATCTCCCCTCTTCCAATTTAAAACCATTACCCCTTGTCCTGTCACTGCACTCCCTGACAGAGTCCCTCCCCATCTCTCCTGTAGCTCCCTTCAGATACTGGAAGGCTGCTCTAAGGTCTCCCTGGAGCCTTCTCTTCTCCAGGCTGAACAACCCCAGCTCTCTCAGCCTGTCTTCATAGGGGAGGTGCTCCAGCCCTCTGATTATCTTCGTGGCCCTCCGCTGGACCCGTTCCAATAGGTCATCTTGGTTGGAAGGGACCTTTCAGACCATCGAGCCCAACACTGACAAACCCCATCATTCCAGGATGTTCTCAAAGACATCGCTGAGCTCCTGGAGCACAGACCAAGAGGTTGGGGGTGGGAGGGAAAGCTTGGGTCCAGACCTCCAGTGCTATCTGTGAACGCGCACATGAAAACCAGCAACACCAGAGCTGGTGCTAAGAATATGAAGACACCGCTGAGCTCCTGGAGCCAAGACCAAGAGGTTGGGGGTGGGAGGGAAAGCTTGGGTCCAGACCTCCAGTGCTATCTGTGAACGCGCACATGAAAACCAGCAACACCAGAGCTGGTGCTAAGAACAGTCAATAAACGCGTCCCTTTGCTAATTGCTGCGTTAATGGGAGTAGTCACACAAACGTGTCCCTTTGCTAATTGCTGCGTTAATGGGAGGGTGGCTCTGGGGACCGACGCTCCAGCTCCTGCCTGGCCCTGTGCTGCCATGTCAACGTGTCCCCAGGGACACCTCAGAGGGTGGCTCTGGGGACCGACGCTCCAGCACCTGCCTGGCCCCGCGCTGCCATGTCAACGTGTCCCCAGGGACACCTCAGGGCTGGAGGATGGGAACCGACTTTTGCTCTCAAGCAGGGGGAGGAGAATTAACATAAGCACAGCTGCTGAGCTTCGACAAGTCTAACACTTCTGTGGTTTGGGACAGACACCTGAGATTCAGCAGAAATGAGTCACTCGCTTGAATATCACCTGTTTTTCATTTAACCAAGTTAGTAGCAGTTGTAGCACGAGCTGGATCTAAACCCACTTCTCGTCCTAAAAATCTCCAGCTACGCAGAGCAAAAGCAACACACCAGATCCAACATCCAAAAAAGCCCCCAGGACCTCACAGAGACTGCATGAGTGAGAGGGCAGGGGGCAGGGAACACTGAAATGCCAAACTCCCCGCGGTCACTGGGCTCTGGCCACGTCCCTCTTGCTCCTGGAAATGGCAGACGGGCGCTTTGCATTTAAACTGGAATGGTCTGCCTGCTATTCTGGTCCTTCTCTGCCAGAGCTGGTGCTGCAAAGGCCACAGGGTGGGCTTCGAATAGGAGCGAGATAATATCGCTAAGCCCAGAAGGGAGTTAATAAACCCTAATTAATTGCAGCCAGCCCCTGTGAGCAGCCAGAGAAGCTGACCCTGCCTGCTCCCCCCACAGTGGCTCCTGTCGCAGGGGCAGGCACTGACCCATCTCTGCAAGCTGTAATCTCTTCCACAGCTTCCCATTAACCTGCCGGGCCGTGCTGGGAGGAGGCCACCCCATCCATCTGTCCCAGCCTGGCATCGCTGCCTCCCCGGCCCCGGCACCTCCGAGGTTTCCGCTGCCACCGGACACGGTGTCGGAGCCGCAGCCCGGAGCTGGCAGAGGGACCCAGCAGAGACGATGCGACTCCCGTGGGTGCACAGTGGGAAGCCACACAGGACCCCAACCCCAGCAGCTTTCAGATAGGAAGCGGAAAAGCTGCACAGAAGCTCTACCTGAAAGCCCTGGGGCTGTTCAGCTGGAGAAGAGAAGGCTGAGGGGAGGTGTCTCATTGATGCTGAGCAATATCTGAAGGAGGATGGGGCCAGACTCTTCCCAGTGGTGCCCAGTGACAGGGGCAATGGGCACAAACTGGGACACGGGAAGCTTCATGTGAACACAAGGAGGAACTTCTCTGCTGTGAGGGTGGCAGAGCCCTGGGAGAGGCTGCCCAGAGAGGGTGTGGGGTCTCCTGCTCTGGAGAGATTCCAAACCAGCCTGGATGAATCCAACCTGCTCCGGGTGACCCTGCTGTGCCAGGGGGTTGGAGGAGATGATCTCCAGAGGTCTCTTCTAACCCTGGCCATTCTATGAGTCTGTGATTTTCAAAGTCAAGGCTCTCCTGTGCGTGGTGGGGCCAGGGACCTCCAGCCTGTCCAGGATCCCGGCGGCTCAGGGACGGGCACAGGATGCCCAGGGCTGGCAGGCAGCAGGGCGTGCGGTGCCAGCGGCGCGTGTGCGTCCCCGTCTGTCGCTCAGTGGTGTGAGACCCAGGCTGTGCACGAGACAAGGAGTTAATTACATTTCACGGGAGGCATCTCTGCTGATCCACGCGAGGGCCGGGTGCGACACTCCCAGCCCTGGGATGCTGGGAGGCACCTGCTCGCACGCTGCTGTATTTACCGTGCGGATCATGTGGCTGCTGAAACCCTACAGAGGAAGGATTAATCATGCATCACACATGAAACCACGGCAGAGATAGCATCACCTCTTCTCCTCCCTGGCAATAATTCCTGGTTACCGCTCACTCAGCGCCGAAGCTGCCAGCAGAAACAGGCGCTGAGATATAATTACACGGCGCTGGATGGTGTTCGGCTGCCAGGAGCCAGAGCTGGGCTGGTTGGGGAGGAGGTTTCAGAGGAGCCTGGTGCCATCAGGTGCAGTAAAATGAAGGTGCAGGGGGGGTAGCATTTCACAAACCATTTCCACTGGGAGGAGCAGAACCAACCAAACCCTCAGGGCAGAGGAAAGGAGAAAGGACAAGTGTAAGGAGACACTGAGCCAAGGAAGCTGGCATTGTTTTCTCCTTGTGTTTCTTACAAAATGCAGCCGGCGCCAGGGGACAAAGAGGACTGGGCAGAGAGCATCCCTGGGGACAGAGGGCTGGGGTCGCTCCCAGCTCAGCTCATGAAATGTGGGGTCTCTTGAGACCCCACAGCCCCCCTGTGCCGAGCTGAGCATCTCTCTCTCTGCCCTTTCCCCACTAACGAGGCGATCCCTTGCCTTCTCTCTTGCTCCCACCCCACCTCACCCTGCGTGTCCCTCCTGGGAGAGCCAGGCAGCTTTCCAGCCTGCCCAGAGGCTCCTGCCAGGCTTTAAGGCTCAGTCAAAGTAGTATCTGAACAATATGGAGCAGATAAGTTCCACTGCTTTTCCTCCCCATGAATATTTCATCAGGCTGCTGGGCGCCAAGCCTGTCGGAGGTGGCATTAAATTAACTGCACGGACACATGGATGCTGAGACAACAGTTAATGGCCACGCTCAAAGCTTTGCAGGTTTCATCCAGGGTAGGAAATGTCGTATCTGGCAGAAAAGGTGCCAACACATCCCCACTTCTTTGCTCAGTCAACAACGCCATGCACTGTACAGGACAGCCTCCACAATGACCCACATGATCATCATTAATTGCTTAATTAATACTTGTGGTGTGACTGCTCACTTGGTTTTTCTCACAGATTAATGCTGGCTGGATTCGCGTCCCTTTTTCTGAGCAACCGCAGGGGTAAGTGCTCCAGGGAGTCGGGAACTTAATGCTAATATTTGCAGAAAGTGGCCTTTAATTCTAACATTGTGCTTTCTGCAGCAACTCTCAGGGGAGAGAGAAATCCTTTTCCTGGGTGCTCAGCCAAAACCTGAACGAACTGACTCCATTTATGTCCATTTATACCTCAATAAGCTCGCTTCTTAAGATGTTAAGGACGGCAGTCCTGGTGAGAGGTGTCACTGCCAGGTCTGCACCCCGGAGCCCTCCACCCCCGGGGAGACAGACCCACAGGGATGGGGCTTTGCCCGGTTCCTCCCAGCACAGCCCAGAGCGAGGGGGGCATCAGGACCAGCAACTCCTGAAAGAGGCACACGTTTATACCAGTGAGGGCTACGGCTACAGCCCAGCAAGCACGGGATGGACACCCCAACCTCCTCGGCTCCAGGGTGGCTCTGACGGTAACGGCTCCTGCGCAGTAACGCGGGGGCTACAGCAGAAGTCAGCCGGGCTCAGCGAGGACAGGAGGGATCAGATGGAGCACGATGTCAGCCCAGGCAGGTGGAGGAGCCCCTGAGGGGAGCTCGATGGCTGCTCACCTGGGGGTTCAAGAAGCTGCAAATTCTCTTACAGGGAATTTTGCACAGAGAGGAGAGCCCTGAGCCCCCCTCTGCTGCCTCTTCCACCCTGCTCCGAACACCCACAGGACCATTCCTCCTGGACTGTGTGTCCTCCACTCCCCATTCCCCTTGGACTGTGCGTCCTCCACAGGCTCCCCATCATCCTGCACCCTCCCACATAGCCTCTGAACCCCCCCAGCCCCCTGCACCCCCCAATATACCCCCATGGTCCCAGCAACCCCACCAGGATGGTGCCCCAACACCCCCAACACCCTGCACATCCCCATATACGCCCATGGCCCCAGCGGGGCTTTGCCCGGTTCCTCCCAGCACAGCCCAGAGCGAGGGGGGCATCAGGACCAGCAACTCCTGCAAGAGGCACACGTTTATACCAGTGAGGGCTACGGCTACAGCCCAGCAAGCACGGGATGGACACCCCAACCTCCTCGGCTCCAGGGTGGCTCCGACGGTAACAGCTCCTGCGCAGTAACGCGGGGGCTACAGCAGAAGTCAGTCGGGCTCAGCGAGGACAGGAGGGATCAGATGGAGCACGATGTCAGCCCAGGCAGGTGGAGGAGCCCCTGAGGGGAGCTCGATGGCTGCTCACCTGGGGGTTCAAGAAGCTGCAAATTCTCTTACAGGGAATTTTGCACAGAGAGGAGAGCCCTGAGCCCCCCTCTGCTGCCTCTTCCACCCTGCTCCGAACACCCACAGGACCATTCCTCCTGGACTGTGTGTCCTCCACAGGCTCCCCATCATCCTGCACCCGCTTTTCTTCTCTCCGCAGCGCCCCGGGATGTTACCGGGCAGCCGGCTGGCGCCGCAGGGCCCCTCCATGGGGCCGCCCGGTTACGGCGGGGGGGC
>NW_015090886.1:455674-456075 GCF_001431845.1 Calidris pugnax
TGCGGCCCGGGATGGCGCAGGCCAGCCTGGATCAGGCCCGCAAGAGGCCGGCGCCGCAGCAGCTCCAGCAGGTGCAGCCGCAGGCCGTGCCCAACCGCAACCACAAGTAAGGGCAGCCGTTGCGGGGCATCGGGGTGTCTCAGGGCCTTCTCGGGCACTGGGGGTGTTCCAGGGCGTCCCTGGGTATTGGGGTGTCTCAGGGCATTGTCGTGTCTCCCTCCCACATAGCCTCTGAGCCCCCCCAGCACCCTGCACCCCCCAATATACCCCCATGGTCCCAGCAACCCCACCAGGATGGTGCCCCAACACCCCCAACACCCTGCACATCCCCATATACGCCCATGGCCCCAGCACCCCAACAGGACCATGCCCAAATACCCCCAGGACTATGCACCCCCAAC
>NW_015090886.1:456298-493500 GCF_001431845.1 Calidris pugnax
GCCCGGTGACGGCGGGAGCCCGGCGGTGCGGCCCGGGATGGCGCAGGCCAGCCTGGATCAGGCCCGCAAGAGGCCGGCGCCGCAGCAGCTCCAGCAGGTGCAGCCGCAGGCCGTGCCCAACCGCAACCACAAGTAAGGGCAGCCGTTGCGGGGCATCGGGGTGTCTCAGGGCCTTCTCGGGCACTGGGGGTGTTCCAGGGCGTCCCTGGGTATTGGGGTGTCTCAGGGCATTGTCGTGTCTCAGGGCATCATTGGGGACATCCCTGGGCATCGGGGTGTCTTGGGACATTCTGGGGCAGCGGGAGCATCCCGGGGCGGTGGGGTGTCTCGGGCCATCCTCGAGCACTGGGGACATCCCTGGGCATTGAGATGTCTCAGGGCTTCCTCTGGCACTGGGGGCATCCCGGGGCATCCCTGGGCAGCGGGGTGTCTCAGGGCATTGTCGTGACTCAGGGCATCGTTGGGGACATCCCTGGATATTGGGGTGTCTCAGGGCATAGTCAGGTCTCAGTGCATCATCAGGGACATCCCTGGTTATTGGGGTGTCTCAGGGCATTGTCGTGTCTCAGGGCATCGTTGGGAACATCCCTGGATATTGGGGTGTCTCAGGGCATCGTCGGGGACATCCCTGGATATTGGGGTGTCTCAGGGCATTGTCGTGTCTCAGGGCATCGTTGGGAACATCCCTGGATATTGGGGTGTCTCAGGGCATCGTCGGGGACATCCCTGGATATTGGGGTGTCTCAGGACTTCCTCAGGCATTGGAGATATCATGGGAGAGCAGGGCTTCCCTGGGCAGCAGGGACATCCCAGAGCATCCCTGGGCATTGGAGCACTGCAGGGAATTCCGGGACATCCCTGTGCATTGGGAACATCCCAGGATGTCCCCAAGCATCGAGGTCTCTCTGGACATCATGGGGTGTCCCTGGGTATCAGGGTGCATCTTAGGGCATCCCAAGATGTCCCCAGGTGTTGGGGAGTTCTCGGGACACCCTGAGGTGTCTCACGACATCCCCGGGGGGGGCACAGATACGTTGCCTCTCTCCCCAAAGGGCCCCAGGGGCAAGGTTGGATTTGAGGGTGTGGGTGGGCACCCCCAGAATCAGAAAGTGAGGAGTGAGTCCTCACTGAGGTGAGGACCTTGCAGGGCAGGGGGGACTGTCGGTCACTGGTGTGGTGGGATGGGCTGGTGACACAAAGTGTGGGAGCTCTGCCATCCTGCCATGCTTGGGCTTTTGGAAGAAACAGCTTCAGATTGCACCAGGGGAGGTTTAGGCTGGATATTGGAATTTCTTCGCTGAAAGTGTTGTCAGGTACTGGAGGAGGCTGCCCAGGGAAGTGGTGGAATCGCCATCCCTGGAGGTATTTAAAAGCTGGGCAGACGTGGTGCTGAGGGATGTGGCTTAGTGGGGGTTTGGGCAGTGCTGGGCTGATGGTTGGACTCGATGACCTTAAAGGTCCCTTCCAACCTTGATGGTTCCATGATGCTAACAGTGGTGTTTCATCCTTGATTTAAAACGCAGCTCCTAGAAAAGTCAGTCTAAGGCTAATGGAGGCAGGGAGTCATTCTGTCAGGGCACGCTTTCGAACTGGGTGTAGTTCTGCTTTCAGAGCTCTCGTAGGGGATGAGGAACGTTCAGGTGATCGGTCCATGTCACAGCCACAGGGTTCCTCAGCTCTGCCGTGCCGGAGGCCTGGCAGGGGCTGTGGGGGATAGAGAGCCTGACTCTGCGCTGATGATAACGATAATTGCCTCTGAAAGTGGGAGCCTGGGCACAAGGCTGAGCGCAGGGGCAGTGCCCCAGTGCTAAACCAGAGAATACGCCGTCGTCTTGCTCCCTTCCCGAAAGCCAACAGTTCGTTTGCACTAAGTGGTTGCTGTTTTAATGCTTGTGTGTGCGTCTGCTTCCTCGACAGTGCTAAAAAGAAGAAGATGGCTGACAAAATTCTACCTCAGAGGGTGAGTGGCACACGCAGCCGCGGCCTGTGTTGGCACGGAGCAGAGTGGGGAGGGGAGGGGAAGCTGAGGGTGATTTGCATTCTTGATTGGCTCTAGATCCGGGAACTCGTACCCGAGTCTCAGGCCTATATGGACTTGCTGGCCTTTGAAAGGAAGTTGGACCAGACCATCATGAGGAAGCGCTTGGATATCCAGGAGGCTTTGAAACGACCCATTAAGGTGGGGGAAAGCTGCGTTCGTAGTGATGATAAGCAAGGTTTGGAGGCTCTTATTTCAGTTAGTAGAGCAGGAGGGCACTGAAGCTTGATTCACGTCCCTCTGAGCGTGGCGTATCAGGAATCCTAACACTCCAGACATGACCAAGGAGTGGAACCAGAAATGGCTCTTTCCTTGCTGGTCTGCCCTGGGAGAGGGGGAATATGAGGCAACTGAAAACATTAAGCTTAGTTTAAGCAAAACATAAGTAAGACAGTCAGCAAGATTTCGGAATTAACATTGAGCTGATGCTTTTTTCTCTTAGCAAAAACGAAAGCTACGTATTTTTATCTCCAATACCTTCAATCCAGCCAAGTCGGATGCAGAGGATGGTGAAGGAACAGTCGCCTCCTGGGAGCTTCGAGTGGAAGGACGGCTGCTGGAAGATGTAAGTGTGAGACACCCAACCACAGAGGTGACTTTATGGGTCTGGGATTGGCGATGAAACCAGTTTCCTAGTGTCTTGAGAGCATAGCTTCGGGCTTGATATCCCCCTTCATCTCTGTTTTCTAAGGAATCTGATGGTGAAGAGACCGAGAGCCCAACTTGGAGACCGATGGTGTCCCCTTGGCAGGACACGAGTTATACAAAGTTCTTAGAGCTATAAGAATGGATGGTGAGAGCCCATCAGTGGCACTTGTGTACCCTGGCTCTGAGGACCAGGGCACTTGCATTGTATGTTATTGCTGAGTGATTTAATTCCTGCAAGCTCATCTTTAACTCCAGTCTTGCACTTTCTGACTTGGAACTTGATTTTCAAGCACATGTTGGTGATTTTAGGTGTTCAGAACTTAAAGGAATGCTGTTGTGCACGGTGGCTGTGCTTGAGTGCTGAGACTTGCTGTCCTAACGCTTTTCCTTTCTGTGTTGCTTGCAGTCTGCTTTGTCCAAATATGATGCCACCAAGCAGAAAAGAAAGTTCTCATCCTTCTTTAAATCTCTGGTCATTGAACTTGATAAAGACCTGTATGGCCCTGACAATCACCTAGTAGAGGTGAGCTTCTTTTTCCTGTGTTACTTCTAAAAATGGGTTGGTGTTTCAGCAGACAGCGTTTGTATTTCACTTGTAACTTGAGAGGTGGGGATACTTAAGGCTTGAACAAGTGGCTGGGGGCCAGGAGCTCTTGAATTCTTATCTCAGCTTTTCCTCTGACTTGCTGGGGGTCTGAACCCTTGTTCCAAGCTGTAAGTGAAAATGAGGTGAACTTTCTAGAGGTGGGTGGGATTTACTGACAAGCTTCTTGGGTGCCAAGCAGCAGGAGCAGAGGGAACCCAGCACAGGGATGTTTCTGAATGCCCTCTCCTGTTCAGTGGCACAGGACCGCTACGACTCAGGAGACGGATGGCTTCCAGGTGAAGAGGCCGGGAGATGTAAACGTGCGCTGCACTGTCCTCCTGATGCTGGATTACCAGGTGAGGTGTCAGGAGGAACAGTGCAGGGGGTGTGCTGTGTCACAGCTGTGCCTGTGGCCATCTCAACCTTCCTCTGCTGTTCCTTTCAGCCTCCCCAGTTCAAACTGGATCCCCGCTTGGCTCGTCTCCTGGGGATTCACACTCAGACCCGCCCGGTGATCATCCAGGCCTTGTGGCAATACATCAAGACCCACAAGCTCCAGGACCCCCATGAGCGGGAGTACGTCATCTGTGACAAATACCTCCAGCAGGTAACTGTGTGGCTGGAACAAGCCACTGTTTCACCTTTTCCTCTGTCAGCAGCCAGTGACCGCTGGCCCTGAGCTCCCATCCCTTCCTTAGCCCTGTGTTTTTGTCGCAGATATTTGAATCTCAGCGGATGAAGTTCTCTGAAATCCCCCAAAGGCTTCACGCGTTGCTTATGCCCCCAGAACCCATCATCATTAATCATGTGATCAGGTGAGACTTGTTCACTTAACTTGGTATTTCTAAGAAGAGTGGAAGGGATGGACGAGGCTGGCACAGGGAGACAATGTAATATGTTCTGGTTTTCAGCAGCAGTTCCCATGTTGCCTGCCACTGTTTCTTTGTACAAGAACAGCTCCCTCTCTCATTTCCCACATCCTTCTTTTCCACAAGGCACTCCCACCTTCATGCTGTCCTTTACTTTACACTTTTGTAGATGGAAATCTGCTTGGACCAATGGCTCAGTTCTTGTGCTGCAAAGCCATCAGTGGTGCTTTGCTGCTTGGCGTTAGAGCTGAAGCTGACACTGCCCTGGCTTGTCCCTGCCTGTGGCCCATATCCTGCCTCGTTCTAGAGGAGCTACAAGAATGCAAATTTCTTGATTTACTCACTTATTTTGTCTTCTTTCTTGTGGATGCCTCTAGTGTTGACCCAAATGACCAGAAGAAAACAGCTTGCTATGACATTGATGTGGAGGTGGATGATACCTTGAAAACTCAGATGAATTCCTTCCTGCTCTCCACAGCCAGTCAACAGGAAATTGCTGCTCTGGATAACAAGGTAGGAAAAGCTCCTTCAGGGCTTGGGAGGAATGTGTCTGTGGAGCAGGTGAGCCCTGAACAGGACAGGAGTTCACCTTTGCTCTGCTGTGCGTTTGGAAGCCAGAGTGGGGTCAGCCACACTTACAAACGGGTGGCTTAACAAGAAACATAGTTTTAAAGCAAATGGTCATTGGGAAAATGGCTCATATTTAGAGCAGGAAACTGGGAATTGAAGATCCTGTCTGAGGATAAGTCAACCAGGGAGTATAAGAATTTGGTGGCTCTCTTGATGTTTCTGTCTGACTTTTTCCCCTGTTCAGCAGTTTAGTTGCTGTGCTTATCTCCTTCAGATTCATGAAACAATAGAGACAATTAACCAGCTGAAGACCCAGCGGGAGTTCATGCTGAGCTTTGCCCGAGATCCTCAGGGCTTCATCAACGACTGGCTACAGTCCCAGTGCCGGGATTTAAAGGTAAAAGCTTTGTCTTGTGTGGAAGGTGGATCCAGTCACAAGCTTCCCTCATTATAACCAGCTCCCACAGAGAGAGAGAGAGGCAATTTTCTGCTCAGAAAATGAGACTGGAATTGGAGTCAAGCACAAGAACCTGACCTGACTGTACTGAAATGTCTGTGAGGAAAGGGGAGGGGGTGGGTTTGCTCGGCACAGCCAGAGCTTTTGCACTCCCTGAACTCGTCTTGTCCTTTGTGCTTTCCAGACAATGACTGATGTTGTTGGGAATCCTGAAGAGGAGCGTCGAGCCGAGTTCTACTTCCAGCCGTGGGCTCAGGAAGCTGTGTGCAGATACTTCTACTCCAAGGTGAGCGTCCCCGAGTAAGGAGTCCCCCTCCATACCCAGTGGCTCTGAGTACCTGTCACTCCTTGCTGTGGTGGAAAGTGGCAGTGCTGAGCTTCACTTGTAGACACAGCTGGTCCCAGTTTGAGTTTGCACTTTTCCAGCTGGGTCCCGTGTTCCTTGGGTGCTGTTGGTGCTGCACCATCTGAGTATGTTAATGCTGCTGTTCTGGCTTCTCCTGCAGGTGCAGCAAAGACGGCAGGAACTGGAGCAGGCCCTGGGAATCCGTAACACATAGGCTGCTCTGCTCCTCCCCAGCCAGAAGCATCACAGCTATTTGTGGAGACAGAGCTGCAGAGTGTGCTGTTGAGGCTCACGTAATCCCACTCCAGCAGTGGGGCCCGTGTCATTATTCATCCTGGCATTGTCCCTGTTGGGGCAGCTCCAGGACACTTGGGGTCTTCTGGGGTGTGGCAAGCAGACAGGCTCCAACGAGCACACATTTCTACCTGGTTTTTCTTCTTGACTGTTGCCTTGTCAGTCCCAAGGCTTCTTAGAGCCTCCCCTCGACTCCGCACTGCCCGTAGTGTCCCCAGTAGCCAGAAGGACTGCTGCCTTGGAGCCTTTCTCAAGTTCAGACACCACAGCCCTTCCCTCCCCAACCAGCCTCTAGTTGTGGCACAGGAGAGCTGGGTCTGGGGAGCCTGGAGCTGCCCTGAGTCCTGTGGCTGCTCTCTCCCCTGCCTGGTCCCATAGTGGGCAGGATCCATGAGCTGAGATACCTCCCTGCCCTCCCTCCCTCCCTCGGGGGTGCTGCTGCACTGGGCTGCCCCACAGCTCACTCTCCTCCTTGAGGAAGTTCCTGGACTGCGTAGAGAATTGCTTCTTCCCTTTTTCCCTGCCCTGTTCCCTTTGTGTTCTTTGACAGACTGTCCCAGGTGGGGGTCACAGGGGAGCTGAGGTGCTGGTTTGCTGCAGGGGTGGTGGAACCAGTGGGGAGATTTCCCTGCACTTCACAAGTCCTACAGCTGCGGTTCCAGGAGACCTGCTCGTTTTCCCTGTAGCAGGGAGAGGGGATGCAGCACCTGCCTGGTGGAATTGTAGGCTCATTCCTTTGGGACAGCTGCCTGTGTCACTTGCTGTGGAGACCAGAGGCTCCTTCGTGTGGACCTTGGGGGTGTGATGGGACAGTCCTTGGGGATGGACGTGGCTCCAGCATACCCGAGTTGAGCAGGTTTTTTCTGTGCTGAAGCTCCTGTGGTTTTTAGTCAAGTTTTAGGTTCTGGGGCTGCCATAAAGCCCAGCATGGTTCAGGAATGTACAAGTAGATTTTTCTCTACCGTGGGGAGTAGCGGCCCAGATGCCCCTTTATGGATGAATTACTAGTGAACTGGTGGCCAGGGGTAAGAGAACGGCTTCTCTGAACCTGGATCCCAGTATTTCTTCTCGGGACTGTAATGCAAATGGACTTGAAAGTTGGTCATATTCTCTTGGAATAGCTGCAAAAACACGTTACTGACAACCCCCCCACCCCTCATGCCCCCACCCAGCTGTGGTGTGGTTGGGAAGGTTGCTATGAAATGGGGAGCCTGGGTGGCCCCACTCCTCGTGTCTGTGTTACTACATGTCTGTGAGTAATAGACTCTCGACCTCCCTCCTCCTTTGCCCCCTTTGAAACGGCTCCTCTGTGGTACCGGGGTGAAGGTCTTGGTGCTGATGAAGCAGCCCACGCCTCCTCAGGGCACTCACACGTGAAGGATGCTGAGTACTGCGTAGGCAAGCATAGCTGTGGCAGAATAACTGCTTTTTCTTAACTGAATATTATGGTTTTTTTCCATGGACCAAAATTTTTTTTTTGTACTGTATCCTTGTAGATGTCACCCAGTTTTAATAAAAGCCTCCTGTGAAGGAAGCCTTCCTCCTCCTGCGCTGACAGCTCCCTTTCTCTCTGCAGCTGCCTTGGTGAATGACACTTCATTTACTTGCCTGGGAAGGGACAGGATTATCTCCACCTTTTTTTTTTTCTAATTTTTTTTTTTTTTTAAGGAAGCCAACTGGGTTAAGAGACTGCAGAGAAACTGTTCTTCATAGTTTGGCCTTTTATAGAGAGCCCTTCATGTACAGATCTCCTGGCTCCTGGAGTCTGCTCAGCCTTTGCAAAGTGCTTTCGTGGTAAACAAGCAAAGTATCTTGAGCAAAACTGGAAATCTAGTGGCCGAGCTGCTGATAAAATCAACGTGGACAGGCCCGTTTCCACACTCTGCTGCCTTGCAGAATTGTGGCAGCCTGTTACAAGCCCCAAGTGGGAGTTGGGCATAATTTTGAGTTAACTGTATTAAGATTTACATACAAGGGTTTAAAACTCTGAAAAGGGGCATGATGTGCTTTACCCTGCCTTGTTTGTAAAAGTAGAACTGTAACACTCTACAGAAAACCTATAAAGCCCTTGGTGGCTCCTCTGTGGACAGAAGAAAGGGCAGTTGGTGCTGCTGCCCGGGGCTGAGAGCTCAGGGCAGGAGCTGGTGCCGGGGGCTGCAGCCCCAAGGGTCCTGTTTCTTACTTTGGGGGTGGAATAAAACACTTTAGTGCAGAAAAAGGCAGGGAGAGGGCTCAGCGATCTCCTTTCCTAGTTCTGCCAAGATCAGGGTTTGAGCTTGTCCCACCTTTGCTTCAGGGCAGCCCCCGACGGCTGCCCACCCAGCAGCGGCTGTCTGTGCCCGGGAGAGCGGCCGGCGCTGCCGCCCCGGGGCTCGGTGCCCGGTTCCCCCGGGGACAGGCGGGGCCGGGGGCGGGACGGGGCCGCCCCACTCCTGGTTCTGCTGAGATCAGGGTTTGAGCTGTCCCACCTTTGCTTCAGGGCAGCCCCCGACGGCTGCCCACCCAGCAGCGGCTGTCTGTGCCCGGGAGAGCGGCCGGCGCTGCCGCCCCGGGGCTCGGTGCCCGGTTCCCCCGGGGACAGGCGGGGCCGGGGGCGGGACGGGGCCGCCCCTGCTCCGGGCGGCCTTGAAATACCACCGGCGGGCTGAGCGCCGCGCAGTGCCCCGGCTCCCCCGACCATGGGTGGCAAGAAAGTCTGCATCGTGGGCTCTGGCAACTGGTGAGCGCCCGCTGCCCGAAACCCCGCGTCCCCTCTTTTCCCCCCATCCCCCCCAGTGCCCCACGAGTCCCCGTTTCACCGGGACCCCCGGTGACCTGTGGTGCACTGGGGTCCCTGGTGCCAGCAGCTGTGGTGCCTGCTGTCTCCAGCTCTGCTGTGCCCACGCAGGGGCTCGGCCATCGCCAAGATCGCCGGCAGCAACGCGGCGCGGCTGAGCACCTTCGAGAACCAGGTGAACATGTGGGTGCTGGAGGAGGAGGTGGGCGGCCGGCGCCTCACCGACATCATCAACACCGAGCACGAGAACGTCAAGTACCTGCCAGGGCACAAGCTGCCCCCCAACGTGGTGAGTGTGGCCCGACGGCAGCCTCTCCGCCGAGCACCAGGGCTGGTGCCGACAGCCCAGGCGCTGGTGAGAGAGGTAATAAATAGCTCTGCTGGTGTCCTGGGCACCGGTGTGTGAAGGCAGGGGATGCACCGGGCTGCAGCGGACTCACTTGCACCCTCCCAGTGACCTTGATCCGTGCTTGGACGAGCTGCAGCCCTGGCTGCTCTCGCTGCCCATCTTTGCCCCCGCTCTGGCATCCCCCGGGCTGGGCTCGAGGCCATGTGGCTGCCTGGGAGCTGGCATCGGCCACGCACCGAGAGCCCGGGGGCTCCACCATCAGCCCCTCGGCTGGCACTGGCCTCCTGGGGTCCCCAGAACAAACCCAGCTCTTGTGGCTGCTTTTGCCGTGCTCTGCTCCAGCCCCTCTGCCCTGGAAGGGGACCTCGGGGATGACTCTGTCCCCTTCCTACCCTCAAGCCCCCAGCAGCTGCTCTCAAGCCCCTGCTCCCTTTGTCCTGGGCTCAGGACACGCTTCCTACAGGCACAAGTCCCCGGTGACAGTCGTACTCTCTTCAGGTAGCAGAGCCAGACCTGCTGAAAGCCTGTGCTGGGGCCGACATCCTCCTGTTCGTGGTGCCCCACCAGTTTATCCGCAAAGTCTGTGACCAGCTCAAGGGCCACGTGAAGAAAGATGCTGTTGGGCTGTCGCTGATCAAGGTACGAGCAGGAGGAGCAGGCGCCGCGCTGGGGCATTGGGCCACGGGGGCTCAGAGAGGCTGCGAGGGGAACCCTGGTGTTCTGGAGGAGAAACTGGGCTCCAGAGTTATGGGGGGATGTGGGGAGAGTGGGAAGTGGGGGCAGAGTCTTGATGGGGGGTTGGAGGTGTCCTGGTGGAGGAGAAGGAGGAGGGCATGTGGGGGTATCATCTCAAGTGCTGTGAGGAGTGGGGTGCAGCTGAGCACTGGGAGGCTGCTGGGATGAGGGTTGCAGCACAGGGAATAGCAGGATCAGGGCGGGGGGGACAGGTCTCCAGGGGGGGCAGGTCCTCATCTCTGTCCCTGGTGGCCTCTCAGGGGGTGGACGAAGGACCAGATGGGCTGAGGCTGATCTCAGACATCATCCATGAGAAACTGGGAATCGAGATGAGCGTCCTCATGGGGGCCAACATTGCTAATGAAGTGGCAGGAGAGAAGTTCTGTGAAACAACCATCGGTAAGGAGCCAGCAGCCCTCCTCATTAGCAGCTTTCGTTTCTGATGAGCAGGAAGAGGCAAAGGGGTGAGTGTGGAGCAGCTCAAACGACTGCTACCAAGGGCGAGCCCGCCCTTTTTCCCCTGTAGGAGCTCATTCACAGGGTTTTTCCTCCGTAGGAGCTCATTCACAGGGATTATGATGTGATTGCTCGCTTCATTAAAAACAGAGCTGTGTGTCTAAAAGCTCCTCGCCAGCCTAAGCACCAGGCAGTCGCTGCCACAAATGAAAGGGGTGGACGCTGAGAGACCCTTTAGAAAACAGCATTCCTACCTTCATTTCCTTGGGCTCCAAGGGGATGCTCACCTGGATCTCGTGTTACTGCCAGCCAGGGCTGCCCGAAAGTTCATCTGGTGACTGTTCCTGCCATCCTCCACGCTGTGAATCCTGCACAGCAGCCAAAACCAACAGAAGAGTTCACTGGGTTAGAAGTTACGGGATTCAAAGTGTCTGTATTTTAAGAAAAAGCAAACATGCTGTGCAGGAGGCTGCAGGGACCATGGAGGTACAACAGAGCGTGCTATCGCTGCGAGCACACAGAAACGCTCTTGTGCAGGACGCTGAAGGAACGGGGAGAACAGCAGCCTCCAAACCCAGATCTGTAACCTCTGAAGATGCCTTTAATCTACTGGGCATGCCATTTCTGTCTTGCTTCACACAGCAGTAGGGACTGTCCCCATCTCCTGGGAATTCCAAAGCTGAACCTTGCTTATCTGCCAGGCAATGTGTGCTTGGCCCTCTGCAAATGTTTAGCAACATCCATCAGTTGGGCAATATGTTCCTCTCACTGCACCAGCTGCAGGGGCTATGCTGCAGGAACGCATCGCTGAGCACAGTCCTACCTCAGGGTCTCCCCCATCATCTTCCTCCTTCTCCCTTTGTCTCATCAGGCTGCAAGAACACGCAGCACGGGCAGACGCTGAAGGAGCTGATGCAGACCCCGAATTTCCGGGTGACAGTGGTGCAAGAAGCTGACACCGTAGAGATCTGCGGGGCTCTCAAGGTGGGGGAGCCCCTCACCGGGGTCTGGGGTCTTGGTTAGCAAAGCCTGCAGCTCTCTAGGGCGCTGCAGGGAGCTCTGGGGAGGAGGCTGCCAGTTGGATGAACTCCACTGGATGTTGCACTGTGGATTGCTGAGACCGTTGGGTCAAAAGCCAGACTTTGGAGGGAAGTGTGGATGTGTCCTGTTCAGCTGCTTGGAGGGATGACAATCACTGGCGCAGGCAGGAGCCTGTGCAGGGGATCACACAGGCAGCTCGTGGACACAGCAAAGCCCTGAGCTCTGTTGGGAACAGACCCCTCCACGCTCTTGTTGTTTTCCAGAACATTGTGGCTGTAGGAGCTGGTTTCTGTGATGGACTTGGTTATGGAGACAACACGAAGGCTGCCGTGATCCGTCTGGGATTGATGGAGATGATTGGCTTTGCCAAACTCTTCTGTAAGGGCCCTGTCTCCCCCTCCACCTTCCTGGAGAGCTGCGGGGTCGCCGACCTCATCACTACCTGCTACGGGGGCCGCAACCGCAAGGTGGCTGAGGCCTTTGCCAAGACTGGGAAGGTACGTGGGGTGGGAAGGTACGTGGGGTGGGAAGGTACGTGGGGTGGGAAGGTCCACGGAGGTGAAGGGATGCAGAGTGGGGAGCAGGCAGCATTGAGATCTGCATCAACCTGCTGAGCTGGCAGCAGGAGGGACCCAATTAGAGCCATGGCATCCTGCCTTTGCTGCCAACTGCCGCAGCCTGGCTCTGGGGAGGAAGGTGGGGTGGTGGATGGAGATGCAGGGTCCAGCTCCCTCACTGTTTGGCTGTTTCAGTCTATCGAGGAGCTGGAAAAGGAGATGTTGAATGGGCAGAAGCTGCAGGGTCCCCAGACGTCTGCTGAGCTGCACCGCATCCTTAAAAGCAAGAACGTAGTGGAGAAGTGAGTGCTCTGATCTCTCCTGTCTGCTCTTTTGGGGTTGGGGCTGGGATCTCTCCTGCAGCCGTGGGAGGGAAAACCCACCGTTAGTGTCCCTGCTGTTGGGGTGAATCTCTGCACTGCCCACATCAAACCAGCTGGGCAGGATGTGGCACCCTGCCACTGTCCCGTCTGCTCCTGCTCAGTGGTCCCACATGTTGCAACAGCAGTCGAGGTGCTCTGACTCTGCCAGCTCTGGGGACGGTGCAGGGGGTGACTTTGCTCATCTGCCCGCAGGTTCCCCCTCTTCACAGCTGTGTATCAGATCTGCTACGAGGGCAAACCTGTCACCGACGTCATCAAGTGTCTCCAGAACCACCCTGAGCACAAGTAAGTGGGCTCTGCCTGCGACACCACTCATCCTGCCAAGAAGAGTCCTGCCTGCACCGACTTGCTCTGACGCTACAGCTTTGTAAGGAGTCCGGATTTCCTGGGAGCCTTTGCAGAGTGCTGGAAGGGCAGAGGTTTGCTTTCTCAGCCCTGGACACTGCCAGCCTGAGCCTGGCATCTGCACAGAGGTACCTGCTGATCTCCCTCTCTTTGAAGGACTCGTTTAGCTTCTGCTGCTCTCTAGGGTCTGCCCCGAGCGGAGTCTTCCTCCTTTCACTTTTCTCTTGCTGTGATGGATTCAGTTCTCGGAGACACTCTGCCAGGTCACCTTGATCGATACGGGCTGTGCAGGAGGAGAACAAGCTTTGTTCTCAGCCCCATGGGGCCACTCTGCTCACTGCTGTTGCTTTTGGCTTAACTGTCTTGTGGAGAGGGCACAGCTCCCCGCCCGGCTCCACCAGGGCAAGTGAAGCTCCTCTGGACTTTCAAAGGGGCTGAGGATCACCCTTTCTAAGAAGCACTGGCACAGAAAATAGCATTCTTTTCCACCCTGCCATGTGCTGTTTCCCCAGGCGCTGCCAGCTGCTCCTGATGAACGCTTCAGCCAATGCTTCACATCTGAGGGCAGCCCCAGGGTGAGACTGTGTAGCTTGTTTATTTAGATTTTTTGCTCTCACAATCAAACCTGGCCCCTGCACCCGGGGAACTCCCCTGTTGTCACAGATTTGCCTGTGCTAATTCCATGCCCACTGACTCTCCCCGGGCAGCCTTTCTCCCTCCTATCAGTTTGTCTTCTGGCTGGCTTTGGCAGTGCAGGGGCCAACTGCCCCGAAGTCCTTCTGAGCCACTGGCAGGCTCTGCAGCCCTTGGCAGTGTTACCTGCCAAAGCAGCTGGGCCATGTTGCTTTTACATGAATGATCCACAGCAGCTTTCTGCCTTCCCTCTGACTTGCTTCAGTCTGTGCTTGGTCTTTGCTTCTTCGTGGCTTTACAGGAGCTAAGAAAGCAGGTTCCACGCTTTCCCTGCTGCCTTTCCTGCAAAGGTGCTGGAAACTGCCCACTGGCACAAGGGGCAGCCATGGACATGTGACCTGCAGGAGGTACAGGGAGACCTCCAACATCACAGGAGAGGACAGAGGTCTCATGCCTCGTGTTGTGCCTTTGAAACTTGCCCCTTGTCCGGCCGGGTGCCACGTGCCTCTCTGGTCCTCTGAAGCTGGCTCGCTCGGCCAGTGTTTGCTCAGGCCAGCGTGTCCAGCGGTTCACTGACCCTGTCTGGGCTGGCAGGCTGGAGCTGCTGCAGGTCTCACTGCCCACCCCCGTTCCAGGCCCTAGTGCCACCGGGTCTGTGATCAGCAGTGTACTTTACAAATCCTTAAAATTAATAATAAACTTGGAGAAGAGAGGGGGGACACGCTTTTTGCCCTGTGGCTCCTGTGCATCATTGTCTCTGGGTTGGTGCCTGCTGGGCTGGCTGAGCACAGAACAGGGCACTGTCAGCTCCCGCCTGGCTCCGCACCCTCCTGTGCTGTCCCAGAAACAGCAAATGCCCCCACAGGTCACTGCTCAGTCACAACACAAGGCAGTGTCCCACTTGCTTTTTCTCAGCAGAGGTTCCAGTGCTGAAGTTTGGCTGTAGGACAGAAGAGGGCTGAGGCTGCAGTGCTGAGCCGGGTACAGGATCCTAATGCTTCTACCTGGGGCCTTGCAGGAGCCCGGCCAGGACTCTGCTGTGCCCCTTGTACCCCAGGGCTCCCCTTCTCTGACGGCCTGGTTTCTTGGGACATGCCGTTGTGTTTTATTCCTCTCTTCCCAAGTGCTTTTCCTGGACTTGCCTTGTCCCCGTCTTTCTTTGAAATGCATCTTATACCGAGTGACCTTTCCAGGACCGTTCGCCCTCCGCTCAGCCTCTTGCTCAGGGAATTTAATCTGCTGGCACCGCAGTTGGTTCTGTGTCTTTTATTAGATACAGTTTCTCACTAGGCACCCTACGACCTTTAAATTCAACTAAGCTATTGTAAAGAAAGTAGCCAGAATCAGCCTCCTCTAATGAGGTTGGAGGGAGGATAAAGGAAGTCCAGTGTGGTCCTGCAGGGCTGGCACAAGTTCTGGTTCCCATTGTCTTGAAGGGCTTCAGGAATCCCAGCTCAAGTGTTGGGACATGAGGCTCACACAGGAGCAAGGGTCTCTGAGGCCTCCTCCCTCCACAGAGTACAGTCTCTCACCTTGGCTCCCTAAACTCTTCCCAGCACCTGCCTGGAGCTGCAGCAAGATCCAGAACTGTGTTTTGGACTTGCATTTAGCTGTTAGCTCCTCTGCTGTGGAAGTGCTTCATGAGGGATTCCTCGGGGCTGTGTGCTGCTGGCAGCGCCCAAGGCCCTGCAGGCCCCAGCATTTCCTGAAGGTCCCAGGTCTCACCTGGGGGTGGCCGGTGCACGAGCCTCTTGCTTTCAGACACCCCAGAGGAGCGCACAAGCTATAAAAAGTATTCCCTTTGCCATTTGGAGTTATGTTCTGCAGCCTCAGCACATCCTGGCGCTGCAGGACGCTGCAGCCACCGGAGCTGCTGCTGTGCAGCGACCTGGGGAAAGGACGAGGGAGCGGGGGGGTGGCCTGTCTCCTGCAGCCTCAGCGCTTGACAGAGGCGGTGGGGCAGAGCAGGGCCAGCACAGGGCTCCCCAAATGCCAGCAAGGAGCTCCGGGGGGTGCCAGCAGCCGCTTGCGGGGGAACGCGGCCTCCAGCAGCCCCTGGGAGCAGCCTGTCCGGCGGGGAGTGCGGGCTGGGCCTCGGGGAAGGTGGGGAGGCCTGTGGGTGCCTCAGGGCTGGTGCGGCCTTCGCTCCATCCCCTCTGCAGCCGGAGATGGTCCCCTCAGGGCCCGCCTCAGCCCCGCGCACCCCGCTGCGGTGCGCATCACGGCGAAAGGCCAGGCTCCCGGGCTGTGCTGAGGAGAGCGGGCCCGGGCAGCCCGGCCCGGCCGTAGCCGTGACCCGGCGGGCCGCCATGGCCGCCTGAAGTGAAAGAGCGCATCCGCCGCCAGGCGGCGCTGCAGCCCGCCCCTCGGCGGACTACACATCCCAGCGGGCAGCGCGGCAGCCACGTGACGGGTGGAGGCGGGGCGCTGGGCGGAAGCGAGCGGAGCCGCAGGCCGGGGGTACCGGAGTCCGAGGGCGCAGGTACGGGGCGGGGGGGACACACGGGGGGTCCCGGCGGGAGCGGGCGGGGGAGGGAGCGTGTCCGGCCCCGCTGACCGCCGCCTTCTGTTGCAGGCGCAGCCATGGTGTCCGCCAAGCAGCTGGCCGACTTCGGCTACAAGGCCTTCTCCGGCTCCATGGCGCTGCTGACGCTGTACGGCGGGTACCTGTGCGGGACCCGGGCCTACCGCATCCTCCAGCGCCGCCAGGAGCGGCAGGCCGCCGCCGGCCCCGACAACTGAGGGCGGCCTGCGGCTCGGCCCCGCGGCTCCCCGCCGGAGCAGGGCCGGGGAAAGGGCCCCGCGGGGCTGCGCTGGCGGGGGGAGGAGAGGGAGCACAATAAACGCGTGTGAGAAGGGCCGGCGGTGTGTGGTGTGTGGTGTCTGCCCCAGCCAGCGCCCAACAGCGCCCCCCTTCGGCGTAAAATGGCTGCTGGGAGGCCCAGAATGACAGAAAAGGGGCTCTAGGGAATCACGGAATTGTCAGAGTTGGAAGGGACCTCTAGAAATCATCCAGTCCAACTCCCGGCCAAAGCAGGGCTGCCCAGGGCACATCACTCAGGAGCATCCACTGGGGCTTGAAGGTCTCCAGAGAAGGGGACTCCACACCCTCCCTGGGCAGCCTCTGCCAGGGCTCTGCCACCCTCACCCAAAAGAAGTTCTTCCTCAGATTGGAGTGGAACTTCCCATGGTCCAGCTTGTGCCCGTTGCCCCTCGTCCTGTCACTGGAAACCACTGAAAAGCTTCTGTCTCCATCCTCCCTCAACCCCCCCTTTAGGTACTTGTAAACATAGATGAGGTCTCCCCTCAGCCTTCTCTTCTCCAGGCTGAACAGTCCCAGCTCTCTCAGCCTTTCCTCGTAAGGGAGATGCTCCAATCCCTCCATCATCTCTGTTGCCCTACGCTGGACTCTCTCCAGTTGTTCCCTCTCTCTCTTGAACTGGGGAGCCCAGTATATTCCAGTTGTGGCCTCCCCAGTGCAGAGCAGAGGGGGAGAATGACCTCCCTCCACCTCCTGGCCACACTCTTCCCTACACAGCCCAGGATTTCACTGGCCCTCTTGGCCACAAGGGCCCATTGCTGGCTCACGGAGAGTTCACTGTCCACCAGGAGCCCCAGATCCTTCTCCTCAGAGCTGCTTTCCAGCAGGTCCACCCCTGACCTCTGTTGGTGCCTGACATTCTTCCTCCTCAGGTGCAGGACCCTACACTTGCCCTTGTTGAACCTCATGAGGTTCCTCTCTGCCCAGCTCTCCAGGTCACACTGGATGGTGGCCCAGCCCTCTGGAGTGTCAGCCAGCCCTCCCCAGTTTGGTACCATCAGAGAACTTGCTGAGGATACACTCTGTCCCCTCACCCAGGTCATTGATTCTATTTCCTCAAGATGAAACACACCAACCCAAGTTTCTGAAGCATCTTTTAATCGGAGAGAAGAGTAAACAATGGTATAAAATGGTAACAACTCAAGAAGTTTTCCAAAATTTTGCTCATGATTGACACACAGGCCTTCTATTGCCCCCAAGTACCATTGAGTAAAAATAGAGAAGCAAAGCCTATGCTGTGGCTGCCTTTCCAGCCCTGCCATTCCTCCCCAGCTGCAAAATCACGGCAGCAACATCCACTTCTCCCTCGGAGCACAGATGAGCAGGACTGAAACATCTTATTTTGTGGCAAGTTAAACACAGCCCACCAATACTGGTCTGCCCTTGCGTCCCAGCTTAGCCAACTGTATCCAGTGGGTCTAGAAAAAGTCTTCAAAACCACAACTTGCTACAGAAAAAAAAAATAAATTTAAAAGGCCTGTATTGTGATAGTTGTCTCAGGGGCAATAAACCACCCCCCTCCCCGTTTCAGAAGGCTGTAGTTGAGACTTCAGAGGGGCTTGCAGCACCAAAAGAGGCAGCAAAGGCTGGCCTGGTCCCTCGTGACAGCAGAGATAGAAGTGATCATCTCCTTAGCACCCCGACGGCGAGGCAGAGCAACGCTTCTGGTGTAGCACAGTCCACTCCAAGCCGAAGTCCAGAGTGCTCACAGCAGGACTGAGAGAAAAGAGTCTCTGCTCCAGCCAGGGCAGTTGGGACGGGGAACTGCAGGGCCCTGCGTTCTCCGTGCTCTTTAGTGGCTTCTGGAGTGCGTGGAGGAGATCTGCTGAACCGGTGCTGGAGCAAACCATCACCAAAACGGCACCGAAGCCCTCCTGCGGCCGGCAGCCAGCCTGGCCCAAACTTGTTCCGCCTTGAGTTGAGTAAAAACCAGTTTGTCACAAAGACACCTCCGCAAATACCAACGGGACTAGGATTTAAGTACAAAATGGCTTAAAGTGAAATCTGCAGCTTTGTTGTTGCCCTAGTCATTGGCTTCATCCCTTCTGTCGTGCAAAGCCTCTGACTGGTTTGGATTGTGCCCATTGTGGATTTGCTGGAGGTTTCTGGGGAAGGGGTATCTTGATTAAAGATCACTTGGGAATGTGGAGCTCAACACATCTAGATATTTAAAGATAAGTTCGTGTTTGCTCAAGGCCAACCCACGGCCTTACTCCTCTTCTGTCCACTGGCCACTAGCCACGTGGCCGTTAATGCGGTTGGAGCCGTTACTCGAAGTGCTGAAAACTCCTTTTGTGCTGTTGGGAGTCATGTCCTCCTCTTCAGAGCTGCTCTCTACGTCACTGCGGTCATCTTTTGATACCTAAACATGTCAAATGAGATTTGGTAGCGGAAAGGGGAGAAGAGAAGTTGAAAAATTCACAGAAAACAGTAGTTAGAAGGTTGTGTCCATGTGATTTAACCAGCTTCTGTCTGCGTTTGATCCTGAGTCACTTCAAACTCACTCACAAGGAGGAGTCTGTCATCATATAAAGGATGCAAAACACAGACATTGAAAATGACAATTTGGGAATAGGGGCCCCGTTTTCCAAATACTCTACATGTGAGAAAGCACTACATCTCCTTTGATCTCACCAGATGAGGACACCACAGATCATTGATCGTTCCCTGTGTTCTAGATTGATTAAAGGCCACTTTTGCAAACAACAGATTTGTTTTGAATCAAAAAACTTTTCACACCATAATCAGCAGTGGGTATGATGACCAAAAAACACATAGATATCAGTTTTAGAGAGAACATTTTGTCCTACAGGGAGTGGCTTTGATATTTTAAAAATTAACCAGCTGTATTTATCTCATTACTGTCTGTACAAAGCGCCTCCCATTTTCACAGCTTGTGGTTCATACCTGAGAACTCATTTATGAGCAAAACCTGTTGGGACAGTGGGCTGTAGAACAAAGACAACTATCTGATCCAGCAAACACCCGTTCTGGAACAGAAGCAGCATCTCAGTCCAGAGATCTAGATCTACGTTCCAGAGTTACGGCTTTAGGTAAAAGACTGACTTGCAAATCCAGCTGAATTTGATTTGTACGTGGGATTTTGAGCCTTTTGGAGTGGATCCAGGTCAGTGCCCACTCTCGGGGTGCTGCAGGAGGGCAGTGCTCCAGCACCACAGAGCCAAGGGCTGTGGGAGGAGAAAGGGACAAGCTCCCCAGCCCAGCCCTCACTGCAAACAAGCACCTTGGCTGGTGGCCGGGAGCCAGAGCCGCGCTGCAGCACCGCCGTACCCCAGGGCAGGCTCTCCACACTAACAGCCCTCATTTACTTCACATGTGAGCACTTTGTGGCTAGAACCTTCCCAAGGATGTCAGGATTTCATTTGACTCTGCTTGCTTTGAGTCGGGCTTAGGGCTTTCCAGCAGCACCAGGCAGGAAGTTTTTGAACTCAAGGGAAGATCTGGCCAAAAGCCAGGCAAAGTTAATGATCTCCAGGGTTGGTTTTGACAGGCCTTTGGATGTACTGGCTTCTGTCTGTTGCCAGAACTTTTTGATATCTTTCCCCACTCCCCCACTATGTTGGGAGTTCAAAGGGTCACTGGAAGGAAGCAGAAATCCCTTGAAATTTTTTCCATTATTTGTGGGACAAGTAGCAGTTCTTTTGCTTTTCACAGAAAGCATTTCTCCTGCCCTCTTCCACTCAGAGTGTTAATGAATGAGCAGTAAAGACAGACAGCAGAGTCTCTGTGGCCATATAAAAGCAGAAAGGTGAAGGTCATGCAGGCAGCTGACAGCAGATAAGAACAAACCCCAGGACACTGCTTCGACCTTTGGAAAAAACTGCATTTTCACATACTGTGAGAATCAGCACTGTATCAACCAGGGAGAGAAACATTTCAAGAGAGGGCACCAGCCATCTAAAGCTCCAAGACCACAGCCTTGGACCAGTCACAGTGCATTTCAGGGAACAAACAGAAGCACAGATCACACTTACATGCAAAGGATGAAACTGTCCAGCTCCGATCTGGCACAGAGAAAAGGAGGGAGAAAAGAATGAAGAAGACAGAGCTTAGAATCCTTTCTCTGGCTAGGTCACCTGGGCAGGAGAGAACCAAGGAAAGGAAAAAGATGTGTAGACCTCAGGATACAGGAACAGCTGCACTCACAGAAAATAAGACATTGGCAGTAGCAACTGTGGGGAACAGATGAAAAGATCACATGCATACTCTGAAACATGCCTTCCCCCAACAATCACTGCCACAGACAAATACGATATAAATATTTTTCAAGGTTACATTCCATGTGTAGGGGCAGCTAAGAAGTCAAACACAAAATAAAGTAGAGCCACGAGAGAAACCCGGATCAGAATATCAGCTATCTGATTTAAAAAGCATTTGTGCTCTGAAATCAGTTGTCACTCTCTGGTAACTCAAATCAGAATACCAGCTATCTGATTTAAAAAGCATTTGTGCTCTGAAATCAGTTGTCACTCTCTGGTAGCTGCGAAGGAAGCGGCTGCTCTCGATGGGTTGGCTGGGTGTCAAATTGGTTCCTAGACAGGCCTGCCCCATCTCATGCTACTGCAGCTGAACTACACCTTTTTGCTCAGCAACAGCTCGCAGCCAAAAGTCAGCATTGTTCACTCTCAGGGCAACATTTGCTGCTAACCAGCTGCTGTAGTTCCACGCTCCCTCTCCCTAAGGCTCCCCACACAAATTAAAATTAGAATACTCAGGACTGAAGCTAGACTGCACCCCGTTAGCCCAGTGACAACCTGCAAGCTCCACTGTGTTTCTGATAACCCTTTCTCCTCTGTGTGCCACAGCCCAGGGCCCAGCCTCCACTGACAGCCAGAAGCCTGTGGTAGCACCAAGTGGAAGGTGCGTAACCCTCATCACACCTCAAAAACCAGCTGAAGGTTGAAAGCTGGAAAACATCCTAGATGATTGTTCAAAAAAGAGCCTCCTCCCACCTTAAACTCCAAACAAATACATACTAAGTCTGTCATCCTCACGATTATTACAACATCTGAACGTACTGGAAAATGGCGTTATTTCCCTGCACGGCCAGAACAGAGAGGAAGCATCTCTGTCTCTCTCCACACCCCGCAACTCGAGTCTGCAGAGCAACCAAGGTAAAAAACCTACTCTTCTACAAAATGCTCCTGATGATAGTCACAGAATGGTTTGGGTTGGAAGGGACCTTGAAGCCCATCCAGTGCCACCCCCTGCCCTGGGCAGGGACACCTCCCACCAGCTCAGGTTGCTCCAAGCCCCTTCCAACCTGGTCTTGAACCCCTCCAGGGATGGGGCAGCCACAGCTTCTCTGGGCAACCTGGGCCAGGCTCTCACCACCCTCCCACCAAACAAGTTCTTCCCCACATTTCAGCTCTATCTCCCCTCTTTCAGTTTGAAGCCATTACCTTTCATCCTATCACTACATTCCTTGTAAAATGCCCCGTCCCAGCTTTCTTGTAGGTCTTAGATACTGGAAGGCCACTGTAAGGTCTCCCTGGGGTCTTCTCTTCTCCAGGCTGAACAATCCCAGCTCTCTTGGCCTGTTCCCATAGCAGAGGGGCTCCATTTCTCCCATTTCCAGTCCCTCAAGAACTAGCACCAGCCCTCAGTGAAGGGCCCAGTTTCTCAGGATTGCTCCACAGGGCTTGCAGGAAAGAGGACCCAAACCAGTCACCAGGATTCTTACCTTTCCCCGCACGAGGGCCTTGTAGGCAGTGCGAACGATGAGGTAAGACCAGATGACATGCAAGATCTGCAAGGTTACCAAGAGCCCATTGAACAGCCACCATGAAGGATAAGGACCGATCAACTCCCAGCTTTCAAATAGGGTTGTATTCAAAATCCTAGAAAAGACCCAGAAACACATTACAGATGGGCTGTGCCGTAACACGACTCCAGCTCTAAATTAAGATGACTGGCCAGATGCACAACAGTTTGTATCTCATTTAAGCATCTGTTGCTTTGCTCCTGTCAGAGCAGCGATGCCGCCAGTCCCCTGTCAGAGTTAAGAGACAGACTAAAGCTAATTAGAAACATTTGAACTGAGCAACAAACAGGAGAAGACGTGAATGTTCTGCGATTCAGTTACACATACAGATCTGCTGCCAATTTCCTTCTCAAAAGCACAAGCATTTATAATAACTTTACAGGAAGTGATGTCAAGCGCACTGGTCATCAAAACAGCAGTTAACACATTCATACTTGGGCAGTCTTCACCCATATTTAAATATCAGGAAGGAATTCTGGTCCCAGTAGGCCTCCCTCCCTCCCTGTGCACTATTCTCTTCCCTCAGATTTTTATAGATTCCTCCTGCCAAGCTGGAGGACCTGAAGCTGCTTTATGGACAAAGCTTTGTGCTTGCTTTCATTACTGTTTTGCTGTTCTTGTCGCTGGGAGTTATTGCCAGTACTTAAGTAATTTAATAAACACTTTAGATTTTATGAAGCAGGAAGGTATGGAGAGACCTTTAAAGACGTCATTAATTTCACATAGCTTTTAACATTTCACAAGAAAAGAAAAACAAGCCTTTCAGAGAAGAACCCAAGTCCGCCAGAATGCAACTACAGAAAACATCCAGCTCGCAGCCAGTTTAGGGATGAGTTCAACGCAATTCCAGAGATCTGCTGATGCTTTATACTACCAATTAGGGAAGGGAATACACATGAAGTGGAAGAGCACAGGGTCTGCGATACCGCTAAGAGCTTGCCAGATTTCTCCACAAAGTTGAGGAATCACATTACAGTCAGTGGAAAATACATTAAAGATTTACAGGAGCGCTGAGCAATAGCATGATGCAAGAGCATCACCTCATGACAGACAGCAGCAATAAAAACAATTACATCTATCTCATCTGTCACTGGAAGGAGCCTGTGAAGACATAAGAATTAAAGCTCTTCCTTATGCAGGCTTCTTTGATGCATTTATTGAAAAACAAGCAAGAGCTTTAATTGCAACCCTGATAACAAAGTATTGTTTCTGCCTACTGTCAAGGCACCCAAAAGAATGGGAATGCAAGCTGTCCACTGCCTAGGAAATAAATATATGCAGTAAAAAACCAAAATAAACCAAGTAATAATCAGGTGCAACCAAATTTTCCCCACACTCTTTGAAGAGAAAGAAGTGGGTAACAGCTCATCAACAGAACCACCTCACCAAGCCTGACCTATGGAGGCAAGAGGGAATCTTATTACAGGATAATTAGCTATAAACCATTTAGCCAGGTTTTACCTCCCAAGAAACCCAAAACCTAGTTCAGACTGAACTGTCACGACACAAGGACAGGACACGAGCGTCATAAGAATGAGAAACTACAATGATGACTAAGCCAGATACTCAAAAATCAAGTTCATCTCAAGAGATCGTGCCTTATTTGCAACTATTTCCAAAACTTCTTAAGAGAAGCAAACAACCCTTCAAGCCTTTCAGAGCAAATAACTGCTGACTTGGCTCCCATTAACGAGCACTGTCATCACTTTGCACAGGGAAGAGAGGGACCAGCTGTGCATTAGGATTCCAGTCACTTTTCACACTCCCTCAGCTGGCTGTTGAGAGGTTTCTTGCCCCAAACAACACTCGGGTCCTCTGCAGCTTCAGGCTGCCCTGAGGAACAGGCTGCAATGCTTGCAAGGAGTCCAAATACAAAGGCTTTGCTTAAAGGATTGGAAGAACAAATAAGACTTTACAGCTCCAGGTGCTTACCAGAAAGGATAAATGCCCAACCGTGTAACAATGAATACGACACCAAAGAGCATGAAGAAAGCATCACATAGACGTTGGTACTTGGCATAATTGGCAAGCTTTGCAGCCTAAAAGAGACAAGAAAGATGAGAATATTATTTCCTTTGTGCACTCATGTAATTACCAGGCTGTAGAGCTTCAAAAACCCTCAAGCCATCACATTTGTAAGGAGTTTAGAATATTTAGGGATTATTCTCAGCACTAATGCAGTTATGAGGAAAAGCTGACAGGGCAGGATCAGTAGCACAAGTTTTGTGGCATATTTAATGCAGTTTATCAAGAATGGGAAAGTCAGCTTGCTCCCCTGAGACCACACCAGCATTAGGTACACAACGATCCGAAAGGAAACTCACCTCTAAAAGGAAATCTGATGCATCATGGAGACACAGCACCAGAGTTCCAACCCGCACCATATTATTCATATAAGAGAATGTAATGAGTCCAATTGTAGCCAAATGATGGACGAACATGATCAGGAAGTCCTGGAAACAGAAAAAAAAAAAAAAAAAAAAAAAAAAAAAAAAAAGTAGACAGATGGTGATTAAGTTTCTTTTTCTACCACAAAAAAGATAATAAATAACTTCTATAAAAAGAAAAGGACTTTTTCTTTATACCTAGGTACTGTGGCACCAGCAACACAGATCCCAAAATCTTCTTCGTATAAATTACCAGAGACTACAGCTGAACAAAAAGAAGTTTAAAAAATACTTATTGAATTAATTTACCTCCTTTTTTATTAGTATATAGTCTACAAAAGTAAATGATGTCTTGAAATATAGGAGACTGGATTTGGGCTAGAAAGGTTAATACTCAAGGGCAAGAAATAATTCTTTGAATTTGAAATCTGTTTGCAGTTCTTCAAGAGCTCATTTGGGAGAATAATGTCTAGTCTGTGACTAGTCACTCGATGTATTTAATGTTAATGGTTTGCTGTTGAGACTATTTAAATGGTCACCTTCCACATAATATTGGTTTTGCTCTCTGATTACAGCCTTTAAAAAAAAAAAAAAAAAAAAAAAAAAAAAAGAATGAAGACTCTTTGGCTGTCAAACAAATACAAAGGTTTGGAACAGAGCCACAAAACTGACAAACTGGGGTCACAGGATTACTTCAGTTCAGGCTCTGACTCTGCTTTACATAAGCACAGCTCATCATACACCATCAACCACCATCACTAAAGGTTCCAGAAGGGTCTCTCCCAGGATTTGTGCTCCTGGGATATCAGAATTCTAAACAAACAGGCACAGCACAGCCTCTTTGGCCCACACAGTAAAGATAAGTATCCTGCAGACCCCACTGAAAAGACTGACCGGATGACATACAGTCCTTGGTTTTGGCTTCTGATTTCAGTTTCACAGACATATTGTTAGTCCTTTCAGCTCTTGGCACAAATTTTAAGTCCACTGCTGTTACTGTTGTCAGTGTGCAAAAGGCTGCCAGGGCATAGCGGGCATCGAACACAATATGTTTACAGGCACATACGTTTGGGGCTGGTTTCCAGTCCCCTGGGTCCAACACTTCCATGTCCATGTACCTTCCCATGCTTGCAGTGGGGAATGCAATCCACTTTACCAAAGTCAGAGTACAAAATTAAACATTATAAACACTATTACAGATGCTGTTCATCACTCCCTTTCTGCAGCTCCAAGATATTCTGTGGTGCCTCATCTGCTAATATGTCAGAACAGAAAAAAATCCCAGGCAAACTCTTCTTTTTGAAAAGTCAGCGCAAGGATTGGGATAATTTCCTACTTCGCAGTTTGTGTAACAGAAGCAATAAACCATGATTTACTATGAACTGTTTTCCAACAGCAACAATAAGCCAAATCCTAGAACGTAGCACAATGGAATTAGATTCCAGCAATCGCAACCAGTCATCACTGTGCTACACACACAGATGAAAAATTACTTTCAAAAACCAGTTATTATTGCTTTAGTGTTTGCCATTTTCTCACCAGGCTCAGCAAGGTACTGCTTTGAACATCTCATTTTCATGTTTCCCTGCAAGCCTTCAAATTAAATCTATTTTTACACAACGATTTGATAACTTTTTATTGGGAGGTATTGAGTGATTCCGTTCTTTCCCCTGGAAGGTTAAAGGGACTCTCAAGGATACACCAGGATTAGGTTTGCTCCTCCCTTTTCTCCAGGACTGGGGAGTGATTACAGGAAGGGGGAGACTACAGAGAGATGTGAATGAGGAAGAAAATACAGTTATTGCTACACTTCAGCTTTACTGGCCAGGCACACTCACATTTTCTATTAGTCCTATCCATTTAGCAAAGTGGTTAATGCATTTCTGGTTAATCTCACCTTCCGTTTAATGTCTGTAAACTGAGAAAACATGAGAGACCAATAGAAGGCCAGCTCCAAGATATAGTAATAATAAAGCCTTGATGTTAGAGGCTGGAAAACAAACAAAGATAGCACAGTTAGAAGACAAAGTACTTTAAAATTTTCATTACAATCCACATTTTCCTTCCCTCCCATCCCACTCTGTTCCTCCAGAATGCTGAGGCTTAAGTTAAAAGATCTAGATTTAAGGTTTAGTAAAAACCAGCTTAAGCAACAGACGTCTTATTCTAGGCTTTGTCACACAAACCTACGTGTGTGTTTCAGCAATATTCCCTTGTCAACATTTACACCTCATAGCACAGCCTCTTGGATTAGGAAAACCAGGCACTGACACAGACCGGTTGGTCTCTATATAATCATACTTGTTGCATCATGAAAACAACTGTAAATAAGTCACCAGTATAATTTTATGCATCATTTAATTTTTAATAATAATAATTTTTAATGTATAATTTTATTTGAATTTTAAAAATTAATATGAAGTGAGCCAGTTTTATCTGAGGAAAGACTGCTGTTGACAAGCCTAACCGGAATGCGAAGAACATAAAGAGCAAATGTCATCTTTGTGCCTCCCTTCACTCACCACAAACCTCTCCAGGCTGCAGCCTGTGCAGCTCCTGCCCCACAGAACCACAAGGAGCACTCAAGTCTACTGAGTTTAAATCTGCTGTCATTAACAATAAAAACTGCAATTGTGCAAAAAAGTTGGAATCTATTAGGTGTTCATCTCCTACCTGAAAAGGGTAGTTGTACCAGCACTGTCGTGTGTCCCAAAACCAGGGTGCCTAAAGGCAAAAAGATGGGTTATTATTCCACTGGGTTTTTTCCTCCCTATCACCTAAGGCAGTTAATCTCTACAGGACTGTTTCACTGAAATTTTATCTTGATTCTATCATTCAGGCTACATTTATTGTAAAACATCCTAGTGATTTAAACTATTCTTTCTGCAGTCAATGCAAGTATTATTGCAATGGAAAGTCAAAGAATTATCAGACAGCTCTAATAATAATAAAGACCCAAAGGAATTAAGCTGTATCCTTTCAAGAGGAGGATGAAAAAAAAAAATAAGCAGCTCTCCATAGCAAGAAAACCCCCATTTCTGTCCCATTCTGGGGTAAATAAGTTTCTAATAGTTCCATAATGACAGACCTGTGTAGAAGCTTTCCTAGAGCATAAAGAAGATCCTTAGGTGGAAACCCCAGAATCTCACATAAGGGAACAGAAAGATGATTATTATCACTGCCCCTCCTTGCTTTAAGGAAGGGGCAAGTGCTGAAGCAGCAACACAGGTGGTCAAACCCCTCTATTTCAGCAGGACAGCCATAGCCCTGCTGACACCCCACAGAACAACGGGGGAGGGAAGACAGACCTACTCACCGTCCAGAGAAACCTGATTCCATAAAAAAATATACTTAAATAAAATGTAAATCTCCACCTGGAAAAAAGAAGCAAAAATTAAACTTATGACATAGAAAGAGCTTCTCTTTAACATTCGTAACAAAATTGGGAACAACTGTGAAAAAACCCAATTCTGACACCTGTAAAGCTTTCACCCACCAAATGGTAATCCTTCATTTGTAAACATTTCATGTAAGGATAAACCTATTTAAGAGTTTTCACAACACACATGAGTTTGAAATAAAAGTTCAGAGTGAACATGCATCATTCATATGCTTTAATATACAATAAGAAGATAACAATGAGATAAGTTATTGTTATCCAGAAGGTATCCTAATATATATATATTTGTCCCTCTTACCTTGTGGCTTTAAGTAGACAAAACCATACTGGGGGGAAGAATTAATATGAAGAAAGTTACTGGAAAGGAAAGAAACCAGCACAGAAGAAATAACAAGTCAGGAAAAAAAATATTCAGATGCTACTACACTAACAGAGGTAACTGCAAGCATTCAGAAAGAAACAAAGAACAAAAGAATGAACTGAAATGAAAAGAACAGGAATCCAAGGAGCATCTGTGTGAGAGTACGTTCACCATCACGTAAGCCATAAGGTCACTCTGTGCATGAACCAACCCGGGTGTAGAGCAGGGCTGTGCAGCACCAGCCTTGGCTTTGGAAGGGTTCCTCAGGAGGTGCACACGCACGTGAGCACACACATGCACACTGAGGTGCTACCTTTGCCTTGAGGACCTGAGCCACTACCTAAAGCTGCTCATGGCTGTCAGGAATAACTCCTGCACACGTGTTCTGGTCTCTCATGCACATATACAAATGATTTTAGAAGAATCAGTTCTAAAAAGCCCTCCTAACTTCTTTCATTTGCTTATATAAGAATTTACCTTCCACCAGCCAACCCCAAGAACCTCATTTAAATTAGCTGCTGACCACAGTATCAGGTAAAGTAGAGAACACACAGCTGGAGCTTTAAGATGAAGCCACATCTTGGCCTCTGCACAAACATACATGCTCTCACAAAATTTAGTGAGGGTGGTGGGTTTGTCCTGGTTCCTCCGATGACGAAACCAGCGCTGGATCTTTCGAACATCCCAGTCTAGCTGCTTTGACAAGCCTTCTAACCTTTTTCCATCTGGAGACTGAAGGAAAATGAAACAAGTGTCATTTCTCCTACTTCTCAACCTACTTTCAGCCTCAGATCCCCCCTGTACTATGACAGAAATAATGCACAGATAAGAAAACACACACACTAGGAAGGCTCTACTACAGACTAGAAGCAGGAACCCATTGCCACAAACGTTCATTCAAGTTTAACCTTCATAAGCCCCTAATTACTTAATTATTCAGAATGTTGTTGGTTTAACATTTCATCACCTGTTTCATCATTTGACAGCACATTATGACAAAGAATGCAATTGTTCTCTTTCTTAATTTGAGGGGAGGAGCTTTGGAAGTGTCCTGTCCTACCTGTTAAAACTTGCACATTAATTCAAACAGTCCAGTCCAGAACTCAGGAAGATCAAACCTCAATGCATGGAAGGGTTGTACTCACCACAAGTTCAGGGAAACTTTAAAGTAAGAGTGGTTTAACACACTAGATATTTGTATATTCCAAAAAGGCATCATAGAGATGGCATTATTTCCGTTACCAAAGTTTACAAATAAAATTAAATTTGAAAACTGAAATAATTGTATGATAAATAATATATCACTCTTCTCTGACTGGGAACTCTACTGGCAGTTTGTTTGAATAATGACATAAATGGATTTACAAGAGACAAAGCGAACAAAACCTGATAACTACCTCTAAAATGGCCCAGCGGTGAGAAAAGCCACATTAGTTTCAGACCAGTGTCCTTTTAACAAGCTCTGCCAGGGAGCTCTTACAACTGGAAGATGATAAACACATTTTACTACTTGAGTTGCACACAAACCCAAAAACCTATGCAGAAAGCTGATTTAATAGAGTCCCCAGACTGTTCAACTGAAAAGCAAAACTTGATTTTCAGTACCGAGACCGTGCCTTTCTTGTAATTCCATCACCATCAGACCTCTCTGCCCTTTACCAGGTTTTAGTGGTTCGGGCTACCTGACACGTCTGCATTGGAAGTGAACCTGCCTCAGAGAATTTCCAGAGCTCCCCTTTCAGAGCAGCAAAGGAATCTCTCCGTGGCATCAGTGCCAGTCTCCATTCCCATTCCCCAAACCCAGCAGCAGACACAAGCCTGCCCGTACAGTTAAAGGCAGCTCTGTTTTCATAAACTAGATAAATTTTGCACAGCGTGTGTCCTCATGGGTCTCCTAAACATTCATTTCAAGGACATCCCCTACATAAAAGTCCTCCCCACAAACAGCATCACATCAGAGGGGCTTTTCAGTTCGCACGTCACTCCAAATGGCTCAAAACTTCAATGTTCCCATGAGGCAAGTTTTAGTAAAGTTTTTATAAATTTCCCTTCCATTCCCTTTATCTGCTCCACTCAGAATGAAGTTCAGCACTGCCAAAGCAGAACATAAAACCTTCCATTTCATTATCTTTAATGAAAAATCTATTGATCTGCCTGCGTGGATTGCACTGACAACATTCAATAGAGGACAGAGAGTGTGAATTCTACAATTCTGAAGGGAAGGGGCACTCACAGCTTAAGTGAGAGAAAGGCCATGAAACAATGAAAAAAAACACCTACTGTTAACATTAAATGTCCTACCCTCTATCAGGGCACACTTCCACTGACTAGACGCTTCCCTTAAATAACTGTCTTCCACTCTGAGTGCTGTTGTTCAATTCCACAGTAAATGGAAAAAATAAGAGGAAGGCATTCACACAACTGGCCAATAAAACCCGCAAAGGAGCAGATCTCAAGGAAAACAGTAACACTTTTCCAAGAGAAAGTGAAAGCCTAATGAGAAATTTCTCTTTAAACCACGAATTACCACCTGCTACAGGAATCACAATTTGGACAAGGGTGGGGAATTAAAAGAAGCCTCATACCTTTCTAAAGAGAACGTTTTTTCTTCAAAGACAGACTCTTCTGTGCACAAAAGCACAGGTGAGCCATAAAGAGAATTTACTTTGGTACAAGGGCACGGCAGAGGCAGAGTAAAATAAGAAAAAGCACACTCATTGTGCACACACAGTGTGAAAGGCATTTCTCTCAGACTAGAAAATGGAAGCAAAAAGCACATACACACACACCCCCCGGCCCTTACTCCCAGCCCTCCATTTCTAGGAAATTTGCAGCACGACTCACCTTCGTGATGGATGTAAACACTTTCTCTAAGATTGCATTGGGCTGGGCTCTGTGAGGTCCACTGTCCTGAATGCCAAGGTTTATGGCACATGGCTTGGCAATAAACCTGAAAGAGTTCCAAAGAAAGAGGGAGGATTAAAGCAAGATACCGATTTCCCTCCTCTGCCCACATCACAGGGACCCTGATTTGGCACCAGCCACAAAACCTGTCCAAAATGCCTCTGAAGATCTCCACTCCCTTTGCCTAACGAACTGCCCAGGTGAAGCAGTACCTTGTGTTAGTCCGAACGGTAACTGCAGACCACACAAACACATCTAAAATGAAAAATTAAATCTTAATGTCCTTGGCTTGTAAGGATCAGACTGTGTGAACAGAATAATAGCTCGCTGATGGAGCCCTCTTGCAAACAGAAACACCAGAGCCCCTGTAGCCCTATAAACAAAAACCTTATTTCCAGAATGCAGCTTGGTGCCACATAATTCAGAAAAAAAGGGAAGTTCAAGTGACAGCTCCTAAAAGACACACAATTTTTTGAGGTGTGGGGTTTTGGGGTGTTTTTTGTTTTGTTTTGTTTTTTGTCTTTATTATTCCCAAAGTGGGCTGTTTCCTTCATGAGAGCGAGGAAGACAACAAGAAGTCACTCCATCTGAAAGACCCAAGATCTCAGTATCTTGCTCAGTCCTGTATTCCAATAGCTCACACCGCATATTCCAACAGCTGATCTAACACAGCGACTTTTATAGCACAAACCCTCTGAAAACAAGCCTGGTTTTGTAACTAAAATTAATATATACATGTCTAAAACGATCAGGGTTTGCCATACCTTTGTGTCAAAAGGGGCAGAGGATTCTAAGGGAAACGCTTGTGTCGCATGGATACGTGAACTGCTTTCTCTCCTGTGGGTGGGCAAGGGAGCTGGGTTTCAAGGAACATTTTTTCTTATTTTTTAATCAATTATTTTGAGAGAGAGCAGAAAACCTGTTTCTCAAAACCGATTCTGCAAAGGACCCAACGTTTGCGTCATTAAGTCTATTTTGCTTCAAAACAGATTGTTTCAGAGAAAACTGAAGACAACAAATTACACACATGTATTTCATTTACTAGACTCAGACCGCCATCAAGCAGAAAATGCTGCTTTTTCCAACCACTACTTTTGTTACCATTTCTCCCTGTGTTTAAAAGAAGAGATCAAAATTCAGGGAAATCACGACTGTTAAGTGTTCCAACAACAATCATTCTTGGGAGCCCGTTGTTAGTCCTTCAGTAACAACAGCTACGACTGCCTTAAGAACAGACACAGGTTGTGGGGTTTTCCCCTTGAGAAATGACAGATCAGCTCGTGACTAATCCTAAAGGAACTCCCCACTCTCAGAAAATACTGAGCAACTAATAGACGCTGTGGCCCCAGGTTTCACTGTCCTGCCCCGTTTCTTCATGTCCTGTTCAACAAAAAAAAAAAAAAAGGAAAGGGTGATTTCCTTTTAGCTTGGCTCGAAAGCCTCACTGCTTCCTCTATGATCTAGACCACCAGCCAGAAACTGTGTTCTGATGTTATGAAACATTTGGCCAGACCCCCATAAAAGTGTACATCTTCATACTCTTCTTTCCTACAGGATATACCACAACAACAAAGGAGTACACATGTGCAATTACAGGATGCCAAATATTTTTATTTCATTTTTGGGGACACAGTGCTTGCAGTTCTCTAAAAAAAAAAAAAAAAAAAAAAATCCTGGCCTAAAAATACTCAGTTTGGGTCAGTTTCCTCACAAAAGAGAAGAAATCTGAAACATAAGAGACTGCACATTCAATTAATTTATTATTCAGGAGAGTATTCTTTTGTTTCAAGAACAAATAAAGAAGAGAAGGAATGGTTAAGAAACTTCATAGTGATCTGATCCATACAAAGCTTTGGCATTATTCTAGTATTCAGAACCTGAAGCAACAGAATCACAGAATCACAGAATCTTCTGTCAGAACCTGAAGCATCAAGGAAAGAAGAAACAGCATCTCCTCAGAAAAAAAAATATGCAGAAATAATTCACTTTAGGACCTAGGGATTGAAAAAAAAAAAAATCCAACCCCAAAACTCAAAACTTTGCATGAAACTATTACTGAGTAGTAGGCATTCTTCACTAGCAGGCTTAGGGAATAAATACAGATGTTTCCAGAAAACAGGTACCTAAAGATTGGAAAAAAAAATAAACAAAAAACAAAAATCCAACCCCAAAACTCAAAATTTTGCATGAAACTATTCCCGAGTAGTAGGCTTTGTTCACTAGCAGGCTTAGGGAATAAATACAGATGTTTCCAGAAAACAGGGGGGTGGGGGGAAAGAGTAAGCCACAGCCTACAGATAGAGCTCAGGGCTCAGTTACTCAGTCAAGCATGCGGGTGGCCAAAGAGCAAAGCAAAAAAACACCCACAAAGGTTTCTAGGAGCACAGGAACGGGCAGAGACCGACACCAGGGAACAGACAAGTCCCAGCAACAGGGGCAGCGGGGGCAGGTCCCACCACAGAAATGGGAAGGAAGAAGGATGGCAGCAATGGATTTCAGTACTTTTAAGGAAGTCTACCCCAACGCCATAACGAAGCTTCTCTAACTCCACACGTCATGGCTTCATGCAACAGAACTGCAGGTGACAACGGGCCAGCCAGGCCAGGGGTTTATAGCCAGGCTGGGCACGGCTCCCTCACACCCATGAGTCCACTGAGCAGCCATGGGCCAACTGCTTTGACCGGTTACTACCTCGCAGGTGGAATATGAAGTGAATGATCAACCCTGGTAACAGTCAGAAAAATATCCAGTTGACACGCTGTTTCCTTTGAGTGTCCATTAAAGAAAACTCACACTTAAAACCTTTCTACTTTTGGCCCCAGAGAGGTTTTCAGATGTGCAAGTTTGGCACTGTACCCCACAGAGAAAAAAAAAGCTGCATAGCAATAGCAGTTAAACACCAAAAAAAAAAAAAAGGCTGCCATAGACTAAAACGTTGGCCTTGCTCTGAGGAAAGGATTGGACAAGGTGACCTCCAGAGATCCCCTTTAATCTAAATTATTTTATGATTCCATAGACAACTTAACTGCAGCAACTATTCCCAAGGTCAACTTACTGCCACACCTTCCCAGCAAGGAATTATCATCACATAAATACTTATATTACACTTTTCTCAACATGTATCTGCTCGATAGCTTAAGTCATACCGACCAGGCTACCTTTTCCACGGTACTTATCAAGGTAGACTGCTTTTGAAACCAACACCAATTTTCAAGCACACAGACGCCTACGTTACAACAAGCTGTTGTACTTCACAAAGCCAAAGGCTTTACAGAACATTCAAGTTTGTCTGGTGACTCCCTATTCCAGCCCTGAAAAGGAAGAACAATCTCCAAAATCGTAAGATTTATAAAAGATGCACTCAAAGCAAGACTATTTCTTTTCATAATCTCTCTGTTTCACTGTGTTAAGATTAAACCACCTCATTCCACAACTGTCCCTAATTTTCCAAGCAGACCTGATGAAGTAAACTGAAGTCACTTTTTCTCCCCCCTCCCTTGAGCTCAAGCTGCAGATCTTTCCTCAGACATGCAGAGTAACAAGCATATCTGTTACTGAAGGGCATTCCAGTGTAATTATAAACACATCATATGAATAACAGGCTCTAGGTTTTTGCAGATACCCGGGATTTTTTTTTGTGCCTGCAATGGGATAAGATGCGTAAGGAGAAATAACAGCAAGTATAACCAAGAAAAAAAAAATAATAAAAACAAACTCGTGGGCAGAACTCCTTTCTCTTGCCTGCACAAAAATCCACCCCCTACCATTGAGTCAGGACTTCATCTTCTTGCCCCATCTCCATCCTCACAGATTTCTCACGCAGTCAGACGGATGGATGTCTTACCAACACTGTGATGCAAAGGTTAATTTACAGGAGCACTCACTAAGAGAAATACGTGTCACAAGTGTCAGTGTCACGAAAGCATTTCCTCACAATGAAGTTCTACAGCAAAAGGAGAAAGAAAGAAACGAAGCTAAAACAAAAGGGCTGCAACAGTCTATAATTCAAGTTCTGAGTCATCAAGTTCGACTGCCAAATGTGTGTCAAGAAGACATTTGACACAATCATCCCCAAAGCCTGAATCAGGGTAAATGCACAATGGGATTCTATTAAGAAAAATCTGAACTTTTATGACATGTTCAAAGTGGCAGGAAGAAAGAGAAGAGCCTTTCTTAAAAAATATGGTCCTTTAAAATAAACATATTAGAAACTGGCCTGGCTGTTGCTCTCACAATCTGCTTTCACTTCAAGATACCACCATTGAGACACATCACAGCAAAGACACAGCTGGAAAAGGAAGAACCCTCTCAGGAACTGGGCCATGGTCTCTAGGTTTTACTGTGCAGGCGGAGGACTTTATTTTGACTCCTCTCTAAATTAACACTACAAAAGAAATTTCACAAACCAGGTAGACGTTATCAGGATAAAGTAATTGCTACGAGGAGGGCTGTGTCACCAGGTGTGGTAGGACACACTGTATCTCTCCTAACATCTCACACTCCAGAGAAGCCAATCCTTTGCATTTCTTCCCCAGATGAAGACACCTGGACTAAAAGGCTTGGAAAGTGAGGAGACCTTCCTGCAATATCCCTTTCAGGGGTATCGCTCTGTCTCACAACTTCCTTTCCTTGCCTGCTGGCAAGTGTGAACATTTGGCCAAGACCAGCAGCAGCATGCCAAGCTTGAGATGAGATTTTGGCACTGCCACGTGTGTCCCTGGGTCCTCTGCACTGGTTTGAACTGCCAGTACTTTTCTGTAGCTTCTTTTTTTATTATTATTTTATTTTTTGGAGGGCAGAAAGATACGATGGAGATTAAAAAAAAGAGCCTCAAATTTCTCTCCTACTCTGCTGACGTGCTTCATTTCTCTCCATTGTTCGCCCATCTTTTTACTTCATTCCCATCCCCTCTTCTCAATTTATGAAAGCTCAAGAAAACTCACACTTTTTACAGCAAATTCACAAACCATAACCAACTCGATTCCTACTCACTTCAGTCCTACAGCCCTTTTCATGCTTAGAAATACTTCTGCCCTTTCAATGCAGAAATTTAAGATTAAATCAATCTTTAATGAACTACTTGAATCGGAATACAAGGTGTCTTGGTCTGCTTCACCTAACGGCTTTCCAAATAAGCTGCTTTACTAATTAGTATCTGTGTCACCCACACAGCCTGCCCCACGTGTGGCTGTAAGAGATACACATCGTGGAAAGCATAAACCTCTGCCCCAGGGAAGAGTTAATATCATATGCTTATGGATACACGAGTAAATGAGAAACACTGTATTACACCTGTTTACAGGCAGATACAATGATCTGCAGGCACTTCTGCCGTGCCTGAGATGAAGGGGATCCACAAAGTGTTTAATAATACACTAGGCCATGTGAACAAGCCCTATTTCCTCATCTAGGAACTCGCAAGGGAAGTACAATACAGGCAGAGACCAGCACCACACGCAAACCAACCACGGAGCCGAAGCAGGCACTTCTCTCCCTCGCCTGGCCGAGGTTCTCCTGGACAGGAGAAGAGATAACAGTGAACTCCCCAGACTTTCTTCTTGCACAGCATAAGGTACATAAGGTACTGCCAACCTCTGGGGACCCAGTGCCGGGGGAGAGGAAGCGGGCTCTTGTATGTCCCGACAGACAGAGTGTGGTTCCTGTGTTACACAACAGAATCATCAGGATTGGAAGGGATCTTTAAGATCATCAAGTCCATCAACCCAACACTGCCAAACCCCCACTGACCCAGCACCCTCAGCACCACGTCTGCCCGGCTTTGAAACACCTCTAGGGATGGCAACTCCACCACTGCCCTGGGCAGCCTCTTCCAGCGCCTGACAACCCTTTTGGTAAAGAAATTTTTCAAAACATCCATCCTAACCCCCCCCTGGTGCAACCTGAGGGCGTTTCCTCTTGTCCCATCGCCTGTTCCTTGGGAGAAGAGACCGCCCCCCCCTGGCTACACCCTCCTTCAGGGGGTTGTAGAGAGCAATAAGGTCTCCCCTCAGCCTCCTTTTCTCCAGGCTGAACACCCCCAGCTCCCTCAGCCTCTCCTCACAAGACTTGTGCTCCAGACCCCTCACCAGCTCCCTTGCCTTTCTCCGGACCCTCTCCAGCCCCTCAATGTCTTTTTTGCGGTGAGGGGCCCACAACTGAACACGGTATTGGAGGCGCGGCCTCACCAGCGCCAGGGCGATCACTGCCCCGGCCCCACGGGCCACACCGTTCAGTGTTCCCTTTCCACCCAAAAAGAGCTCCGGGAGACGCCGCGGGCGGGGAGTCGGCCCCGACCCCGCCGAAGGCCCCGGCGCTGCCCAAGGGGCGAGCGGGGCCCGACCCGCCCCTGCCCCGAGGCCGCTCTCCCTCCGCTCCCCCCGGGCCGGCCCGTTGCTAAGAGACACCGGCGGCCTCTCCGCGCGCTCGGCCCCGCGGCGGGAAGCGGCGGCTTCCGGGCCGCC
>NW_015090886.1:493510-523293 GCF_001431845.1 Calidris pugnax
CCAGGCCCGCAGCGCCGCCGCCGCGGCCGCCGCCATCTTCCGCCGCCGCCTCCCTCCCGGCGGCCGCAGCTGAGGCGGCCACCGCAGCCGACAGCGGGGCGGCGCCGGCGGCCGGCCCCTCCCCTCCGCGGCTGGCCCCTCCCCGCCCCGCTCGGCAGCCAGGGCGCATGCGCAGGCCGGGCACGAGGGGGCGGGGGTTCCCTAGGCCACTCCCCCTCCACGGACCGTTAGCGCGGGGCGGGAGCGCGCGCCATTCCCGCCTCAGACCTTGCTGAGGGGAGGCGGTCTCGCGGCTGAGGCGCTGCCCAGGCTTCGGGGCGGGGGGTTTCACGAACGGCTTCAAGCTCCAACAGGGTAGGTTTAGATTGAACATTAGGAAAGAATTTTTCACAGAAAGAGTGGTCGGGCATTGGAACAGGCTGCCCAGGGAGGTGGTGGAGTCCCCATCCCTGGCTGTGTTTAAGGGCCATTTAGATGCAGTGCTGAGGGACATGGTGTAGGGGAGGACTTTGTAGAGTAGGGGAGATGGTTGGACTCGATGATCCCAAGGGTCTCTTCCAACCTAGACCATTCTATGATTCTGTGAACATAGATGGGTTGTTCTGACAGAAAATAAAGTCCTCAAGAGAGTCTTTAACAGGGCCTAAAGCACACGCTCCCTGATGGGAGCCCGGTCTCTCCCCCCAGGAAGGCCCCGGCGGAGACAAGCGCCGGGCCCGGCCTGAGCGCTGTGGGGGCGGTTGCTGCTCAGCTCTGGTAGATAAACCCCCCTGGCTCAGCCCTGGGGGCAGGAGTCCTCGGAGGCTCACGGCCTCTTTCCTCACCGCTGAAGGGAAGGGCCCCAGAGCCGAAGCAGGACACTGCAACTTTAAGTTTATGGTAAGATACCGAGGCCTAGTTTTACTAATATTAATAGCCGTGTGATTTAACAGTTAAGCACAGAACAGAGTGAGAGGTACAGTGGTTGGCAAAGTTTAAGATTGTGTGGTTTAACAGTTAAGCACAGAACAGAGAGCGAGAGGTACAGTGGTTGGCAAAGTTTAAGATACCTTTTATAGCTTTTAAAGCATTCAGGAAAAAAATGTTTAACTTACCAGGCTTAGGATGAGGGTTACCAAGGAACAGCCTGGCCTTCATGTAAGCTTTCAGTTGGGTTCTCACACTCTGTAAAGGCGGTCAACGTCAGCTTTATTGTGTATTGCAGCAAACGACCCATCGTTCATATAATAGCCTTTTTGGCATCTGTCCAGTCAAAAGCAAATTAAACGGGCCATTAAGCACTCAAATACTATAACTAATAGATTGAAGGACAGGCTAGTTCATGATCTGTTCGCTTTTTTTAATCATCAACTTTATTTAAAAGTAGCACTTGTACTAATTTCTCCTTGAAGATGTTCAGCCAGTCTGAGTGAAGAGTAAGGGTCCTTGTATCTCAGAGATGCCTCAGATTTAACGAGTGCTAACGATGTGTAACATAACTGGGCACTGCAGACAGTATTGCTTTAGTATCTCATAACTGGGGATGCATTGCAAAATGTGATTGCGTTACCTAAGAAACAAATAGCAGGCATATTCAATAAATCCAACTCCACAACAAATACCCTTCCCTTCCTTTTCAAATACACTTAGCACAATTTACAGTCAGAAAAACCTCCAATTGCTCAGTGATTTGAAGAAATCTGATACCAAACGGATTTTGTCAGGAAGAGATAAAGGTTAGAGAAAGCTGCGTGTGCTTGCACATCAGCTTTCTTAGATTTGCAATACCTCTTATCTGTACAAGTCTTACTTCTCCCTTAAAAAGAAAGAAAAATTGGGAGTAGATTGTACTCATCTTGATGTGCCACTGCTCATACCTTCTCTTCCCCACTCTCTACCTCCTTTCCCTATATACGTGTCATGCACGTGCAATTTCACAGAATCACAGAATCTTCTAGGTTGGAAGGGACCTTAAAGATCATCTTGTCCAACCGTCAACCTGACTGACAAAAATAGACACCCACACAACAAACAAGGAGCATCATCACTAAACCAGACCTCCCAGCACTACATCAACCCGGCTTTTGAACACCTCCAGGGATGGGGCCTCAACCACCTCCCTGGGCAGCCCATTCCAATGTAACTTGAGGCCGTTTCCTCTCATCCTGTCGCCTGTGACTTGGGAGAAGAGACCGACCCCCATCTCTCTACACCCTCCTTTCAGGGAGTTGGAGAGAGCAATAAGGTCTCCCCTCAGCCTCCTCTTCTCCAGGCTGAATAACCCCAGCTCCCTCAGCCTCTCCTCATCAGACTTATTCTCCAGACCCCTCACCATCTTTGTCGCCCTTCTCTGGACCCGCTCCAGCACCTCAATGTCTTTTTTATGGTAGGGGGCCCAAAACTGGACACAGCACTCAAGGTGAGGCCTCACCAGTGCCGAGTACAGGGGGACAATCACCTCTCGGGCCCTACTCGCCACGCTGTTCCTGACACAGGCCAGGATGCTGCTGCAGGTTCACTGCTTTTCTGCTAGGTCTTGGCCCCCATCTATCCCAACCAACCCCCCTGCGGGCTTAAGTGAGGAAAACTGCAATACAAAGCAGCTTATAGGAAGAGGGGGGTAACCCTCAGTTGTCTTCAGCTTCCCAAGAACCACCTGAGGCCAGAAATGAAGGTGTAAAACACCTGCACGTCCTTATTTCGTTCCCCCATCCTCTTCTAATCTGTCTCCCACGTGCTTTTGCAGAAGAGAGCACAGTCTGCCCAGACTGTCCTGCTGTCACCCAGAACAGAAGCGGACACACAGTGTCACCTAGTGGCACCAGAAAAACACAGTCTGGGCTCCAGCTTCCAGTAAAAACACCGGTATCTCAACCATCTTTTCCCTTTTAAAACTGCCACCGCTTTGTGAAACGAGTATGAATCCACTCTTCACTTCAACATTATGATCTCTTTAAACTGCCACCACTTTGTGAAGCGAGTATGAATCCACTCTTCACTTCAACATTTAATGTAAATGACTGAACTTTATTGAAGGTTTCGTAGTTAGCAGGACTGTTAAGAAAGCAGAATATTTTACACCTCAAGTATAGTTAAGAGCTAATTCTCATGAGAATACAGTACAAATAAAAGCTAACATAAAAGGACATCCTCCTCCCACCGTTCAAGATTTCATTATTTGTAAAACAAATTAAGTCAAGTTTAAAAATGTACTAAGCTTCAATGCTAGCAATCAGAAAGTTCCATTGTTCAGATAGTTTTATTCCAGAGATTTTGTAACGCAGCACAATTTCACAGCCATAAGGAAAAGATTGATGGCAGCTTGATACAAGTAGGATTTCGAAGTTGTCAAAAGGCCTTAAAAATATTACCTGCAGCTTAAAATGAATGATGATGAACTCCGAGTTAAAAAACAAACAAACAAACAAGAAAAACAACCCACTTCAAATGCCTATGAAATGCAAAAGTAATGCCCTGCAGGCTACTGCAAAAGTCTTGACTTGTCCTCAAAGAGATCTGTCAGTCAGCACAGCTTCTGGATAAGCACTAAAATACATATATTCCAGCAACGGGCACGCTATTCCAGTTGGACAGAGAAAAATAAGGAGATTAGGGAGTCTTCAATTGATCATAGGCAGTTTTGAGAAAAAAAAAGTCACATTGCACTGTGTTTAAGATGCTTTAGTTGTTGGATACTAAGCACATGTTTTTATTATTTAAAAAAAAAATCCCAGTTGTGCCCTTTATATGTATGAAAGTGCATGAAGTTACCATTTTTAAAGCAGGCCAGAAAGTCCCTTTGAAATTGGTCCCTAAGCACTGCAGTAGCATTTGTAGTGGTAAAAAGTAGTGTGTCACAGAGAACCTGTTTCACACCACCAATGTGAGTACAGTGAAATTCCGTAAATTGTTAGTGAAATACGTACTGAAGCTCAAAAAGGGTAAGACAGTAGGAGTTCAGAACAGCTCTGTTCTTGTGCTGGGGACAGAGATTACCTGTTGAAGCTGTCCCACAGCCAGATACGTGTTTCCATGCACTGAAATATACTTTTTGCAGGATTCCAGAGTATTTTTCTAGTTGAGATAATTTGTACATAGGATTCCCTTAATGTCGATGTGCAGTATAGCATCGCTTTCATGGAAGACAGCTGTTTGTTAAAGCTAAAAACACCGATTTAAAGAGGCCCAGCACCTTGCAGCAAGTTTTCTAGTAAAAGGCCAATTTATTCTTCATCATCTTCTTCATAGTAACGATTCCTTTTGATCTGTTCTTCCACAGATAGATCTTCCATATCTTCGCCCTCCCAGAAACCAACGTCTTGGGATTTGCGATTCTGGGTAGGAGATGATTCCTTAGCAGTCACCACGTTGGCTAAGCTGGAATGTTTAGGAGAATTTGGTTCCAGGAATTCCTCGTTTGGACTTTCCTGCTCTTCTGTAGTGTGTTCTTCCTCATCTGTCTCTGCATTTACCTGGCCATTTTCTATAAAATTATGCTCTACTCTTTGGATACCAGACAATTCCCGTTCTTCCTCTAGGTTTTTCTCTTCGGCACTCTGGATGTTTCTATTCTCAACCTTCTTTTCCTTTTGCTTTTTGTCTACCACCACCTCTCTCTCCAGTTCCTCGCTTCTTTTCAACGTGTCTCTCTCTGCCTTAGAAGGAGAAGATGAATTCTCTGTTTTATGGCCTTTAACAGATACTGTTCTAAACGAGGCTGCAACTGTGAAGGGGCGACTTCTTTCCTTCAGCGAGGAAGATCTTCTTAACTTTTTGAGATCCAGATCCACATCCTCCAGCACATCTGGCTTGGAAGTCTCTTCTTCTGGGGGCCACTTGGGCTTGAACACTTTGATGCCCTCATCTAAGGCACTTCCTTGGGTACTTTGGTCAGACGGAGGTGGCCAGGCAATCCTGAGCTTTTTTGTTTCTGCCGGTCTCTCCTCTCTTTCAGGCAAAGCTGAGGCTTTTGCTTCCATACTTGCTGCCAGAACTCCTACTTTGGCGATGGGGGCATCCTCTACTCCTGGGCTTTGCGGACTTTCTGTTACATTTACACCATGGACGGTTTTCTCCAGGGATTCTTCACATTCAGTTTTGCCTGCCCATAATTCCTTATGCTGTTTGTGTCCAAAGCCTTCATCATAATTGCCTTTAGATTTGAAGAGCTGATTGAAGTGAGGCTTGCAGTAAATATTCCCACGCAGAGACGCGTATGTCCCAAGGCTGTTCAGGAAAATACAAAGTCAAACGTTAGCATTCCGTGTCCCAGCCATTGAGACGGGTGGGTATTTTTGTTATGTTACCAAAGAGATTCAATTTCAGTCTGCCAACATGTTTAGAAAAGACAAGCTTACAGCTTTCTGAGTTTGTATGGCCATCTTTTCAAATGCCAGGAGTTCTTTACGAAGTCGGACGTTACATTTTTCCCCACATAAAATTACGTTCAGGGTTTAAAAATAGACTGCATCAAGTGCAAAAGCCACTGGCAGAACTAGGACCGTGTTACCCCTCCTGTGCTCCTCTCCAGTTCGCTGGATTACGGGTGCTCAGCTACACCTGAACAGCATCTTACTCAGCTGCTGAAGGGGAACGCTGTGCGTCCCAGAGGGCAGCCAAAGGGAGCAGGGTGTTTACCTGAGTTTGCTGTTGCAATAGGAACAGCGGAAGCAGCTGATGTGAAACACCTGCTGGTTGGCAAAGAGCCTTTCCATCGGGTACACAGTCTTCTGACACCCAACACAGGTTTCCTTCACTGGCAACTGAAATTTCTACGGGAAGAAGAGAAAGCCTGTTAGCTGGAAAATGAGTCAACTGCTGGGGGACTTGGCTGGGGTTCATGCACAGCTCCCAGAGTTCTCAGAAAAACTGCAGCGATTCACTTTCTGCAACTCAATGCTAATTACAGTGGAGTGGGTTCTGGTGGGCAACGAGGAAGAGGCTATGGCAGGCCCACAGGATTGCTGTGGCTTGACAGGGAGCCAAGATTTTGCTCCAGTGAATTCCACAGCTGAAGCATCACAAGTTGAGCAATGGTTGAGGAGGAACAATGGAAATACTGAAACTCAGTTATAGCCTCAACTGAACCAGTTCCCAAAAAGCTGTCTAATCTATTTCTGCAACCTCCATTTTTCCCAATAAGAAAATGATGAAGAAACATTTAGGTAGACTACAGTCAGTATGAGACTTACCAACATCAATAAAAAAAGAGAGATTAAAATAACCTCAAAATAAAAGGGAGAGGGTGGGAGGGAAAGGAGTGGAACAGTTCAACTCAATAGTTTTAAATGATCCACTTTTGGTAAATGCCCTCCTCCCTCACAGAGGAGGAAACAGCCTCAGCACAGATGCAGGCGGCAGGAAACACTTCTGACTTCATTTGTAAGCAATTCCAGTTCCATTGCAAAGCAACTAGACTCGGGTTTCAGGACACGCAGCTCTCAAACTTGCTCAAGACTCAAAGCGAGCAGGGCTTTGAGGTTAAACAGCTAAAGTTATTTATGTGCTTACTAAGAGAATTTCCTGAGAGTTTAGTGCAAGCGTAAACTTAAATGCTAAAGAGTCAAGTGTCACTGCTGTGGCAACAACTTCAGATTTTGTTTTCTGACAGCATCAAGGAAGCAAATACATTGTCCATGGAAAAAGGTTACTTGATGCCATTCACTTCTTGGAATCTATTAAAGGTTGGCCAACAGGAAAACACTTTAAAGGAAAAATTAAATAACTTACAGTTGAAAAATTGGCACTGGGGCTGCATGTTGATTACAACTGCTTTAGCAGCAGGGGAAGAGAGCGCCTGGGCTCCCACCATGGGTCTGCATTCACACATTGATACTGTAGCTTTTCTTTTAGAAAGTATTACCTGCTACAAACTTACTAAAAAGCTTTATGGAAAAATATGATGGCTAAAGAAAAAACAGGAAGGTCACAGGAAGACATAATTGCAGCAATTTATTTATAACAGACTAGAAACAATGGTTAGGCAAAGAAAGTTACAATACATGAGGGACAGATTGCTGAAGACAGAGCCAGCTGAAGTCAGTTTGTCACAACCATAAAGTTTGCTGCCAATTTAATTCCACTTCAATAGGTATTTCAATCTCAAATTTTTTTAACACATTGCTTGGAAGTTACAGTAAATTGAAGTTCTAATTATGACGACTGTTTAACCAACAGAAGTTCAGAGTTCCTTTTGAAAAGAAAAATCCACAATTTTTAGATGCTGCCCAAAATTGCATAGGAATTCTGAATTTTGAGTCCAAAACAAAATCTTAAGAAATAAGAGTTTACCAATGCAAAAATCTAACCATCCATGCTTGCCCCAGGGAGCCAGGCAGCAACATCAATAGGTAACTCTCCCTGGAAGCTTTGTTTTGCAAGGTGACACTGTGGTGCTGGCTTGTGCTTCTGCAACGCGCATCCCTGTCTAAGAGAAGGGACTTACTTGTACGTCAGTGACCCTATGTCAGATGGAGACGCATTTTGGGGTGTGAAGAGAAAGAAATTCCTTTCCAGGCATACTACAAATAGGAGCTACAGGAGGAAGGTGAGGCCCAATAAATAGAAAAACACTTGAGAGAAAGCTGAGAGTTGAGCTCACATTAGGAGGAAAGCAGAAGGCAGGAGTAGAGGTTAGGAACCAAGAACGGGAAACAGAAGCTGGAAGAGACAAATAGGAACCTTACATGAATAAACAGCATCTGGGTTTCTATCTCGGCAGTGCAGCATCTAAAGCAGTAAGGTGGTGGAGAACTAGCATGGTTCTAGCACAGAGGACCACGACACGCAGCTCGTGTGTATCTTGAATGCTCTAACAGACTGGTTACAAAACTCTTATAGGCAGCTCTAATTCCACATACTAGCATTTATCATCTGGGTTTCTATCTTGGCAGTGCAGCATCTAAAGCAGTAAGTGGTGGAGAACTAACATGGTTCTAGCACAGAGGACCACGACACGCAGCTCGTGTGTATCTTGAATGCTCTAACAGACTGGTTACAAAACTCTTATAGGCAGCTCTAATTCCACATACTAGCATTTATGCTCCAGAGCTCTAGGAAGCCACATCTCACTGGTCTTCATGAGGTCAGTGCTGTTCCTCTCAAAGATGGGGAAAACAACAAAAGCACAGTTGTTTCCTCAGGAGTGAGCCAGGAAGTCTGTGGCAGCCCAGGGAACAGGCATCCGAACTCCAGACAGCACACGTGACACCAAAGTACAGTGTGATCAAAATGTTCAGCACTGCCGTTTGTGTGTCTAATAAGATTAGCAAATACATTCCTACCCAAGAAGTTCTCCATCTGCTTTATAGCTCTCATTAAAGTAAGTGTAACATTAAGGACTTGCTATTCAGAATGCCAGACCCAGTCTTCATGGAGTCAGTCACTGCATATATGTCTGTCTTGTCAAGTCCTCACTATAAAGTCACTACCACTTGCAGTTACCTCAGGCACAGCTGAAAGAGGAGGCTGAATATATGTCTGTCTTGTCAAGTCCTTACTATAAATTACCTCAGGCACAGCTGAAAGAGGAGGCTGAGAAGCCAAGTCCCAGCCTAGTAAAAGCTCAAGAGCAGCATCAGGACCTCAGTGCTGGGCTCTAGGAGCACGGACTTTACAGGAGGCATAGACAGGCCCCAATACAGTTCTCTGCTCAAACCCCCCTTCCCACACTGAAGAAAAGCACCTCTGTTGTTGGGGCACGCTGTCATAACAGCAGCAGCGCAACTCCCAGCAACTCAGACTTAGTCCTTGGAGACTGGGGCACAACAGCAACAGCACAGCTCCCAGCAACTCAGACTTAGTCCTTGGAGAAAAACTGACAGTTTTGAGATGCCTTTCCATTCTGAATACGTACCCTCATGAATACGGTCTGATGAAGACACAGTTTTGAGATGCTTTTCCATTCTGAATGCGTACCCTCATGAATACGGTCTGATGAAGACAGACCAGGTACTGATAATTACTGCCAGACCTTTTGTGACCCCAATGGTTGCATTAAACCTTTTGACTATCAAGGAGACAATCTGTTGGTTTTAACCATCACCCATGTTTGAGAATAAGTAGCTGCTTTACCTTCACTGCTTTTGGCAGAGACGCATCTGTCTGGCCAGCTGGTTTAGAACCAAAGTTTTGCTGCTTTGTGCTGACAGGCTTTTGAACTTCTGTCTCATTCTCCAAGTTCTGTCCAACTAAGGGAGCAGAGGAGGAAGAAAAAGCAATTACAAAGACTTTAAAACCATGGAAAGCTTATGCTCATAAGACCAATCAGCAGTCCTGTCAGCTAAGAGCTAACACATTTTTTTCTTGAACATCTGCTATTAGACCTTTTGATCTAGATATTTAAACATGGATCGTTCTACTTTTCTGATTTACCAGGAAATTTAAGTTGATATATACAGGAAACTAATATATGGGATCCAACATCTAACTTCCAGGATCTGTTCTTCATTTCTGCAAAGTGCTGACATGTGGACTGGACTTCAGGTGTAAAGCTAAGGCAACAGGAGAATGTGCTTACATCCTTTACTGAATAGGAACGTGTCCACCTCTGGACAGCACCAAGGACACTTGGCAATTGTCCTGCATTAATAAGTTCTTCAGCCCATCGACTGATGTAGGAGCTGCCAGAGCTTTTAAGTCCAAATGGTGAGAAAGCTACACTTAAACGTGTTCAATCAGAGCGAAAGAGTCAGAGATGTCTTGGAATTAAAATTGCAAATGAACTTCTAAACCTGAAAGCAATTCTTACAAAGTTTGAGTTAGGTACAGGACAGATTTTTAGTACAAGTTTTTATTGGGTCAAATGAATCATTTGACAGGACTGATCTTAATCTACACAACTGAGCAGTTAGTGCTTGTCCTCAGCCAGGCTCCCTGCTCTGGTTAAGGCAGGAGAAGGAGCACTTACCATTGCCATCCTCTAGAGCAGAGTGGAAAGACAAGCTGTTCTCCCCTCCAGAGACCTGCAAGAGAAAATTTGACAATGAGAACCTCTGACCTTCTGAAGTCTGACCAGCTGTGGCCTAAGGAACACAACGGGCCGTTTGGCACCACAGGCACTTCAACAGGGAGAGCGGCCACCCTGAGGTGCACACAGAGCATTTGGCACCACAAGCACTTCAACAGGGAGAGAGCGGCCACCCTGAGGTGCACACAGAGCTACTTCTTGTTGTGTAAGGCCCAAGGCAGAGTCCAGCTGACAGCCAAGAGGGTTAGTCCTTGCTGCAAGGTAGACATTCTCATAATTTTACAGCTCTTGAAATATTCAGATCATCTGCCACAGTGTTCACGCACACAATCATCCTTGCTGCAAGGTAGACATCCTCAAAATTTTACAGCTCTTGAAATATTCAGATCATCTGCCACAGTGTTCACGCACACAATCATCATATTTTGTTTTCCCAAACACCTGCAGCTTGAACAACTTTATTAGTCTTCAGAAATCTTTGTGGATTTCATTGATGCACCTCCCAGGTTTTCTTACTTAGAAATCCCTCGACACCAAGCAGTACAAATTGACCAGTTGGAGTTGGCTGCCTCCAACATGCCTGGACCTATCCTGGTCATCCTTCAGAAACAGATTCATATTTAAAAAAAAAAAAGAAAACTTTTCAGAAGTGTTGGATACAAACCAGTTTCAGATACTAAACATGTTACAGATAAAACTCTTGATACATATTTCTTTATTAAACTTGGCACTACTGCTATTAAATCAAATAGTTTTAAGTAGCTACAGCGAGAAGCTAAAGTACTGTAACAAGATTAATGGGAAATCATCACTAATTCTCTTTAATGATTGAAAGGTCCATTGCAAGCAAGTGAAGTTTGCAAATTAATGAGTTAATGAGGAAGCACATTATACATATATTAACATACTCTGGTCTACTGAAAAAATAACTATAACACCAGTATCCTTGGAAGCACATCAGCATGTCCTGTGGCTGCTGGAATCACACGTGTCTGGCTACTAAAACTGTCATGGATTCGGTGTGAAAAATGACAGAGAAGGTTTGCAAGTTTCTTTTGTTTCCTGCCTGGCAGAGGATTCCCTTTTCTGTGATTTTTCTACTGGTAGTGTTAATTAGGCTTATTTCCAAAGTTTATTGTGTCATTTCCAAAGGACAATCCTGGCTCTCAAATAATGTCCTATTCAGGTTCTTTACTGCACCTGGACACCTCGACAAGTAACTCCCCAATTGCAGCTGAATGCAAGAAATTTCATTCAAATCTTCCATTCAACACCAGGGACGTATTCCCATTTAACAGGTGTTCTTTTAAATAGCTCACCTTTTAGCACAGAGCAGCCTGGCCCCGTTGAACACGAAGCTGCTCAGCTGTCAGCGAGGCACAGCTGAGAGCAGCCTCTTGGCCCCTCGCCCGAGGAGGCTGGAAAGCTCCAAAAGCCCTCCCGGCATTAGGCTGCCACGTGTTCCCAACGGCTGGGATACACAGTACCCCAATTATTGTTCAGCCACTTTTATCCCGGCTGCTGTCCCCAGTTTAGGATACAAGGGCCTGAGCTGAGCCTGCTTTGTTATCTCCAATTCACAGAGCAATTAAGACTCAATTCACAGCTGAAGCTCAAAACCAGGAATAAACCCAAACTGGCATTCTCAGTTACCTTAATCAAAATTTATCCACTAAATGCAGAAGAAACAGTGACAAACTCCTTTTATTTGCATCACACAAAGCTTCTCATGGTTTAGAGGGGGAATTTGGTGTCTTTTTTTTTATTAGTGCAGTTTCTTTTTTGTTTTATTAAAACAAACAAACCCTCCCACAAACAAAAGTAATACCTAGCTGTGAATCATCTTTTTACAATTAGGGAATACGATACAAAAAAGTTTTAGGTGGCTTCAAAACCCACACAAAACCACCAGAGGTTTCAGACCCTACTGAAGCCATCAGAAAATACCCAAGTAAGATATTGATGGATTCTGCCACACTACAGGCATGTCATTACTCAGAAGAGAGAAACTCTCAAGAAAACTTAAAATTTGTCCCTAGATATTCTCTGCAACTGCTTAGAAGTCTTCCTCAGAGACTTGCTAGCTTAGAATTCAGATAGCATCTAAAAAAATAAAATATATCAGGAATTCTGCAGCATGTAAATAATCTGTATCCACTGCTCATATTCAATTTCTAGATGGCATGTGGAACAAGGCCATCAGCTGTGCTTCTACAATTAGTCCTACTTCAGGTGAAGTCCTCCATCTTCACCAGCGTGAGCATCTTACCTTCTCCCCATCCTGACAGGAAATGGAGTCCTCAAGACTTGGTGGCACATTCTCCTTCTGCTCAGATTTGTAATTCTTGAGTTCACTTTCACTGGCTTGAATCTCATTCTATAGAATAAAGCACTTGAAAGTTGACAGGTTCTTTTCCCCTAAGGAAGTACTTGCTTTCTATTTTTCTTAAAAATCTTTTTTTAAATTGTTTTCCTAGTACATACAGTAATAATTAAAGGAAGGGGCATAAAAATCTATACGAACTTGATCAGTGATACATTCTAATAAAAAAAATGGGGCTGTAGAATTTCACTCTACTCTATGGAGGCAATGCCAGCATTTTTCTAAACAACCCCTTTTCTCTACTTCCAGATGATTCCTGTTTAAAATCAACTCTCATGTCCCCTGCTCAATCACATCTTCCTTTTCCAGAAATGTTAACTTTTCATTTGAAATTATAAGTATTGCAAGACAAGCATGATCTAAAGTAATTGAAAAATACAATTTGACATAAAAGCAAATCCTACCCTTGCTTAGTCAAAAACCTAATTGTTACTTACTGAGATTTTTGTTTTTGACAAACCGACTTCAGATTTTCACAAAAGAATCTTTCAGACTTAATATAATCCAGTGAAACCTCGTGCTTCTTTCATTGCCACAGGGTCCAAGATAATTGGAGAAGACTCGTGCCTTTCACAAGGCATCTTCTCTGTGTTGTCAAAGAGAAACAGCCAAATGCCAGCACCTGAATCTTACCAGATTTTGTAAACAAGTCTGCACCAAACCAACCATGTCTAATAGGGATGTAGCTGAATGTCAGAATGTTAATGTATAGATCTCTAAATCTGCTCCCCACCCTCTCTCCCTCTCCTTCCCTATCACTTGCAATGAAACCATGGCTTCTCACCTTACTCTAACCCGCTGTAAAGTGTCCATCAGGTTTAATCCAGGCCTAATTACACCACAATGCCCTCAAAATAGTTGTTCCCAAGAGAGATTACAGCTTGCTTTTGTAGCCCAGACATGACCCATTTTAGGAGAAGGGAAGTACAAACACCACAAGACCATATCAAAAGAGCCTGAGTTGCTTGGTCAGCGGGGAAGGAGAAGACCAGAGAGTTGTGGCTACTCTCAGCAGACAGCAGCTCTGCAAACACTGCCCTTGGAGCCCGCTCTCTGCTCCATCCTACGCTCTGCCCTTCTCCCTCTGCCAGAGATTCTGCTAAATGGGACATCCTGAGAGCATCAGACAGGGCTGACACTAACCCCAGAGCCTTGGGGATGCACAAACAGCACATAATTTATTAGATCAGCTACCACTCAGCCACAAACTGGAAAAGGCAATCTACCAAACTGAACCCAGGTGAGAAACAGGATGCAGACAGCAGCAATTAGCAGTTAATCAGATTTGTTGCACTGGCTGCAATTACTTTCCATTCATGCAGTGAAGTTTACTCGACTTTCCTCCCAAGGGCTGGAGAATTAGACCCAGGCTGCATGTGAAATTCAGAAATTATTTCAGCTGGGTAGAGACTTTTCCCTCTCTACAAATGTACCCAGTGAGCATGCACTCCTCCAAAGCTTAGAGCCACCACTTACAGTTTTTATTCCCAGTGCAAGTTTCCTAACTCATAAAGACCTATCCCTCTTCAAATTTATTACTCCAGCTAATAAAAGGCATACTTAAGCAATAAAAGTTCCCACCATTAAGCAAAAGTATCAGACAATTCCAGCAAATGTACTTCAGCACTTTTTAACAAAAGCTTAGATTCTTGCAATCTCTTCAGCTGCAAAACTTTACCGTGATTCATTAATTGCTCACTTCCTGATCAAATATCTACAAAATTGGCATGGGTTCATTCACTGCAAGAGTCTAATTGGATTTAGATAATGAGTGAGAAAACTGGAAGGAGGTGAAGAGCAAAAGGGAGGAAAACCAACTGGAGATCCCAGAGCCACAGGCCAAGGGAACCAGGTTCCATGCGCTGTAGGACACTGAAAATTGCTCCTTCTTATGGTGCCTCAGTTTCCCCCATCTAATTGCTAAAGTATTATACAGGACTGAGTTTGGTTTTTAAAAAACAAACAAACATGCAGAGAGCTACAGACATGCAGAAAGAAAAAGAATGTCAGCTATGTTTCAGAAAGGCCTCAGTCAGGGTGCCAGCAATTAATTCCTTGGAGAACTTTCAAGATTATTCCAGGAAGTTGCAAATACTTATTTCTTCCTGCAGTATGTAGAGACAACTCTTCATTAGAAATGAAGAGTTGGGCACAAGGTTATTTTCAAAAAAAAGATGGCATTATCTTCCAAAGCCTGGTTTCCGTAAGATCTTCTTTCCAGCCTGAGGTTGGGACAAAAATTCAGTTCTACACAAGTCAAAGGGGAGACTTACCGTAGTAAGGAGGGCTGTGGGACTGCCCTGCTTGGACACCGCTGCCTGGTACTTCGCCAGCCTATCCTTTATGGAAGTTTCTGTTAAACGAGGCATCTCCAGGCTCTTCTTGGTCTCTGGCTTCTCTGGGCTGAGTGCTGGGCTGGTATCTACAAGATGCCCTGGAAAGACAGCTATATGAGTGAAGGGTAACTTTCAGGAACACCAGTAGACCCATGTACAGAAAGATTTACAAATCCTGTCCCTTCACCGCTCCCAAGACCACAAGATTCCAGATCTGAAGAGCACAGAAATGCTCTAGTCAAAGGTTTATGCTCCAGGTCAGTAATTAATGCAGCTGCTTTCAGAAGTAGCACATTCACCAGGTGCAGCGTCCAGCCAGTGGTCTCAGAAGTAACAAGAGCCAACAGGTTTAACACTGAAAATTGTTTTGCTGCTATTGTCAAATGAAAGCAGCTGCTGCAGTAGCTACATGGAAATACACATCATTCCCGTAGTGGAACAGTTGTCAAGGCTTTGGGGGAAAATATGGGAAGCGAGGAAGGAAGTCTCACCTGCCACTTCCACCTCCTCCGTGAAACTAATTAATCCCATGGCACGTTATAGATGAGGATCTCGAGACCAAACGTTACGAGATAATTCAGTTTAGTCTCGCAGGATCACTTGCAGCCTCTGTTATTATCTCAAGAGGAAAGAAAGATTTGGGAGCTTAAGTCTCTGCAAAGGTGCAGATCTCCTGGCTCTCAGAACTATGACCCGTTACTTGCCATCCACCTTTTGCCTCTGCTGCCAGACATCAGCCAAAGAGGTTTAAAAAGCCAGCTCCTGTGACTGCACTGCTATCTAGCTTCTCTTTGTAATCCTCAGGTCTTCAGTAATAGCTTAATTGTTCAATAAAGAGTGAATAAAAAAAATGACCTTTCACTAGCTAGCAGCCTTGAATGACTAAAAAGTTGTATGAGTCATTAAGGTCCCTTTTGGGGACAATAACCAAACGCAAGTAGTCCTTGCCATTCTCTCCGCTACTGCTCAAGTGAGGACACAGTGTGCATCAGTAAGTAGTGAGATAGAATATTAGCCATAGGCTGAACACACAAAGGATTGCAAATGCTTTGTTAGAAAAGAGTCTCCAAACACATGAAAAATACACAGTTTTGCTCAAGTTGTAAGGCCCTGTCATCACCCAGGTCTGGACAAGGCAGGAGGGATGAGAATTAAAACAAGAAGGAAGGAGGCTTCTTGTGTTGTCTGTCTGCTCGCTACCTTCTAAATGAGTTTGACTATTAGAAGTAGTTCTAGGATTGTCCTAGGATTAAGATACAGGGGGAAAATGGGTTCTATTCTTTAATTTGCTGATTATCTCCTGTGCCTTGTTTCCGTGCTTTAGGGTGTAATGATTTAAAATTCACAGCACGACTTAAATCACTAAATGCGATGCTCGCAAGAACCTTACAGATGGAAAAAGGCTGCACTTCCTTCCATTCCCAAAAGGCAGAAATTATTTCCATTCTATTATATAGAGTGGTTTTATTTTTAAAATTAAAACCCCCCAAACAACACCCAAACCATAAGGTTTACTGACCTGATGTATTGTGGCTCTTCTCTCCTTGGCCAACATCAAAGTCCTCTGAGGAGAGGCTGTTCTCAGAAATCCTCCTGCTGCCGGTCGTCTTCCTCTGCTCTCTGAGGACCTGGCAGAGACAAGACCCACCCATCAGCTGCCTGGACAACCAGAGACTGGTGCCTGTAATCCTTTAAGATGCACAGGTGTCACTAGCAAATCTGCTTTACTGGAATAAACAAGTCTACCAGGTGACATCTTATTTAACCAATATAAAGTTTGATCACAGAACACCTGACCCCCTGTCACCTGGAAAACACTTTCTTTAAGAGGTCAGTAGATGCCCTGTGACTAGTTTTCATCAGAAAGTCAGAGAACCACAAAGATCAGATTTGTAGGCATTTACCACTGCAAATACTGCAAGCTTCAGTCGAGATTTTTGCATTTCATACAATTTCTTTTGAAACTAATGTTCAAGGTCATTTTATGAAATTTAAAATCAGAAAAAGAACGAAAGGAGCAAGCTATCAAAAAATTGCATTAATTTTCAACAACAGAAAGAAAACTTTTATGACAATGGTATTTATTTATCTGAAGTGACTTGTTTTGGTTTGGATAGCTCATGCATTTGGTACCAAATAATTCCCTAATTAGCTCTGATAAGGCTGAAGCTTAAGCAGGAGAGCGCTAGAGATAAATATTCCCAGATATCCCAGATAATCACTTTGACAAGGCTGCGGCGCTGGACAGGGGGCACACAGACACTCTGGCTGCCTCCATCAGATGGACACTCATTTCTTAAGACCAACTCCCCAAAATCCAATGCTCAATAAAAGAAATTGTGAAAAGACACTACAGCTGCTGCGATAAATACTCCAGAAGTGCAGAGTTTAATTTGACTTCATCAAGATGGGATGGTCTCACAGCTGAAACTCAACCTATAAAATACTAGAAGGTGAAAGATCTTTGTTCCCTCCCTAGGAAAGGTTAAATCCCAGAGCCAGTTGGAAATCAAGATGGAGGCTAACGTCAGGAAAAAGGCAGGTTTGGCAAGATGCTCCAACCACACGTTCCCCCCCACCTTCCAACAAGTTTCTTATTTGCTGGTCACCAAACTGAAGGAAATTCCAAAGTTTTATTTTAACAGAACTGCACTGTAAGATAATCACTGTGAAAAATCAGGCTGCTTTGGCACACAAACCAGAAACTTTACCAGGAAAGGAAAATGCATCTGGAAAACCTCTTTTTCCATTAGCATGGGAAATATTTTCTATTTCTGTGGTTTAAGACTTTGGTAACTTTTTTTACTGGAAAAGAGCTTAGCTATGACAAGTCTTTTCCTTCCATGGAGCGTTGATAGGTTCAGTTTGGGAGTGTCTGCACACTTGTAGGGACCTGCAGATTCCTCCCTCTGTGCAAACTCTCCTTAGATGGTTCTTATTCAGCCTCTGTCCACTTTAACATCACCTCATCTCAAGTTCTTACAACTCAGAAATTTGTCATTCAAAGGGTTGAGCTTTTCTTAGTATAAAAATGAGATCACTGTAGGCAGAATACACTTGAAGATCTTTTGAGGATGCAGAAAACATATTTATTAGCCCACTTGAAATCCCTATTTTATTACTGCCCTGAGCTAGGTTTTTTTGTGGGGCTTTTTGTTGGTTGGTTGGGTTAGGGGTGGTTTTTTTGGGGGAGGGGATAATAATAAGGCACCACACACGTTTTCTTGCACAGAGCAGGAGTAACAAAGCTACAAAAGAAAAACCAAGTTTGCAGTACAGACAGCTGGGAAGTTTAACTGGCAGCAGAGCGCGTAAGGAAGTTTCTACCACTGGGAAACAAAGGTCTTAATTCTTAGATCCAGCATCTGGGATTCCAACCTCACATCAGCACTTTTTAGGAGAAAAAGACAGAATCAAGACTGAAAAGTTGTTAAGTTGTTCGGGTATTTCAGAATCTCATTTCAATTTATTTTCACTGTAGTCTTTCTCCAGTAACATCGTTGAATTGCCCTCACATTGAGAAGACAAAGAATCTCCATTATCACTGAAATTAATTATTAAGCAACTTAAACTTGTAAATACGAGTTGGCAAAGGGCCGGCGTGTTGTCAAACAATTCTGATAAATCAGTGCCCACCACCAGGAATTCTGGATCATGGACCAACACCTCACCCAGATGCACACACAGAACCAAGGTTTTTCTTCCAAGTTACCAAAACCCTCTATATTTTTACCAGCAGCGAAGGATTCATTATCAATCAGAAACAGACTCTTCTACTTGACTCCATGGGCCTTTGTGAAGGCTGGTGAGCTCTGAGTGAAGAGCAAAGAGCTGAACCCCTTGTACCAACCCCTTCTCTGAGGAATCCACTGCAGCAGGAAAAGTGCAGTTACCAGCACAGCCACCTCACGGCCAGTTAAACCAGTGAGTTAATGAGTACTCCAACCGTCACCTGAGTCATTTCCCCAGTCCCACCAGCTCCTCTCCTGTCCTCTTTGCCACCTCTGTCACATACAGGTATTACAATTTCAGAACTTTTCTCTAGGCAAGTTGTATGACACAATTATCCTGTGTCTTGAGAGTAAAAATCCAAAACGCCAAGAGATATTTCTGAACACATCTGAACTAAAACCTACAGCTGTAACACCAGTGTTGGGTAGATTTTATAGCAACAGTTTTATATTGAGGGGACAAAAAGAAGTTTAACAAAGGGAAAATGAGGGAACTTCCCTCATTACAATCAATAGCCTGACCAACCACCAGTAATTAGGGTGTTATGGCTCATGGAAGGTAACACCAACTCCCCACCTTAGACTGTGCCACAGAGTTCCCTTTACAGCCCTGGCTGGGCCACCACGGCCGACCCACAGCTTCTGCTTCTTGCCAAAGATTAAATATTCCTGGTGTCTGGAAAGCCCCAAGGTCCCAACACAAAAGAGGCGAGTGCAGAGGTACCACAAGCAGAGTTAACAGCGTTTTGCCTGGGGCACAAGGAGTTCTTGGGCAAAGCACCAAATAAAAGTTACACCTATTTCATTATATTCTAACTGTGTCAAATGTGACCCCGCACACAAGGTTCGCTGCACAAGGCAGTAACGTTGTGCCTTAAAGGAAAAGCACAAACCAACTTGGAGATGGCTTGTTAACCAGTATTGCAGATCTGCTTGCTCTTTTTTTTCTTCTGATCTCCCTCGTGTGTGCTTTCACTATCACTTACAGGAAGAATTCTTTGAAACTGATAAAAGATCCAATGTTCGGTCTTTGCTTAGAGCTGACCCAGCCCAGACCCACCCGCCTGCCTCCAGCCTGAGCATGGCATCTTCCTCCATGAAAATGCAATAAAAAAAAAGTTCTGCCTTGTATCTAAATTGCAGCAGACAGCAAGATCTGAATGAATAAATGAATACACCAGGAGGTTTGCTGATAATCCTGAAAATGAGAATAGGTTTGTTTAGAGTGGGTGACCGAGTCAGGAAATCCGGGCTCTAATCTGGATTCTTGCCACAGACTTGCCCATTGACCAGGGGAGTAATTTCACCTTTAGTGCCATGAAGTCACAGCCATGCTGCTCCCTTATAAAGACATTTTGCCAGCAAAGCTCTGACAGCACTTATACCTTACGAATTAAGTAAATACCAAGGAAAATTGCTGTCTCTCAGCTGATTTTATGGTTGGACTTGATGATCTGAAAGGTCTTTTCCAAGCCAAATGATTCTGTGAAGCCTTGTCTGTACTTAAACCAGGGGTTTATCAGAGTTCAGGAAAAGCATAACTGGAAGAGGCAATTGCAGAGGTTGCCATGAGCCAAACTTACACCGGTGAGAGATCTTTGTCCCCATAGCCCTACCTATTGTCACTGTCGTGACTGCGTGACATTGTCCTCCAGTCCTCAGATAAGTCTCCAGAACCAGAAATTTCACATCAGTGCTTTCTGATTACAGACACCCCCTTCCTCCTCCCCCCATACACTTAAACTTTAGGGCACTTTGTGCCTTTTCCCTTTAAAATTACAAGGAAGCAGATGAACTTCGAATAGGAACAGAATTTGAGCCCAACCTGAATAATTTCATACCTACTGGATGGTATTTACTGCATTCTGTCAGTTTTCAACAATATTTGAATGACTAAACTTGAAAGAAATACCAGCTCCAGATTCAGCCAGTTCCAAAACAGTTTATTCCTCAGGCTGAGATAAAATTCCTTGGAGCCCATCTGCAAAGCGGTGCTTTCCGTGGAATCCCGGCCGAGGAGCGCTCCCGGGACATCGCCCTCGCCCTGGCCGGGGAGCAGGGACAAAGACTACAAAAATCTCAACCCTGGAGTCACAGCACACAGACCCCAAACCCACTTCAAGGCAGAGGTGCTCCTCCGAAACCCCTAACTGTTATACATTTAAACAACTTTTGCACAAAAGTTGTTTGTTTTACTTAATGCTGCAAGAAAACCACCCGCGCTAAAACAAAGCCAGAAGTATAGGAAACTATGAGAAAACTGGAAAATCCACCAGCATCAAGGCCTCAGGACTATGTTGCAAGTCCCCAACATCTGCAACTCATTTTCTAGTTAAGCAATTCTCCCCGGGGACACGGAGTCTGCAGTCCACATGCGGGATCGGATTTCATGAGCAGTTGGAGGAAAAATGCAAGCCCTGTGCATTTGCAAGTCAAAACTAGCGAAGGCAGGAGCTTGGCTGGCTAGCTCTGCTTTTTTTTTTTTTTTCCCGATAAGAAACATTTGTTAAGATACAAAGATGAGAGAACAGCAAGGAAAAGATGGGAGTATTTCACAGAACATATGTCTCTCTCTCTCTCTCTCTCTATATATATGCATTCGTGTGACTCACAAACTGATGTGGATATAAAAAATAAATCCCCCTTACCTCTGGGCAGTGCCTGCATCCCAACTGCAACCGCCCCGGAGCGCTGAGCTCACTTCAAACAGTTACTGTTTCTTTTTTTTATATGTATAAAAATATATATTTTTTTACACAATTTATGTTTACACAAGTCATCTTAATCTTCAGACAATATATAAACAATCCCAACTTGCTTTAAAAAAAAATCTTAACAAATTCCATACTTATTTTTCTGCCTTAAGCTGCACCCCCTCCACAAGCCAATTCACTTTCCGTCTCCGATGAGCAATCACGAACAGCCACAGCCCCGAGCACTCCGCACCTCTTTGTACAGCTCAACTGAGTTATTAACACCAGCCACGTTATGTTTCAATTAAAACAATGAGTACAATTATTTGCAGAGTCAATAGTCGGAGCCCCTCCCGCCTTCTCCCGATGCCCCAGCGGCAGCAGAGCCCCGGTGTCCCCGGGGACAGACCCCTCCTTACCTTGGGCTGCGCCTGTCCCTGCTCAAACATCATCTTGAGTTTGGTCAGCGGGACGCTGTATTTCTCGATCTTCCCCGCAGGCTCCGTGTTTTCTCCGGCTTCGGGCTTTTCCACGTCTCTGGGCTCTCTCAGACAGTTTTCCATGGTCCCGCTTCCCGGAGAGTGGCTTTTCCCTTTCCCGCTGTCACCGGCCGGTGGCTGCTCCGCGTCCGGGGCGGGAGCGGGGCCGCTCCCGGCGCTGCCCTCCCTCTGCCCGGCCTCGGCCCCCCGGCTCCGCGCCGCCGCCTTCCCCGGCTCCCTGCCCGCCGCTGGGGTCTCCCACCTCTTCCTCAGCACGCTCAGATTCCCCCTCCGAAAATGGGGGGGAAGGTTTTCTGCACTCTGCGAAGGAGAAGAAGAAGAAGAAGTTAATTCCAGTTACACGCCTGATGGAGCATTAAAGCACTTCCTTTCTATGCGAAAGGAAGTTAAAGGCTCAGCCCTGATCTCAGCCCTCTGCTTTTTCAGCCAGCTGTGAATAGTTACAACTGTGCCACATGGAGAAAGCATCCAGGATAGGGGAGGAAGGAGGGGGGAGAAGAGAAAAGTCAGGAGCTAAAGCAGGAAGTGAGCAAACAGGATGGCCTTATAAGGGAAAAGGGAGTCAAGCCCTTAATGAGTTAAATGACACACAAAAGGCTTGAATCCACACACGAATTAAAGGGGACCAAAATCCACCCAACCAGGGTCTCCAGTCCTACAAGAAGGGACCAGCAGCACAAGCAGCCGCCCCAGAGACGGGTGGGTGCCAAACCTTGCAATGTCTTCCAGCTGGTTCAGAAGACAACAATTAGCAGCCCTTCCAAAAAGCTACAGATGAGCTTTCAGAAACCACTACTTTTTTGGAGTTATGTATTCCTGCTACCAGTTACCACTAGCGGTTTAGTTACAAGAGATCTGTCCTCACTATTTTATACCAGGCAGCGTACGGCTCGAGCTCAGCGCCGACAACAAATGCTCCCGTTTTTTCCCAACTTTGCTCTCATTTATAAATACCAAATCATTTACTGGAATTTTCCTTTGATTTCACTCTAGAGGCTGCAGGCCCTGGGCAGGACTCACACACACAGAGGTCACTGCGAGAGAGATGGCAACGCTTGGTGCAGCAGAACTCCTGCAGTTCAGCTCCTTTTCAGACCAGTTTCCCCCCTGGTTACCTCTCCCCAGAGGAACAGATTGTTTGTGTTTGATTCATTCAACTCTAATACCTGCCCCTGTTGGGTTTTCGCTGCCTCTCCCTGATGGACACCGCTGCCCATCGAACTCACCGCAAGTGGAGCAGGTCTGCAGGGCTTACGGGAATTAAACGGGATTAGCAGCTATATTAGGATTTAAGTCTCTCACCCTATTACTCTTCTGGTCACATTTTGAACACCGCTTTGCAAATTAACTTGAATCCAACCACACTTCAAAAAAAAAGATCTGCTCATTGCTGACTGCGTTTAAAAGAAAGTACTAAAGTTAGAAGGCAAATGGTGTAATGCGACAGAAGTACTGAAAACTGTGCAGCAGGTTTGCACAGGGCCACCTCTGGACACGACGCCTGCGGAGTCCCGGCGTACTTCATCACACCAGTCATTCCTGCTGGGGACTTGCCTGTTCCCTCCTCACACAAGCCATGAAGAAAATGTAAGATGGGAGAGTAATTTTCAGAATGCTTATTGTATCACACTTATACCACAAACAGAACAAGAACGGCTCCCCAGGAGATCACAGTCTAACAAAGACTTATATATCTGGAAAATATTGCCGGTCTTTTTGATTAAGAATTGAACTGAGGCTCTGCTTACAGAAAGACCCGTGTCTCAGAGGCTGCCATCTCAGCCAGGGAACCCCCGACCCCCCAGCAGCGCGACGTAGCTCACAGGAGGGAACGTGAGGCTGTAACTGAGCCAAAAAGGAAGGCGCTCCCTCATCCAGGGGCTTTCTGAACCCTGGAAGCCACTTCAGAGAAGATCCCCCTTAATGGATTGTACAGCTATCAAAGCCATACACCCTGGATTTCAGAGAGGCTGCAGCTTCTTTTAAGCAGACTTTTAAATTTCATTAAGAAGGGAAGAGGTACCACAGCACTGCCTACAGCGAAGAACAAAGAGGAGAACACTCGCATGTTGTGGTTAACTCGCTTTGCCTCCTGCTTAGGAGGGAACTGGGGGTTCAACATATCTCTCTGGGCAAGGCACTTGATTTTCTTTCCTTTCATTCACACTGGGAAAGGGTGGGGGGAAGGAGGCAAAAGCAAACACTGCGTCTAAGCCAGGATTTCTGTAGGACACATGGCAGCAACTCTGATATTCCAAAAATCAACTGTCACAGAAACACTGCACGTAGGTGACCCGCTCTGATCGCCGGCTGTTGCTTATTGCCTAGGAAACAAATACTTACAGTTCTTTTTTTCTCAGCAGTGGCTTCTTCAGCTGCTTTCTGATACCTTTTGGAAAGAGGAAAGAGAGAGAAAAAAAACCAAACTGTTTTTAAACAGAATACCGAACACTCCTGAAGACAGCTGAGATTTTTTTTCCCCACCACTTCCCAGACCCAGCAAATAAAACCAAAGGCTGGAAAAACAGTCGAAAATAGCACCAGAACAATGCAAAGTGATAGAAACACTTTAAGTCATTCAGTTAATAATAGCATACGTTAATATTTTTCATTACCTAAGCACTCTGATTCTCAAATACAGACAGTTTACCTTGGAATAGCTGTATTGTTTCCGCCACCCAGCTGTCTGCTGTGCCCCCTTGCAGGAATAACTCGGCTATTTATACAGCAGCTGCCGAACCGTGACAAATTACAGCTTGGCATAAGCAGAAAATCTACATAAGTGCCAGTTTATTTTACTATGCTGGGTTGTAAACTGCACCAATTCAGCAGTTGCTTCACGAGCAGCTGAACCATCCCAGCAGTGGAAACAGTAATCACAGCCCTCTGAAGATAAGCCACCCTGGATCATGAATCAAAGTCCTTTAAGAAGCTGGAGGAAACTCCCAGCAATCTGCACAGCCCTCGGCTGGCACCAGAGCACCCACAGCCCAGCACACACCGCGCCGGGCCTGCCTCGCTGCTGACACGCGTAAATCTGTCAGGTGGGAGGGTTTTGCTCTGCTTTTTAAAGAGGAGAAACATCACCCAACATTTGCTCGGGCAAATGATGTTTCTGCCTTTCTTATCCATGGAATTCTGCTTTGGATACAGCTGTGAATGTGTTACAGGCAGTAAATGAGACACTAATGTAATAGCCATCAGCTTCAGACTTTAAATAATTGCTGGTATCAAACCAATACCTGAAGTGTATCATGGGCTCAGTTCCTTCTAAGAAAAAAATTCTTACATGGAGTTACCTGTTCTACTACTTGTTTTTTCTTTATAACAATTGATTTTTTCCCTGCTGTGAGTGCTGTGCTCCTGCGTAGACCTCTCTTGTTACACTAGAAAGCAGACAAATTCCACCCTTACCTATTTCTGCTCCACAAGCTGCATTCACTGCACAGTCTGAAAGCTGCTGAAGGAGCCTCATCAGTTTGCCTCGATGATGCAGTTTGCATCAACACAAACATATTAACCTACGTCTCTGTTCTATAAAGGCTCCAAAATTTGAATGAGAAAAATAAGTTTATGGAGGAAGAGAGACCAACAGTGGAAGTGGCATCAAAGAGAGCCAGGGATGAAAGTCAAGGAAAACATGCAAGGCCTGGAGAGTCCCAGGCAGCGCTCACTCTGTACCTCACCCAGCACAGTGTGCTCTTCATGTCCCTGCCATTGCAATTTGCATGTCTCTGACCTGACAAAACTGACAGTCTAACACTATAAGGAATGGAAAAACGTTTTCACATGCAAATATTTAGGTAACAGCAATTTAGAGAAACTAACACTCCTCACTGTGAGTGTCGGTGCTGGCAAAGCCAGAAGCAGGACTGTGTTTTTCCAAGGCACTGACACTGCCTGTCGAGGGACCCTACATGATTAAGGAACAGCACTTTGGATTATTTCCAGTAAGCCCTTTTCAAAGGATTATCAACATTTAGCAAGATGAGTAGGTTCTGTAATCAAGCTTCAATGAGTGAATAAATTACCTTAACAAGAGCAGTCAAAGCAAGCAGGTTCTCCCCAGGCCAGAGAACTTAAGAGCAACATAAAGAGCTATGTCTGTGTCAAGCCCAGGTCACAATTATCCTCCCCCATAGATCCCTATACTCAAGATTTAAACACTCCAAACCCTCGCTGCGCTCTCAATGCAATAACCCAGGAGACCTGGGTGCCCAAATCCCACTGAAAATCCAAGATGTACTCCATATATTTCTTTAAGGAAATAAACCAGAAACACGTTTCCAGAAAACACATATAGGCTACCAGCACTCAGCTTTCTCAGCACATACAATATTACTGTGTGATTTGACTGTAACCCATTGTTCATCTCTCAGAGAAAAGGGAAGGGCAATATCCCTTTTCAACTCAATTTTGGTGAGACATCCGGGAGGGGGGGTCTCTGAAGAGCAGAGCTACTGTGAAATTCTCTGAGGGAACCCTTCCTGGAGGGTTACATCTGTCGCCCACGGGTGACAGAACTACTGTTTCTAACTGGTCTCCAATTACCTGATAAAGCCTTTGTCCAGGACCAGGCAGGAAATGCCATGTTAACAGAGACACCCACCTAGCTCGTGCTTAAGCAGTTAAAGACTCTTCCTGATGAAGTAAAACCCTAATGGCAATAGCTGCCTACATTCCAACACTCTGCCCCCAAAAACAAACTGCGATTTGTAATTAGACAGAAAATGTTTTCACTTTATTTTCCGACAGCAGGATTTTATAATTCTGACTGCTGGGACAGCGTAATGTCAGCAACTAGCAAAACTTTTGCCTGGCACATATTAAACCAGAAACGTCAATACCTACAGAGCTGTATTATTTTTAAGCAGCACAGGGGCTGCCAGGGAAGCAGCCCTTGTTCCAGGTACCAGCTGCCAGCCCTCGCGCACAGCTTGTGCTCGGCAGCCTCACCACACTTACTTGGAAAATCTCTCCACAAGAGCCGATGACTTATTCGTGTTGACTAGAGAGAGCTCCTTCGCAGTGATTTTCAAAGACTGTGAAGTCCATTGTCTTCTATTAAACGGGGAAGGCTCCATCTTATCACCACAAATACCTGTTCAGGGGGAACGGACAGTGTCAGGACATGAATTATGTGAGCGGAAAAGTCGTTTCACCAAGTGATTCTACACTAAGGGACCACCCAGGTGCTCCCAGCCTGCGAGTGCCACCACGTGCTGATCGTTCAGGATCTCGTCCATCCACTGACTTAAAAAAAGACACCAGATTAAAATGATAATTTCCTCTGCAGAGGCTATTGAGATGGTGCCCTTGATAAAACACTAGCTGCAATGAAAGAGGTGCCAGAAGAGCCGGGAGGCGCAGGCTGGGAGGGAGGAGGATGCCAACGAGACGCTCTGCCTTTCCTACACACACGGCTCCGGGAAGCCCTTAATGTGCCCTCTCTCATTCTGCTTTCTAAACCAAAAGTGCTGGCATTTATGTAAGAAGGCTTGAGTTATGAAACTTAAGAGGATGTAATTCCTGTGCAAACATTTTTCATTCACTCTCGCAGCGTTCATGCTCAAGGCAGCAGCCGTTTCCTCTGGGAGCTGGAACACGTCTCCCGTTTGTGGTGGCAGCTGTAAACCTCATGTTGCAATAGCTATCACTTATCTCAAGGAATGGTTTTAACTCCCCTGTCCTGCTGCAAACGGGAAGAGATTTTGTACAGCCTTTCACCACACAAGCCAGCAAGACTATTTCAGATTATTTTCTTTTACATACATAGTTTTCTTTTGTGGAGGAGGAAAGGAGGGGAGATTAATTTAAAGAGTTCTCTGATAAGACAAAAATAAAGCTTGTAGGGCAACGCCTTTCCTTTTTTCCTCTTTTCTTTTATCCCTGGTCTCATGTCACACAATGCCTGCAGCAAGTGCTCTAACTAATCACCATGCAGGCTGGTCTCTCACACTTCCCACCAGTTTCTCTAACTGATTTGCACCAGTAGGTCACAGACCTCTAGAAGCCTGAGAGCAGGTCTGCTGGACCACTAGTCACACTGGAGATGGAGGCACCTTCAGACAACTTGCTAGAAACAGTCAAGACCACTTTTCTGTGATCCTCATAGGCATAGAAAGCTCAAATCCAGCAAAGACTCAGGATTCTCTAACATCTCAGCACAGAAGAATTGGGCTGCAGCAAGCAGAGGCTCAAGGATTTTGAAAGTTGTGAGTCCCAGTAATTTCCAGCGTGGGACAGGGAGCGCTGGGACCGGGAGGTGCCCACCAGGGCCTGGACCAGAGGATTCTCCCCGGTGCTGCTGCGCAGGGAGACAACAGCCGCCGCCGGCTGGATGTGGCCGGGCAGAACGGGGCTGGCTCCACCATCCCATAACTCACCTGATGTCATGGAGACACTGACACACCGTGCCAGCACATGTTTCTTCAAGATAGTGATTTAGATGCTGCTTTGAGACCTACAGGTTGAACTATTGTGGCAAACAAGAGAAGTTATGCTATTTTTGCTGTGATGTTGAAACACCCTGAAACTACTTATCAATGTTATGTTTCCAGTTGCAAGTCTGAAGCTGCAGAAGCTGCATCTCCCACTTAAGGCACCTCTGAAACGTATCCCTCACCCCTTCCAACTGCCAAGAGAAACTCAGACTGCTGAGTTAGCTTGAGTTTCAGAGGGTTTCTTGAAAGCATCACCCAGTTACCCTCTTCTCTTCACCTGCCAACTTTTCACAGGACTGGACCAAGAAAGGACGCTCTCCCTGTGGCTGGTTTAAAATAGTTACTGACCTTTGCCAATGGCACAAATGAACATCCCCAAAGAAAAAGGATCTAATTAAGACTATAAGAGGAGTGCTCAATTTTCTCCCTTTTTAAACAGCATATTGCACATGCAAATAAATACACGTTTCTGTGATGACAGGATATAGTCCCTCACGTTGCTGCCCAGTAGCAAACATTTAGCATATAGATTTAATAAAGCCACAGAATACCTATGCAGAGATTATAGATGGAATTTACTCCTGAAAAGCTAAGTTCAGTTAGCTTTTCCTTCCTTAAGGAAGTTAGGTCCATGCTGAAAAAAAGAATTCTGAATCAGCCAGGTAACGCTACAGTTTAAAATTCTGTTTCATGATTCATCTTGTGCCAAAAGAGCATCACCTGAAGCCCCGCTTTGCCTTTCAGGGCATTCATCACAGCCTCCCTTGGCAGAGCTGCCGGGCCCCCACTGACACCCCCTTCCCACTGAAGGACAGGTTCAGTAGAACACTGAGAAAACAAAATCCAGTTCAATTGTGCAGAAAATAAGGCAGGTTTTGATGCCCAAGCATTCCATCACCATTTGTGGCACTCACTGTCTGTGGATGAGTTTTCCCTCCTGCTGGGTTTTTGCTCCCTTTCCCTGCCATTTTCTCCATTAAAGCCTCAGGTACATTAGGACAATCAGGCCTGGTTTGGTAAAAATCTCTTTATAAAGGCAGTAGCTGCTGCTAGGACGCTCAAAGGGAAAGTCAGGAAGCGCATCTGGAATGTCAGTCACCAGAAAAGACAGAAACCAGATCTCTTAGGATGCCCTGAAACTTGTGCCCCCACATTTTTAACACCATTCCCCATTCCCAGTGGATTCCCCACACGCTCAGGGTCTCGCTGCGTCTCAGCATCTCCGGGCTTTTCCTTCTGAATCGTTTATCCCAAGTCCCTGCAGGAAATAGCCCCGTTCTGCACGGTTTAAGGGAGATGGAGAGGGTTGTCCGTATCGCGACAGAGACAGGTCGGGGGGCGCGGAGGCCGGGGGGAGGGAGAGCTGCCGTTTGGCCACTCCAGCACCAGATCTGCCGACAGCTAATTACAGCTCGGGAGCCGAACGGAATGAAACCCCATCTCTGCCAAAGTCCCGAAAGTAAAACTTTCTGTTCCTGCCGCCCCGGGGTGGAACTGGTTGGTCTGGACTCGACGGGACATCACCCCGGCAGCCAGAGCAGCTCGGGCGGCGGGGGGGCCCTCGGCCTGTCCGCCCCCCCCTCCCCCCGCACCCCGAAAACCCCCTTTTTCCCCTCACATCGCCCCGCGACCCGCGGGACGGGGCTGGTCCCGGCTGTCACAGTCCCACGCGGGACCGGCGCACCGCTCCCCGCCACCCCGGGGGGTGCACGACGCCGCCAGCCCCGGGCCCTGCGAGCCGCCAGAGCCAC
>NW_015090886.1:523619-536032 GCF_001431845.1 Calidris pugnax
CCCCCCCCCTCCCTCCCCCGGAGGGTCTTCCCTGCCCGCGCGCTCTCCCCTCGCGCTCTTCCCGCCTTTTGCGCGGCGGCGGGTGTGGGCGCTGCTCGATGGCCGCCTCAGCGGTGAGAGAAACGGGGGCTTTCGGCCCTTCCCGTCCCCCCTCCCGGGCTGTTCTCCGCACAGGGGTGTCCTGGCAGTCGGTACCTACGGCTCCAAGCACCACAAAGGGGGGATTTGGCCTCTGGGCTCAACGTGCAATGAAGAACGTGGTGAGGGGTCTGGAGCACGACTCTTGTGTGGCTGAGGGAGCTTGGGGTGTTGAGCCTGGAGAAAAGGAGGCTGAGGGGAGACCTTCTCACTCTCTACAACTTCCTGAAAGGAGGGTGTAGCCGGGGGGGTTGGTCTCTTCTCCCAAGGAACAGGTGGCAGGACAAGAGGAAATGGCCTCAGGTTGCACCAGGGAAGGTTCAGATTGGAGATTAGGAACAATTTTTCCATGGAAAGGGTTATTAAGCCTTGGAATGGGCTGCTCAGGGAAGTGGTTGAGGCACCATCCCTGGAGGTTTTTAGAAGACAGGTTGACATGGTGCTGGGGGACATGGTTTAGCAGTGGTTTTTTTGTCAGAGGTTGATGGTTGGACTAGATGATCTTGAAGGTCCCTTCCAACCTAGATGGTTCTATGATTCTATGCCCTGTCAACATGCCCTGGCAGCCCAGAAAGCCCCCAGCACCCCGGGCTGCATCCCCAGCTCTGTGACCAGCAGGATGAGGGGGGGATTCTGCCCCTCTGCTCTGGGGAGACCCCCCCCCCCAGTGCTGCCTCCAGCTCTGGGGCCACCAACATCCCAAGGACATGGAGCTGTTGGAGCAGGGCCAGAGGAGGTCACGGAGATGCTGGAAGGGCTGGAGCCCCTCTGCTGGGAGGGGGGGCTGAGAGAGTTGGGAGGGTTCAGCCTGGAGATGAGAAGGCTCCAGGGAGACCTTGGAGCCCCTTCCAGTCCCTCAAGGGGCTCCAGGAAGGCTGGGAGGGGGACACGGGACCTCTTGATGAGGGAGGGGAGTGATGGGATGAGGGGGAAGGGTTTTAGACTGAGAGAGGGGAGATTTAGATGAGAGAGAGCAGTGTCCCTGCTGGCCTCTGTGGGGCTGATACTGGCTGTTAGGCTGCCTTGACATGGCCGGGGATGCTGCACCTCCCTGGCCCCCAAGCACAGGAAAGCAAAGCTTTTGCTCTATTAATATGAGGAAGAACTTCTGTGGTGTGAGGGTGGTGAGAGCCTGGCCCAGGTTGCCCAGAGAAGCTGTGGCTGCCCCATCCCTGGAGGGGTTCAAGGCCAGGTTGGAAGGGGCTTGGAGCAACCTGGTCTGGTGGGAGGTGTCCCTGCCCAGAGCAGGGGGTGGCACTGGATGATCTTTAAGGTCCCTTCCCACCCAAATTACACTGTGATTCTATGAAATGGGGGCTTTCTGCTCTTCTGGGCTGCTCCTCGCTCGGGGGTGTCCTGGCAGTCAGTCCATACAGCCCAGAGCACCATGAGGGTGGGTTTGGGCTCTGGGGACCCCCAGGCTCCTCCCGAGTGTGGTGAGGGTGGAGGCTTCCAAGCCATAGCCTGTCACCTCTCCCAGGAAGGACCCTGCGCTCCGTGATTCCCTGGTGTCTGGACGGTGCTGGTTGTGGGAAGAGCCGAGCGGTGAGAGGAGGGAGTGCCTGGGCTCAGCGTTGGGGGTCCCCTGCAGTCTCGGTTTGTTTGAAAACAAGAAAAAGGGTTTTCAGCAGCCAAACTAGATAACCTGCATTCCTGAGATACTGGAAAGTTTGTGTATCTTCATTAGCATGACACGAGTTCGCTCTCCAGCTAGCACAGCAGCTCCTCGAGATGTTTATCTGAACAATGTACTTTCAGGAATAGCTTTAGGTGTTTGTTTCTTTTTCTTCCCACGTTATTCTTCATAACGTGTAAAGTACTGAATTCCTGAGTTAAAGAAAATAATTGGATGTAGTCAGTGCCATAGCTCAGCCTCCCCACTGCTGCTGTTAATCAGGCCAAGAGTTTAAGGTGGCCTTTGTCACACCCAGGGCTCGCATCTGCTTCTCACTCTCCCGAATTCCCAGCCCTCCCGTTCCACGCTTGTGGAGCAGCTCGTGAGCCTCCACCAGAACTAGCCCATCGAGACAGGAAGTGACTAGTTAAAACTAATATGCTGGTATTACTTTTATGGCAGTCTTGGCATTGACATGTGAAACTTACTCATTTCAGTAAAAAGTCCGCATTATGGCCCAGAAAATACTTACACTTTGTCAAGTATGGGCTTCATAGCTTAAACAAAGGCGCAGCTATCTATGCGCTGGGGGGCTGGAGCTACGTCCCGGTGGAGCAGATGTGACATTGTTATTAGAGCATGTCAGATAAACTTATATGTGCTGTTATTAAATGCATGACTTGGACAGGAAATTGCATGTTTATCTGGGTTACGTGAGCAGGACAAGCTTGATACCTCAGCTTAGGCAGGATCTGCTGTTGCTTTGGACATCCACAGCTCAGACACCTGCACAGGACCAGTATGGGCTCCCACCCCTCTGGACTGGCTTCCCCCCTTTTTTTGGTGATGGGAACACCATGGGGCATCTCAGCCGACACCAGACACCAGTGTTTAGACACTTTTAGTAAACCAGTCGTGCTCTACCTGTGCACAGCCTCACCCATAGAAACGCTGTAGTGATTTGACTACCAGAAAATATTATTATTTTAAAAGACTTATGGATTGTCAAAGTGAGAAATTGTCATCTTTCTCTATGAATATATACTTAGAAAAAGTGATCATTTTGAGAGTACATGCTGTAGTGATTTGTTTTGATTACCAGAAAGTATTATTATTTTTAAAGACTTACAGATTGTCAATGTGAGACATTGTCATCCTTCTCTACGAATATACACTTAGAAAAAGTGATCATTTTGAGAGTACATATAATATGATGGAGTTATTATTTGGAAATTTAGGAATATAAGTAACACCTGTAAGATTAATTATCCAAGTATCAAAGATAAAATGATGCATCTCATTACTTACATCACAGCAGCTCACAGATTGCTAATCAAAATCTGTGGCCAATAATAACATAGGAAAAAAAAAAATCAAACGAGATATTCTAAAGCCTCTGTGCTGATGCCACATGTGCCAGTTCTTCTCCCCTGTGGGCTCTGGCTGTGCTGGCCTCAGGATTGCTCCGTGTGGCCGCGGGGTCTGCCCGTGGGATTAGTGTCTAAACGAGGGCAGGCTGTGACGTGAGGCACCGCACACACCGCCAGGATGAGAGCAGTGCTCAGGAGATACCACCTTGCCGTAATTAATGGTGTGTAAGGTTTTCAGGATTTAATTTAGAATGTTAAAAACATTCTCCTGGCTCAGACCAGTGGCACTGCTAGCCCAGTAGCCTGTCACCAGTGGTGGCCACAGGAGATGCTGTTTGGGCAAGCGTGTGAGCCAGGGTTCTTGCTGCTGTGCGTTTCTCCCTCTGGCATCCTGAATGCTGGAGAGATGTTAAAAGGTGCATCTTTGCCCCTCTAGCAGCCTTTTATGCACTGTTGCTTGTAAATGTACGTACTCCCTTTTAAACTTGTTGATACTGTCTCCAGTTTTCTGTGACACCAGGTTCCAGACTTGTATCAAAAAACACTTTTCTTCTGTTTTAAACTAATCTTGTAGTTTCAAGGTGTGCCTCCTCATTCTTGTACAGCAGGATTCTGTGCCTATTGAGTTTGTGTTCACTTGTTCTACTGCCTTCATGACTTTGTAAGCCCCAATAAGATCCTTCTTGGTCACCTGCTCTCCTAACTGAAGAATCCCAGCCTTTTTGATTGCTCCCTGTTAAGGCAGCTCATCCCTCTCCTCCTCTGGACCCTCAGTAACTCCATCACCTTCTTCCTGAGCACGTGAGACCAGAACCGTGCTCCAGATGTGAGTGCAATGAGGGTTTCTAGGAGAGCAGACGAGGGCTCTGGCCTCACCTCAGGGTCCTGCCTGGAAGCAGCCAAGGTTCAGCTGGCTTTTTGGCTGCTGTTGCACCCTGAGCCAGGGGCTGCAGAGAAGGGTCAGTGACGATGCCACGATCCCTTTCCTGAGCTGCAGCTGACAGCTCTGAGCTCAGCATTGATTTAAAATGTGTTTGCTGGTGGTTTGGTAAGAGGTTGTTGTGAGTTGCAGGTATAAAGGGTGACAAGTCAATGAGATACGAACAACCTGTTCCGGGAAAACAATCTCAGGTGTAATTATTAACACGTTTATGGTGCTTGCTTCTTTCAAGGCTTCTTTCACGGCATCTTTCCCGGTGTTACTCTTGCAGCAGGAGGCAACTCTGATAGTGGGTTTACACCAGAGAGGAGAACCCAAAGAAATATTTTCTCTCTTCTCAGTCCTCTCTTTTTGGTATTTCATCCAAGTGTCTCGCTTTTGGCTTTTTGGCTTTTTTTTTGGCTTTTCTCTGCCTGATGCTCTGAGGACGGGGGCTGCCCAACACCAGCAGACAGGGCAAAGCGCCTGCTGAAGAGACGCTCAGTGCTGGGGACAGTGCTTAGACACCCACATGGCTTTTTTAATTTTTTTTTTTAAATTTTTTTTTTTTTGAGATCTCCACCCAACCAGTGAACTTCATGTGACCCCTCCCAACAGCACCACTGCTTTGTTTAATCAGTGATTAAACTGGAATTTTACTTCCATTTCCAAACATACTCTGTCAGTCTTTACATTCCCTTTTTGATTTTTAAAAAAGCCAAGGCAATAGAAAAATACAACAATCATTAAAGTACATCTGCATAACTTTACTAAGGAGGCAGCACACATCTGGATTAGATGTGGTGGCTTTGGGGCTGAAGAGCAGAAGCTTTAAGCCTTATGGAAAGCAGCTGTTCCAGAGGGCGAGGAGATCTGGCCTGGTATCTCTTACCCCTGTGACTGCACAGCCCCTGGAGCCCTTGCTGAACCCTTGTTTGGGCAGAGAGCTGGGGACTCCAGGATCACTGCTTCCAGCAGCACGTCTGTCACCTCAACCAAAAAAACCAAAACTCTGTGAGTGAAGTACATAAAAACGTGTGTTGGTACCTGGCACGGTCAGTGCAGGTGTTTCAGTGCAGGTTTCTTCCACGTTGTGTTCCTTTGGAAAAATATTTATTGTTTTCTAACCGTCAGTGAAGACCCAAAATGATTCCATGAGCCCTTTCCTGAGTGGGGAATAGCTACCTCTGACCCCGTCATCGTGCAATCGTGGTTGGGCTCTCTTTGCCCCTGCTTCTTTGTATTCGGTAGCATTTTGTTTTGCCAGCGGTTTGAACGCCCAAGTACATTTGTGTCTCATGTCGTGAGATCCTTCTCTGGTTCTTTCTGCACAGTTGGGACATCCTGAACAGTTTTATATCATGCCCGAGTACATTTGTGTCTCATGTCTCATCCTTCTCTGGTTCTTTCTGCGCAGTTGGGACATCCTGAACAGTTTTATATCAACTTTGACACGTCGTTTTATACCTCTTTTTTTTCAGCTCATTGACTATATTTTTTACCTCTTTTTTTTCAGCTCATTGACTATATTGTAAGTTCAGGTCCCAGCACTCCACCGTGGAGGCTGATAAAGCCAAAACTGCTGTTATTCACGAAGAAAGAATCCCAGCCTGCAGGTAACTTTAACCAGGCAGTTGCTCACTGTGAGCCCTTTCATTCTCGGACAGTCAGGGTTGCTTCTTTTTCTTGCAGAATTGGTTCTCACTCAGCCCTCTCGGGGACAGAGAATGATATCGGATCTACCTGATGAACACAGTTATGGATTTCTTCCCTTTTGTAGGTGTTTCAGGTTATTGCAAAGGCAACAAACAGCAGGGATGAATAGGTTGCCTCAGGATGGATGTTCTCTGCAGGACAAAGCCAGAACTGCTCAATAGCTCTCGTCGAGCCCGTTCCTGGCAGCTCCTGGCTGTCCTTGGCGTTGGCAGCTGGACCTCTACCCTGTGGAGCATGTAAACCTGGGTTCCCACCCGAGAGGCTCCACAGAGCAGCCCTCTCACAAGTGAGTATCTCATAGCCACTAATCTAGTAATTTGTTTTTGGATTTTCCTAATTAGCACTCATTAGGTGACTCTTGCATTAATAGAAGCTCAGGAAGCACCATCCCAACTTTACAATGAGCAAAGTGAGGAACTGGAATCTGAAGTGGCTGTTGAGTAACCAGTACCAGAGCTGGGGCTGGAGTCCAGGGTGTGAGCCCTGCCTTTTAGGCATTAAATGCTCTTTCTTACTGAGAGAGTCAGGTAAAGATTGAAATCATAGAATGGTTCGAGTTGGAAAGGACCTTAAAGATCATTGAGTTCCAACCCCCCTAGCCGTGGGCAGGGACACCTCCCACCAGCCCAGGTTGCTCCAAGCCCCCTCCAACCTGGCCTTGAACCCCTCCATGGATGGGGCAGCCACAGCTTCTCTGGGCAACCTGGGCCAGGCTCTCACCACCCTCACACCAAAGAAGTTCTTCCCCACATCTCAGCTCCATCTCCCCTCTTTCAGATTAAACTCTTCCCCTTCATCCCATCGCTCCCCTCACTGATGAAGAGTCCATCCCCCCCAGCTTTCCTGGAGCCCCTTGAGGGACTGGAAGGGGCTCCAAGGTCTCCCTGGAGGCTTCTCTTCTCCAGGCTGAACCCCCCCAACTCTCTCAGCCCCCCTTCCCAGCAGAGGGGCTCCATTTTTCCTTATTTGTCAATCTGCCTCCTGAGTTGGGGTTCTCAGCAAAGGGCTGTTCTGGGGAGATGAACTGATTAATGCCATTGGTTTTATCCATCTCTTTCCTGGAGCTTATCAGATGTTGGGAGGCCCTTTGGACTTAATTGCCTCTTGAAAGGCACGATATCTGACCTGATCACTGAGGTGCTGTCACCAGCACAAGCTCCCGGCGAAGGAAAGGTCTCCTGCAGGGACCCATGAGGCTCAGATGCCTTTTGGTAAATAGGGGACTTTTGGTGGAGTTAAACATTAACATCCTTCACAGCTCCTGTCTGTTCAAGGTCCAGGAGGGAAGTGGTGCTGAGTCAGCCTGGCAGCTCCATTTCCTGCTCCAGCTCCCTCCTTCAGCCTGTTCCACTCGCTCCTCCTCTGCCAGGGAGGCTGAGAGCTGGGTGGGAGAAGGAGGAGGCAGAGGGACACTTCAGCTGTCTCACACCACATCCTTGGAGATCAGCTCCCCGTAACTGGGTGCCCTGGTGGGTTTCCTGGCTAGCCTTCAACTCATCATGGTGCAACAAGAAGGGAACCTCATGGGTACCAAAAGAGCACCCTGAGCTGCAGGAGGAGTCTCCTCAGCTGTCAGCAGGGCCACCCTGGTGCCCCAAAGGGCCCTGCTCCATCCCACAGAGCTGGGCAATGGGCTGTGCATTCACCAGGCAGCTCATTCCTCTCTGCCTGTTCCCTGCCTGCATTGCTTTTATACAGGCACTTTAAATAAAAAGGTAAATCCTTGTAGCTTTGGCAGTTTCAAGAGAGCAGCCGCAGTAGCAGGGAAGGAGGGCAGGCAGATGAGGAGACCTGGTTTATTTAATATTATTGCCACAGTGTATACACTCCAGCTCTGCCAAGTCTTTGGGCGTAGCCAGAGTCTGACATGGGAAATGGCTTGTTCAGAGCTGCTGAACTCAGAGCTGGGGCTCTGCTCTTTGCCTCGCGCTGAGGAGCATCAGAATAAGACCCAGTGATTGCTGGTCCTTGGCTCCAGGGCTGCCCGAGGCACCTACCCCCCATCTGGTGGGACTGCATTTTGCCTGGAAAGCAAATCCTTTGCTTCAGCATGGGTGGAAGTTTGTGAAAATGCAACTGCACAATCTCTGCTGAGCTCAGACCCAGAAGCGGAGCCAAGAGTCTCGCTGGCGTTGGATGAAACCTCGCTGTGGTTACAGGCGTCGTGGGATCATGTGATGGTGCAGCTGATCTTTCCAACATCCAGCCTTCTTGCTTTAGGCCCCTTCCGCTGCACAAAAACACATTTAGAGTTCAAAACATCATCTCCTTGCTAGGGTTGTCCTTTATTGATACCGGAATTATCAGTCAGGAGTTGTTGAAGCAACTCCTCTGCCTCGGCTGATGTTTCTGATCCTCCCAGGCTTCTTCCCAGCGTGCCAGCCCCTCCACAAAGCCTTCCACATCCTCGGCTGTGGGATTTCTAAATAGACACAGCTTTTCCCTCCAGCACAAAAGCACTGTCTGTCCTGGTCAGGACAGCGTGCCACATCTGTCTGTTCCTCAAGTGCTTGGGTTCTCAGGCCAGTGAATTAAGGGGGAGATGAGGTCTAAGCTGGGCTCTGAGCCCCTTCGAGACACGTTGACGGAGAAATGTGTGCCCTGAGACAACTTGAAAAGATCTGTAGGGAGGGAGAAGAGCAGGAGAGTGTCTGTTGTGAGCTGCTGCCCTCTCCAGAGATTTCTCCTCCTGTGAAGGGCATGGCCCTGGCTCCTCTGTGACCTTTCTTCCTGCAGGATGCTGGTGGGTGATGGCGGGCAGGGAGTCAGCTGCTCGGCCACAGGGTTAGTCCTCTGGAGAGATGAAAGGAAAGTGGTTTGGTGGCCAAATGAATGTCATGGCTTCATAGAGGAATTAAAGCCAGATGTTTCCACAGGCCTGCTGAGACCAGCCTTTTCTGAGACAGTTACCAAGCCACCAAGGAGGCCCAGCTCTGTCTCAGGAACACCCTGCCATCCCAAAGGCTCCGCCGCAGTCGCTGGAGGCACCCTGGCCATCTGGAGGGACAGCACGCAAGAGCCGAGGCTGAGGTAGTGCTGCCAGCTCAATATTTATTCAGTATTTAGACATATTTATTCTTTGCTGGTAATGGTGATGGTAGTAAGGGTATTTAGACCAAATTTAGCACCTTTGGACAAAACACCAGGGCCAAAAGGTGGTCTGTGCTGGCATCAGCTCTGCTTTCTGCTGGGGGTTGCAGGCACAGGGCAGTGTGTTGTTAACACGTAGCATCGTCCCTGCCCCAGGGACTGACCCCAGACCCCTCGGACAGGCAGATGTTCAGCCAAACAGACCAGGAAAAAAAGCTTTTGCTGTGCAGGGACTTCATCACAACCAGGGAGAACACATTTTATTCCTCCATCACACATGTGGTGTTTGTATTCAGCTGTGACTGAAGCTCATGACTGTTCCAGTGCGGGCAGAACAGAGGTAAAAATACTAGGAAAAGGGAAACTGAATCCTTGCCTCAGCACAATCGGGGAGAGAGTGGCGTTTCCCACTCTGCTGGGAGTAACCAAACCTCGGGGCTGCTGGGCGTGTGGTTCCAGCTCACACCCAGCAGTAATTAATCTTTTTGCCAGCGCAGCTGCTCCAGGCTCTGACTACAATAGGTGCTGCTCGTTTGCATTCCCCGCTCTGCCTGGTGGTTATAACAGTCAACTTCTGGCCTCTTAAGGACAAATTCCTGATGCTGTGCCCTCAGCGCTACCTCGAGGTGGAGTTTCCTCTTGCGAAATCGGCGGGTGCTGAAAATGTCCTGTTGGCTCTGACGCCTGGGAAAGGCTTTGCTCCCCGGTTTAGATGTACGTGTTGCAGGCTCTTCTTCCTCCCACCCCATCCTGACTCCTGGGATTCGACCTTTCTAGAGGAGTGGGTGAGATCCCTTGAGATGCAGGTTGCCAGTGGGTCACTGCCTTCTGCTGGGGGATAAATGATACGCTCAGAAGGTGTTCCCGAAGCAGGCAAAAGTAAATAGAGCAGAGGGAAGTGAGGTGGCAGGAAATCCCAGTTTGTACTGGCACCCGCTCATATCAGATAATTTGACCCATAAGAAAAAATAAATCCCTCTGTCGTCCAGTCCCACAGAGCTGGGCACATGACTGCCATAGAAAAGGAGCTTTCTGCTGTGCCCTTCATTTGTTCTCACTGCGTGACATCTCATTTCAGTGTGCGCATCAGTTCCTCCTGCTCCGAAGCATCCTGGACAGAGGGCACGATTGTTCCTGCTGTCATTCCAAACCCAACTGTGGGGAGAAGGCCTTTGGGAGCAGAGCCATGAGCCAGAAGAGGCTCCCTGGCAGTGCTGGACGCAGTTCAAGGAAAACTGTTTCCCTCACCACCCTCCTGTAAGTTAACAGCGACGGTGACTAACGGGAAAGAAACTTCACCATAATGTAAACACCAAAATGTTTGTATTAGCCTTCCAGATGGGCATGAACCTTATCTGATTGTAGCCTGTTCTGTTTCTTGAGTTGTGTCGTTTCTGCCTTGCTCCCTTAGACAGAAAATTATTGTTACCAAGCATGAATTATTTGGAATCATGGAATTGTCAGAGCTGGGAGGGACCTCTAGAGACCATCCAGTCCAACTCCCTGTCAAAGCAGGGCTGCCCAGAGCACATCACTCAGGAGCATCCAGGCGGGGCTTGGAGATCTCCAGAGAAGGGGACTCCACACCCTCCCTGGGCAGCCTCTGCCAGGGCTCTGCCACCCTCACCCCAAAGAAGATTTTCCTGATATTTGAGTGGAACTTCCCATGTTCCAGCTTGTGCCCGTTGCCCCTCGTCCTGTCACTGGGAACCACTGAAAAGAGTCTGGCTCCATCCTCCTTCAACCCACCCTTCAGATACTTAGAAGCATTAATAAGGTCTCCCCTCAGCCTTCTCTTCTCCAGGCTGAACAGTCCCAGCTCCCTCAGCCTTTCCTCATAAGGGAGATGATCCAATCCCTCCATCATCTTTGTTGCCCTACACTGGACTCCCTCCAGTCATTCCCTCTCTCTCTGGAACTGGGGAGCCCAGAACTGGTCCCAGTAATCCAGATGTGGCCTCCCCAGTGCAGAGCAGAGGAGGAGAATGACCTCCCTCCACCTCCTGGCCACACTCTTCCCTACGCAGCCCAGGATCCCATTGGCCTCTTGGCCACAAGGGCCCATTGCTGGCTCACGGAGAGTTCACTGTCCACCAGGACCCCCAGATCCTTCTCCTCAGAACTGCTTTCCAGCAGGTCCACCCCTGACCTCTATTGGTGCCTGACATTCCTCCTCCCCAGGTGCAGGACCCTACACTTGCCCTTGTTGAACCTCATGAGGTTCCTCTCTGCCCAGCTCTCCAGCCTGTTCAGGTCACACTGGATGGTGGCCCAGCCCTCTGGAGTGTCAGCCGGTACTCCCCAGTTTGGTACCATCAGCCAACTTGCTGAGGATACACTCTGTCCCCTCATCCAGGTCATTCATGAATATGTTGAACAAAACTGGACCAAGTATTGACCCCTGGGGGTTTACTAGCCCTAGGGATGGGATCTGTTTTTCCACCCCCTCTGCACTTAAAGCCCAGGTGGCTCTAAGTGTGTCAGGACTCTGCCAAGTGAGGAGCATCTTCACCAAGGTCCGTGGCACTGGCCACTCTCCCAGCTGGGCATTTCAGTTCAATGGGAGGGTCTTGGGGGAGCAGGGCAGAACCAGCTTTAGGAAAATAATCTAATCTGGGCATTGGTGATAATTCGCATCCCACCAAGGCCTGGCTGCAGAATCCTGAGCTCCTGTGGGGTCTCTGGGAATCAGCAGGTTTCAACATGAGGCTCAGAACCATTTTGTGCTGTGGTTTCTCTTTTGCTTTGATATCTCCATTTAAAGCGGTGGGCACACTAAAAATTAATGAGCAGATTTGGATATAAAGAGGTCTATAAAACAGGGATAACACTTAACTGCTTCACGGGGGGCATAAGGATTAACGAGTTAATGTTCGCAAAGTGCTTTGAAGATGAAAAGTGCTAAGTCTGATGGCATCTGGTGGGTGAAGCAGATGAGAATGAAGAAGAGGTTCTCAATTCCGTACCATAATTACGGAGGAAGCTGAGGGAACTGTGCATGTTTAGTTTGGAGAAGAAGAGGCTGAGGGGAGACCTCATTGCCCTCTACAACTACCTGGAAGGAGGATGTATAGAGGTGGGGGTTAGCCTTTTCTCCCAAGAGAATAATGCCAGGAGCAGAGGAAATGGTCTGAAGTTGGGGCAGGGGAGGTTTAGATTAGATCTGAGGAAGAATGACTTTGCTGAGAGGGTGGTCAGGCCCTGGAACAGCCTGCCCAGGGAGGTGGTGGGGTCACCATCCCTGGAGGTATTTAAGAAATGTGTAGAGGTGGCACTTCAGGGCATGCTCTAGTGCCTGGGAATGTTGGGTTGGGTCCGTTTGGGGGTGGGGTGTTTGGGATTCTGTTTTGTTTTGTTTTGTTTTTTGAGGTTGGACTCGATGATCTCAAAGGTCTCTTCCAACCGTGAGGATTCTGTGATTCAGTGAAATGTCCGTCCCCGCCGCCAGGGGGCGACCGCTCCCCCCCGCAGCGCTGCCGCCCCGCGCCCCCTGGCGGAGCGCTCCGTTCATTTCACCACCCCACCCCCCCCGTGCAAGGAATGGGCCGTCCCGGCGCCGCTCGCG
>NW_015090886.1:536449-561051 GCF_001431845.1 Calidris pugnax
GCCCACGTGGAATCCTTCTGTAATACCCACAGAATTATATAGTTCTGCTAAAGTAAACGTAGAGAGCTTTAACTGCAGTAATTCCTGAGAACATTACCTTGATGATTCCAACATCTCAGTTCAGGATTTTAAGATAAATAGCACTTTGAAAATGGTTGTTTCTAGTTTGTGAACCAAATAATAACTTAGATGACAAGCTGTAGGAGCAACAGCATCATCCTCTCTGTTTGGGCACGTTCCATTAAGGTGTCATTCTTGGGTTATTTTTAGGTACAACTTAATGCCTGATGTATAATAGAAAAAGTTGGTTATACTGCAGGAAAGGGAGATAGTGATCCAAAAAGGTTTCCTCTCTTACCAACAGATAGACATTTTAAATAAAAAAAAAAAAAAGTTTGGAAAAACTTTATCTTTCCTAAACTAATTGCTTCGCTTCTGAGGTGAACGTTACTTGATTTGCACATGGAGGAAAAAAAAGATGTCGTGAGCGTACGATGACAGGTCTTAAGATTTAGAGGGGAGGGTATTTCCCTCGCAGAGGGGCTGCCCCAGCTCAGGGGAGCCGCAGCCCGGGGCTGTGAGCAGCCTCCCCACGGGGGAGGGAGCTGAGCCCGGCCTGGGGGGCAGAGGGGGCCGAGTGTGGGGGGGTTCTGGGGGCGCAGCGGTGGCTGAGGACGGGGCTGGGGCTGCTCTGCAGGAGCTGGAGCGTGTCGGGACCCCACGGAGTCTGGGCCGTGGGTGAATCCTCTGGGAGCACGGGCCTGACCGAGTGCAGGAGCTTTGTCTGAACTCCTCCTTTCTCTTCCACCGATAGTGCTGCCAGTTAGTTTCTGTGATCTTCATACAGGAAACACCAGTAGTGTTTAATTTTGAGCTCCTGAGGACAATCTGGACTTTCTGAAGGTGCCTTTTCGCTGCCAGGACAGAGAACTTGAGCCCTTGACCAGGTGTTGTGGGAGGCTGGGGTCGGAGGCAGACGGCAGCGCTTGTCTCGGATCTTTGGGGTTGCCTGAAAAATGAGGTACAGAGGGGCCCGTGGTCGGAGTCTGGACTGTTGGGAGGATTATCTGACTTGCTTTCGCTGTCAGCGTTATGGTTTAGACTTAACTGAAGTCTGCACGTGGTGGTTGGGAATTGATCCCTTCACAGAGCACATGGTGGAATTCTGTTTTCCTTTCATATCTTTTAGCTCCAAAACGTTGCTGCAGTGAGGGAGCGGTGCAAGGCTCACACTATTTTTCACACGTTAGTGTTTGGTGTAGGTCTTGTTTCTCACTCGCAGCCGGGAGCAGCACGCTTAATCAATAATTAAGGTGCATTGGGAATATTATTAAATGCGTTGTGAAAATGGAATTGATAATGGCTTGCTGTGCCTGCTTTGGGTTTTGCTCAGCTGGATACCTGTTCCTAATTCAATATATATAGAAATCTATTGGGAAAATTGAGATCTCTGCACTTGAGGTGGGTGAAACACTGCGCTGATTGTTGCTGGTGATGTTTCCTGGCTAGAGAACCAGGTCTGTGTGAAGTGCTGGGTGTTGCAGGCCCTCTCCTGCAGCAGGTGAGGCCTCCTGCCTCCCCCCTGGGTGGCAAAGCCCCAGGTTGTCCCTGGTCACACTGGTACATGAGGGTGCTGCCACCTTCACACACGGGACCGTGCATCTGCCTCACGGGGGGTGCAGGAGGTGCCCCTCCTTCCGGGGTCCTCGTAGTTGCTGATGAAAAAAACATGCTTCGTCCGGTGGAAGTGACTCCTGTGACCATTAAAGTTAATGTGTGTTTTGAGAAGGAGCCCGGGGTTCAGGGCTCTGCTGTTACGTGACACCCCACAGCCCGTTCCGGGGGAGTTCTGCCTCTTTTGGTTTGACACCATCAAACATCTCTCTTCTTTTGGTTTCCTTCATGGCCTGGGGGAGCTTTGAAAGGTGTGGGGGAGTTTTGGTTTGACACTGTCAAACATCTCTCTTCTTTTGGTTTCCTTCATGGCCTGGGGGAGCTTTGAAAGGTGACAGGTAATGACAGTGGCACGAGTCCCCCCAGCTGGGTGTCCCCTGGCCCCCACCAGCACGAGGCTTCTCTTTGCCACCCTCCCATACATGGCCTGGGGGAGCTTTGAAAGGTGACAGGTAACAACAGTGGCACGAGTCCCCCCAGCTATGTGTCCCCTGGCCCCCACTGGCACGAGGCTTCTCTTTGCCACCCTCCCATAGGTTTGCTGACCGGCAGGTCCTTTCCCTCTGGTTACATTTCTGCTTCTGGAAAATGTTTAGATTCTGACCTTGCAAGTTTTATTAAATTCTCTTCTAAATTTTTCCCTTCAGTCAGTCTGCTCTGGGAAGTCTGTCACAAGCTCAGTGTTAAGATTTTGGTTGCAGGATAATTTGAAATAATATTAAAATAGAAGGCTTTTAAAAAAAACCTCAATACTTCAATTTTTGTTGGCTCAATTGAATCTTAAATGGAATTGAGACTGTTGCAATGAAAAAAATATTCTCTTCCACCCAGTCAAAATGAGACAGATGGTTCGATAGTCGATTTTGGGGAGTTGCTTGGGGAGAATCTTTGATCCAAAGCAGTGGAGACCCGAGGGGAGCTGCGCTGAGGAGGGCAGCGTTGCCAGCCCGTGGAGAGCAGCGCGTGTGCGTAACCTTTGTCACTCTGTAAAGCTTTAACCTCGTCAGGAAAGTTCCCGATAGCAGCTGGGAGGATTGTTCTGCAGCCAATCAAACGGGCTGGGTATTTGTTAGCCTCAGTTAAATAAGCAAAAATTGATATTTTGGCCTTCTCTTCAGAAGAGCCGCTTGCCCGAGCGGAGCAGGGCTGCTCCTGGAGCTCAGCAGACTCCCTGTTCAAAAGCTGATGTAAATTAGGGACTTTTTCTCCTTGGTCCATGGTGTCTTGCTGTTGAGGTGCATGAGTGACATCAGGGCTGGGTCTTGCAGAATTGCATTACATGGCACGGAGTGTTTCTAGAACAAAGGGGAAGCAGCCCACGCTCAGTTTCAGGTGTGTCTTTCAGGCGATGTATTAATAGGTCCGTTCATCACTTTATCAGCCCGAATCTCTTTAATTTCTTAGCGCTTTTCCCTTGGACCTGGGATTTCTGAACTTCTGCATCACCACGTGTGTCTCTCAGTATTTGCTGAAGTGAGTAACATCATCTGCCATACTCAGAGCTGCTCTGGGCTTCTGATCATCTCAGAAGTGCAGTAATCTCCCTAAAGTGTTTCAGTTTCGCTTTATCATCCTTATTCCTTAGAATGACTTCCAGCTTGAGCTAGATGCTGACCTCAAAGATGTGAGGTGGTGAGGCAAGTGTTTATTTTTATAAAATAATGAATCATCTCCTGAATGAATGTGTCTTGTCTTTTTTGCTTTGATGAAAAGTAAATTCCAGGCAGTGGGATGAGCCAGTTTTGGGTTGGGGGGTGATGCTGTGTGGGCCACGGAGCAGAGGGGGGGTCTGAGCTGCACCCAGAGTGTGTGGGTGCAACAGGTTCCCCGGCTGTTCTTCCAGGGTTGTTTTGTTGGAGAACAATTACTCTGAAAACTGGGGAGGGAAATGTTCGTGTGTCCTTTCACACTGAACTGTTTCTAGTTCTCCTTTCTGTTTCCAGTTACGTTCTCCTGCTGCGATTAACGCAAGGGGGAAAACTCTGCTGCTGCCTGGATTAAATGAGTTGCACGTGGGGGATTTTCAATCCCCAAAAGGGCCTTGCAAAAATTGTCATCTTTGTTTGCCTTTATCTCATGATTGTCTTGAACTTCTCCCATGTTTGAAACGTTTTTTGTTACTGAATTTGGGCTTGTCCTTGTAGCAAATAGCTTTGGAACTAGGTGTGACCTTGGCAGAGGAATTATCTCTAAAGCTATTGCAACTGCTTCCTTATCCTTTTGCTTTATGTTTGAGGCCCGGTAGAAAGCCACTCCTTTCAGAATGCAGCAGACTGGCCTCTGAAATATCAGACTTCCTTATTTGTGAATTTGTGAGATATGGGTTAGGATTAATGGCTTTTGCCTTTTAAATTCAAGCAAATGGTGTGGGTGAAGTGGGCTGTGGTTCCATGTCTGAAGGAACCTGTTTGGAGGAATCTGGGTGAGTTGCTCGTAGGGTGTTGGGAATTTCTGGGAAGAGAAGTTTTGCAAAAGCGTAGTTTTGTTGTCTGTGTGGAAGGAGTTGGTTTTATCGTGGTAGAGCGAAAGCCGTGACAAAGCACGTCCCCTGTGCTGTTGCTGGGCTATGGACAACTTTCCCAAACACCTTAGAGCTTGGAAAGGGACCTTGGAGGGCACCATCTTTGCTGTAGGAACAAGTGTTTCTCTCTGTCAGGAATCCTGCAGTTTATCCTGTCTCATTGTTTACCCTCTTATGGTAACTATGGTCCTTGTTGCCTCAAAGGGGGACGATCCTGTTCTCCCCTCCCAGCAGGCTGTGATGGGGGGTGTGTTTATCTCAGCGCTTCAAAAACTTCAATCTCCTTGGTTACAGGTTGAAGGAAGTCGTTAGCAAACACTGATGTGTATAAGGTGTAGGTAAACTCGCGGGGAAGTCGGGTAGCTCTCAGGTAAGTCCATGAGGGATCCTGGCACAGCGTAGGTGATGGTTGTTTAGTAGAGATGTCACCAAGTCATTAGTTTCTTCTCCTTGAAATATGTTTTTTTACCTTCCTTTCTAGGAAGGGGTCTGGAGGAGGGAAAATTTCCCTTTCTGGTGAAAGGGGACTGGAGCATTATGACAGTCAAGTCTTTAAAAGCTTATGAGTTACCAGAGTCCTTGACGGCTAGCGGCTTCCTCTGCAGCTGTTGTCGGATGTCAATAAAGAGAGGTTGAAGGCAACACTTCTAATGGAGGTAGAAATGAAATACTTGGAAAATACCAAGGATTTTCCTGTTTTGATTAATGAAAAATCATGTGGGTGCTTAATAGCTGGTTAGACACTTGCAATGTGGAACTCTGTAGAAAAATCACTAAATTCAACTTTATTATCTGGCTTGACTTCTAAAGCATCTGTGGATCATTTTTCCTAACAGAAGTGTTCTGGTCTCTTCAGCAGGTAACATCCAAAGGTGCTGGCTTGAACCCTAACGCCAAAGTGTGGCAGGAAGTTCCCCAGGGGAGCGGTGAGACCGTGCCACCAACAAATGGCACAGAGCACTCCTGGCAAGAAACAGCGGCTGCACAAGGGACTCACGCCGAGGGTGAGCTGTCGGGGGCCCCTTTTGGGCACAATCAGGGATGTCGTGTCCCTGGCTGGGTGGCACTGAGGGCTCTACAGAACAGAGCTCCTCAGTGAGGAGCAACCTCTTGCCCTTGTCCTTGAGGCCGTTGGTGCTGACGTAGCAACAAGAGTGAAATGAGGGTGAGAAAGCAGCAGAGAGTTTATAGAGATGACGGGTCTGAGCTTTGGTTTGGGGATTCACTTCAGCAGGTGACAGGATCCAAGGGGCCCGGTGATGACTGTAACGCGCTAAGAGGGAAACAAGATGCTAAATGTGTCGAAATGGTTTCACGACTTGGTCACCGTTGCTGCACTTTAGCGTACACTTGACCCTGTGAACAGGAAGACACGATCTGAGGGCCCCCTACAATCCTGGTCGATGGCTGAGGTGCTGTGAGGACTGTTAGACCGTAGCATTTGCACTAGAGTAGAGACTGCAAAGCGCCTTAGTCTGTGTTCCACTTCTCTCCCCATTTTCCATCCTTCCCACATGCTCAGTCCTGTCCCCCAGAACTAAAGATTCACACAGTTTAACTCTTGGGATTTGGCTTTGAGTTGATACAAAGCCAGTTGTGTGGCTGAGGTGACTCAAAACACAGCAGAAGCCTGTTAAGCTGGAAGCAGGACAACCCCTGGAAAAAGGTTTAGGGGTAAAGATGGGAGGATTCAGTTTGTGTGGCCCCGTCAAAAAGTTTCTGGTAAGTCAGCAGAAGTGGAGAGACAGCACTGAGTTTGTGCATTGGCTGAAAGAGACTCGTCTGTCTCTTCAGAGCAACACGAAGCGCCGGTGGCAGCGTGACGCTGCTGGAACACTGCAGGCAACCTCCCCATGTACATTGTTGTTGCTTTTAAGCAGTTTCTAACATATGCAGTTGAATAGTATGTTCTCTCTTCTCAAAGTATGTTTTTTAGTGGATGCATCATTAGTGTGGAAAAGATCCAGCAGAGCAGTTGATTTGTTTTTTTGGAACAATCTCCTTTGCCCAACTTGGATTAAACTAAAATTGTGCTTGTTTGTGCCTGAGCAGCTGTGGGGAAGACTGGGGTGAGGTGTCCTGAAGGAGAGCTTGGCCAGTTTCAGTGTCATTCCACTGTCTCTTGTAACAATTGCTAGACACTCCCAAATCCTTTATAGAAATAAGAAATGTGTAATGCATTGAAAAATTGATGTAAGCTATTTTAGGGCTTTGGTTTTAGGAACCTCACTTAAATATTTTAAATTTCAGGTGGAAAGACTGTTTTTTACATCCTTTGCTGCTTTTGGGGATCTTATAATTTCATGATTTACTTATTCTTGAGACCCCAGCGCAAACCAGAAGGTCTTTCTGAAATTGGAGAGGTAGAAAGTGCTGTCCAGTGCAAAGTAGATGCTGAAAGTCTAAGGAACTAAGCCTCAACACTGTCAGTTACAGCATTCTTCAATGTTTGTTTTAATGTTGAGAGCCAAAATTTTTTGAACAGAAAATATTCTGAAGCTTCTGGTAGGTTTTCCGTTGATGGTGATGTTCTTTTGCCAGGTAACCTAGAGATTTCAGAGGATAACTGCAAGCAGTATGAAGTGATGTATTCCCCATCGTGTGAAGCCACAAGAAATGGCACAGGAGTTGATGAAGCATCTGCAAATGGGATTGTCCTGGCGACTGAAGATCTTGGATACCAACTCTATGAAGTGTCAGGTGAGTGTTCCAGCTCGAATGCCGCTGTCAGTATCTCTGATCTGCTGAAGTCTGCTGCAGTTAGGATGTGACTGTAAATCCTGAGCAGGAACTCTGAAATGTTCCATTCAATGGGGTGAGTGTTCCAGCTCGAATGCTGCTGTCAGTATCTTTAATCTGCTGCAGTTACGATGTGACTGTAAATCCTGAGCAGGAACTCTGAAATGTTCCATTCAATGGATATTTAAGGAGATCCAGGCCAGTGCTGGGGCTTGGCCAAGGAGGTGGAAGCCGTGGGATCCAAGTCCTGGTGGGAACGTATGGTGGGGTGCTTTGGGAGCACGTCCTTAACCTCTTCCCCTTGGTCTTACCCAAAAGGATTCATTCTTTCATTGTACAACAAAACATCTTGCATTGTGTTCTTACCATGAAACTGAGATCTGATCGTGAATGTGGTAACTTCTAGGTGAAGGCAACTCCACTGTGTCCACAGAAGATATTAGAGAATGTTTGAAAAAACAACTTGAATTCTGCTTCTCACGGTACAGTACAGTTCATTCCACTTCGTATAAACCCTTTATTAGAATTGTTGACAAATGTTTCCCTTTTCTGGCTCAATATGTGCTATAATCTTCATAAAAACATTAAGTGAGAGAGTTTGGTTGTGATATGAAACAAGATTTGCTAAAATGTGGTAGAAACCCTGTGGTACATTTGGGCTGTTTCAGTCCTGTCCGTGTGTCCTTGTCCTTTGGTGAGAGCTGGGGATCCCTCGTGTGCTTCACAGCTGTCAGACACTGGCAGTTCATTCAACTTCGTATAAACCCTTTATTAAAATTGTTGAGAAATGTTTCCCTTTTCTGGCTCAATATGTGCTATAATCTTCATAAAAACATTAAGTGAGAGAGTTTGGTTGTGATATGAAACAAGATTTGCTAAAATGTGGTAGAAACCCTGTGGTACATTTGGGCTGTTTCAGTCCTGTCCGTGTGTCCTTGTCCTTTGGTGAGAGCTGGGGATCCCTCGTGTGCTTCACAGCTGTCAGACACTGAGAGATCAGTTATTGTGTATATTGTGCTGGGGGTTACCAGAAAAGGTCTCTTTGACAAGATCCTTTTTGCAGACTATCCTGCAGAGCACTGTAACTTTCATTATTTTTTTTTTTATTTCAGTTATCTTATTCTGCTTTGGTTTGATCTGCTCGGATTTTTTTCCAGGAGAGAAAAATCTGAGTCCGTTTTGGTTAGAGTTAGCTATGAATGGTGTTGGGCAATAGTTAAGCCTGCAGTTATCCTGTTGTTTTGAGGCTTCTGTAAATAAAGTTCAAGATTATGCTAAAATAGTGAACTTACATCTTTTCAGTGAGAATCTCTCAAAGGATCTCTACCTGATGTCTCAAATGGACAGTGATCAGTTCGTTCCAATATGGACAATTGCCAACATGGAAGGTATTAAGAAGCTGACGACGGATATGGACCTTATTCTTGAAGTTTTGAGATGTAAGTCTGGGTGTTAGGATTCTCTTTTCTGTGAATTCAGACACCTGCCTTGCTTCAGGGTAACACCAGTCCCTCAGCTGATGGCATATTGTTCTGGGAAATGGTGACGGGAGCCCCATTCTGCAGAGCTGTTTGAGGAAGTGCCTGTTCCAGACTCCTCACTTCCAGTTATACAACAAACTGCCTAAATCTGCCCCAATAAGAGGCCGCTCTCAGATACTGTTAGCAGTGAAAGTCTTATTCTGGGAGTAAACCTTGTCTTCTGATTCAGTGAAAATTTTACTAGAAATTGTAAAACTAGGAAAAAACTTCTGAGAAGTCAGCTGGAATTCTTCTGACGCGCTGTCCCGTGCTGATTCTGCACGTGGCTCTGTGGGGAAGCAGTTGAATGTGAACTTTTCCAGTCTGTTCTGACTAGATTTCCCTACCCTTACTTGAACTTTTCATCTTAGAGCTCGGTCTAAGAATATTTTTATATCCTCTTGCTTGAATTTGAGCTGGCAGCGAATAGAATTTGGGACTGTTTCAGATACCTGAGCTGCAGGTGGAGGCAGCGTCAGACAAACACCTAAAACATACTGAAGATCTAATGCAATATCAGATAAAACAGTCCTTTTCCCTCAGTTCAAGAATCAGACAAACCCTAAAATGTACTGAAGATCTAATGCGATATCGGATAAAACAGTCCTTTTCCCTCAGTTCAAGAAATCTGGTTTCTCAAGCGGTTCGTTGTGGTTCTTTGTGACAAGGTTGGACTATGGGGTCTGGGACTGCTGAGGTGTTTTGCAGTGCACAATGTCCAATATTAAGCCAACTTTTCTATTTAAATTTTAGCTTCTCCTATGGTACAAGTGGATGAGAGAGGGGAGAAAGTAAGGCCAAACCACAAACGATGTATTATCATTCTCCGTGAGATCCCTGAAACCACACCTATAGAGGTAAATAAATAGAAAAGAAAGACAGAAAAGGCTGTTGATGTTTTTGGAAAGCGTCTTCAACTGATTCAAACAGCAACAGGGACTATTGCTTAAGTCACCTGGTATTTAATTTGATTAAACACAGGTATTTTTCTTGTAAACCACCGAAGTAATTTTTTCTGCTTAGATGTATTGTCAAAAAAGCCAAAGCAATAACTTGTTGCCATTGGTGTCCTTTTCCATTATTTACTAATACATTAAAATTCTCTTAAGTAAGCCTTCCCCCCCTCTTCCAAATTGAGCTAGCTGGGCTTTTCTGGATGGAAGTTTAAACTGATCTCCTTTCAGATCCAAAAATAAAATCAGTCCAGGGCATAGCTTGGAATTCAGGCTGAATTTTTGTCACAGCAGTAACTTTACTTGAAGTCAGACGGTTGTTTTGGCAGCAAGAAATGTTACTAAACATTTCTCATTCATTGTGACCCAGCGTGAGCTGAGCTCATTATGTTCAGAGAAGGGAGGATAATAAAATTCCTACTGATATTTGGCTAACAGAATGATTTAGTTGTTTGTTTTTTAAAGTTGTAACACAGGCTGTTTGTCTACTAGCATTTTTAATTAGTTCTTTTAATGCAAACGCTGAACAGCTGCTTTGCCTTCTCTTTAAAATCTGATTATTGCAAAGCTGTCAGGTTGCCTTGATTTAGAATTATTTCTGAGAGTCGTTCTTGTCTGGCTGACTCTCTGATCTAAAGCCCCGTGTTTGGGGAGCTCAGGCTGGGCTGGAGTTCTGGGTTCAGAAACAGGGGGAGGATGATTTGGTGTCTGGCAGAGCTGTCAAGGGATTAAATAACATCCCTGATCAAGGGCAGGTTGTGGCTGAGGAGCTGGAGTGTAAACTTGTGTTGGTTTAGTGTTTAATTTACAACTTTGAGCTGGGTCTTCCTTAACTGCCTGACTTCTCCTCTCCCCCAGGAGGTGAAGGCTCTCTTTAAGAATGAGAACTGTCCCAAAGTGATAAGCTGTGAGTTCGCTCACAACAACAACTGGTACGTTACATTCCAGTCGGATACGGATGCACAGCAGGTAAGGCTGCCTTCAGCTGCTCCTGACAGCTCACTTTTGTTGTTAATACTTCCCCCGTGTGAGAATTTCACACAGGCTTCCTGCGGCTAAAAGAAATGCTTTTATTTTTTTTAAGAGGTTATTGGCAAATTCTAGTTAACAGAAAAGAAGGTTCAGAGGTTGTGGGGTTATAATTCCCTTGTCTGCCTCTTGCCTTGGTGCATTCTGATATCTCGTATCCTGAATTTGAAGTGTTAATGAATTTAGCTGCACTAACAGGGAAGCACGTTGCTGCAACTTCATGTTAAATCATGCAATGGCCTTTGAGAAGCACAATTTTATCAAGATACTTTCATGTTAATCTATTTTGTATCCGCAGGCATTTAAATACTTAAGGGAAGAAGTGAAAACCTTTCAGGGCAAGCCAGTAATGGTAAGGCTGCTTTATATGGGGTTTCTGTTGGAATTGAACTATTTATTGTTTCTGGTTGAATGATAGTGTGTGTTTATGGTGGGAGGTAAGGAGTTAGCAGTGGGGTGGTTCATAACACTTGCTCTGGAGGCTGCTCTCCTGAATGAGGTCACGGGAGCTTTGAGAAATGACAGTTCAGTGGCTGCTGGTTGTTCCCGGTGCTGCTTCCCATGAGGTGTGAAACACATTCCTATTTCGTCCTCCCTTCTCCGCTCTCCCCAGAATCTGGGTCTGCAGAGCTCAGGAGAGGGGCTCCTGCCACGGGAGCCTCTGCAGTTGAGGCTGGAGCTGAGAGAGCAGCTGTCAGAGCTGGAGTCTGGGTGGGTGCTGCTGCAGAAAGCAGTGTCTGCCTTGAATTTGACAGGTTCTCAGCTGAAGCAGCACGTGGGCCCTTCCCTGGGCGCTGTAAGAATGTAGCCTGTAGTGATTTTTATCAGTTTTTATTTGTAAGCGGTAACCAGCCTACTTCCTCTTCACATCCCTTTTCTTATCACTCCAGTAGGCAAGAAAGATTTCACGTTCTGTTTCTCCTTATCTCCCAACCGATGTCTGCGATGTGATTTCGTATCTTCCAGGCAAGGATAAAAGCCATCAACACATTTTTTGCTAAGAATGGTTACCGGGTGGTGGATTCCAGTGTCTACACTCAGCCGGTTCAAACCCAAGCACAGTTTGCCTCCCCACTGTTTATGCAGCCTGTATATAGTCCTCAGCAGTACTCTATCTACAGCATCGTGCCTCAGACGTGGTCTCCAAATCCTGCACCTTACTTTGAAACACCGCTGGTAAGTGGCAGCTGATGAAAATGAGGGGGGTTAGCCCAAAACAGCAGAAATAATAACTGTTAACCAATAACGATTAGTTAATAAATCAAAGTGTTAATGGGCTTTTCAGCTGGAGAACGCAGTTTTTCTAGTCAGATCACTTAGTTTGATACTTGGTGTTATGTCATGGACCTGATAAAGCAAGATGGTCAGAAATGCTGGGTGTCTCACCACTGGTTGCCATTTATTTTGAAGAATTTTGGTGTGACGTGCTGTTATCCAGTAGGTAGTGTTACTGGAAGAGCTTTGCAGCTCTTCTGGGAGCAGGAGGGCTCTGATGCTGAAGCAGACGCGCAGACCATTACCCTGGTGGGGTTTTCTCTTTAGAAGTGACAATTACAAGGTCGTAGATGCAGAGCCCAGAGTAAAAGTTCAGACAGACGGGGTGAATGACTGCCGAAGCTGATCTCATAAAGCTCTTCTGGGAGCAGGAGGGCTCTGATGCTGAAGCAGACGCGCAGACCATTACCCTGGTGGGGTTTTCTCTTTAGAAGTGACAATTACAAGGTCGTAGATGCAGAGCCCAGCGTAAAAATACAGACAGACAGGGTGAATGACTGCCGAAGCTGATCTCATAAACCTGCAAACATTTTTCTTTGTCGTTCAGCCGTTGAGACTGTTCTGTCTGTTGCAGGCCCCCTTTCCTAACGGTGGATTTGTGAATGGCTTTAATACACCAGGATCATATAAAACAAATGCTGCTTCTTTGAGTATAGGTCGCCCATTCCACAGGAACCGGTAAGAGGCTCTGTCGTGGTTTGTTCACTGGGGACTTTCAGCCCTGAGATCCTGACCTCGTGCTTGTAAGATGCAGTGCCTTCTGATGGGACTAAGTTAGTTACTTTGCTTATTAAATGTGTATGATGTTTTTCAACTTGATTTATAAATTAAAATCAAGGTGGCGGTTTAAGATCCTAAAATAATGGATGTATGTGCTGGAGAGAGCAAAGGTAACTCCTTTAAAAGCCTCAGAGGAATTTCTGCAGACAAATAAATAAGTTCCTCTTAAGGTAATGCTTCTAATTATGTTTGTTATACGCAGATTATAAACTCCTGCAGTACAAATGGGAGCTTTTGCTGTTGTATGATTAGTCTTGCAGAGAGCGTTCAGTTTATGCAGCTCTGGCTGCTGTTTGCTAAAACTGCTTGATGTCTTACTGTAATTTATTTGCTTTATCCCCATCTTCTGTGATAACTGTAAGGACTCAGAAATAAACACTGGGGAGGAGGAAGCAGCTTTGTATTTGCTGGAACGACACTCTGTAAATACACTGGAGTAGTAATCTGTTTATGGGGGTGGAAATGGTTTTATTTGCGAGCTCCTTCGCTGCGTTCAGCAGGCGGGCTGATAGCATGGGAAGTGCTTTTTATACTCTTGGAGAAATGGGTTGGCAGCTGCCAGTGGGGAGAGTGGTTTGGAGATGCAGTTAAGGTTTGTGGCTCTTGGCAGAAGGTGAACTTCAGAATTTGGTCTGCGGTGACTCAGCAGAGTTTTACCCGGGCTGTGGAGCTGGGGGGAGGACTTGGCTTCGGAGACGGCGCAGCTGATGCCGTTACAGCTGCTCAGCTCCCAGCTAAGGCCTTTCTATAAAGGTTGGTGGTTTCTGCCTGAAACTGTGCCCAAACCTAAAGGCTGTAAAACTCTCACATATATGGATCCTTTCAAGAAGTAAGAAACTGTACGAGAATTGTATGTACCCAAATACTAACATCCTGAAATGCTCATGTGTCCACTGCCACCTTGTAGATCACATCTGTGTAATCCTTAAGCTTTTAAAACTGTTCTGGTTCTATGTGACACCTCATCTGTAAAACTCCAGTCGTTGTGAAGTTACAGCTTTAGGGTCGAGCGTGCACAGGTTCTGCTGCACTGTTGTAGTTGTCTTACCTTTCCTGCCAATTGTGTTCAGCCTTTGTGCCAGAGCAAAGCTCTGTTTTTGCAGTAATAAATCTTTATATTCTGGAAGCAGACATCAGTTAAGCTTCAGGAGGACTCCTCTGGAAGCAGGAGGCTGCTGAGGTTCGGCCCAGTGATGATCAAGTATCGCGCTAAGAGAGAACAGGTCCAGTCGCTGGCCTGGGCAGCCTGCGCTTCACGCTTTTCCTTCTCTTCTCTCTCTCACATCATCTCTCCTTCTCTCTGCTTTTTTTTTTTCTTCCTTATCTTTCCTCGTCTTTTCTGCTTTGCTCTTCTGCCCAGACAAGATTGTGGCCTTCTCAATGACGGGTAAGATTATGAGATCTGAGGGCTGAATAATGACTTGAGAATCTTCCATTTTAAGAAGGAATTGAACAAAATGGAAGACTTTATTTAGCTTACCTCCTCCTCCCTGTGGGCTTTGCTTTTCTTCCTTATCTTTCCTTGTCTTTTCTGCTTTGCTCTTCTGCCCAGACAAGATTGTGGCCTTCTCAATGACGGGTAAGATTATGAGATCTGAGGGCTGAATAATGACTTGAGAATCTTCCATTTTAAGAAGGAATTGAACAAAATGGAAGACTTTATTTAGCTTACCTCCTCCTCCCTGTGGTCTTTGCTGATGGGAAAAGTTAATGGTTTTGGGGTCGTTTGAACTGGTTCCTAATGCTTCTTGAAGCTGTGAAGTATGAATTAATCTTTGTTCAGCATATCTTCTCTCGAACTGCAGAAGAGTTTGGAGGGGTTCATCCAGCAGCTGCTTTTGGGTTTCTGTGCTGAATGATTTGTTTTGTCAAACAGGCAGTTAATAGTTAAGTATTGAATTTTTCTCTAGAGCTAAACATTTGCTTAAGCCCCTGGTATTTATTTTGCTCTGATTTGTTGCAACATCCTTGTTGGGAAGGAAGATTGAGTCTTTGTAACAGAGAATCCTCAGTGCTAATATTGGTTATATTGATATTTTTCTGTCCAGCCATCTAAAAGGTAACTTAGTATGTCTCTGGTAAAGCAGATTAACTTGACCACTCAAAACAGGGCTATTAAAAGGTGATTTTCTTTCTGCTTTCTGGTTACATATGAGATGCTGCAAAACAAGTTTATTGGTGGGTGCTGAAAGGAAACTACCTGGGTGTTAGGCAGCCTGGGGTCTGTGGCATCCACCACACGCCTGTCCATATTCACTTAGAGCAACCAAAAGCTGCACAATTTATGGGCTGTTGAAAGGATGGACCCTTTTTCAGGCTGCTCCTTGATTATTCTGTAAGATCATGTTGTCAAGTACCTTCTCCTCTCAGACAGGAATCACGCTTTGGCTGGCAGTGGGAGAATTTCTCCTGATTGCGTGGAACGTTAACATGACATTGTTTAAAAACAATAAGCATGCAAAATCCTCCTCCTGACCTAAAATTGTGAGATGTGCAGGGTTGACCAGAGGAGAAGGATATAATTTAAGGTCCTTGTCTCACTTGCCGAAACTGGTCAGGGTGGCATGGAAAAAGAAGGTGCAGAAGTGAAAAACAGTCTAAGGCAGCTGAATGCAGCTCCAGAAAACTTCCATGTAATGGCAAGTCAGGGTTTTGGGGGGTAATTCTGCATTTAGGAGCCTGAGCCTTAACTTGCAGAAACACTGAGTGTGTGCGCCTGCGTCTGTGCTCAAAGGAAATGCAGCTTTAATGCTGAACAATCAATAACTGGGTGAATTGTCTGGGGTACTGTAAAATGCAGAGTCAGTGCTGTGGGTGCTTGATGATAGGAAGAGGGAGATCCTGGCGTTTCAGGCCACTGAGGGAGGGGGGGCTCTGGCTGCCCTGGCCTCCTCTGCCCTCTTCTCTTCAGCCCATTCAGTCACCCTCTGCTCCTGGCTTCTTGTTTCAGTTCAGGTTTTTTTTGCCTGTGGCCAGATCAGTGTGTTCCTCAGGCTCGGTTTAGTTCTCCAGATCCCTTCCCAACACCCCGAGCTGTGCTGCAGGCCCAGACAAATGAAGAATCCCTCTTTGGGGTCTTCTGGCTCTTTTACCACCCCTAGGTTTTGGGGTTTTTTTTTTGTTGGTTGGGTTTAGGAGTTAGGTGGGTTTTTTCCCCCTTTGAGGGATTGTTGGGCAGTGATCTTGATGATTTCTTCAAATGGTAACACTTGACAGGAGGGGAGGTCGCAAGAAAACTGTAACAAAAGGAAGAACAATTTCTTGACAAAGTGTGTAGGAAACAACTTCTCTGATGGAGTCCCAGTACTTACTGACCTCCTCCTTTCTATGAATTGACTGTAGCTGGTGGTAGTTTTGCATCTTGCCCTTTACACTCTGGTTCTGTGTCCTGCAGCGTGAAGCCCCATTTCCGATCCTCGGCCGGCGCTGAACACGCCGGGGAGGGTCCGGCTGCCGCCAGCGCCCTGCCCATGGGGGATGGAGCCCTGAGCAGGACCAACGTCAGGAACTTCGTCATGGAGCGGCAGAGCAGCGCGGTACCCGGGCACCAGGAGCAGGGCTACTCCCAGAAGGATTCTCCTGCTGCACAGATGGAGCAGAACGGGGATTACGGCGTTGGCAGGGGCAGGTAAGGGCTGTGTGGGCTGTGAGGGGACAACGCAGTCAGGTCCTGGTGTTGGAGGCTCAAATGGCTCGTGGGAGCCAAGGATCATCGACCATTGCAACAAGATGTCTTTCTGCAAAGACTGATCAGGAGAAAATTGACATTTAAATAAAGCTGGAGTGATAAATACTGAACTAGGAGTATGAATGAATCGTATGAGGAGCGGCTGAGGGAGTTGGGACTGTGTGAGGAAGTGTGAGGAAGAGGAGGTTGAGGGGAGACCTCATCACTCTCTACAACTACGTGAAATGACACTGTAGAGAGGTTGGTGCTGGTCTCTTCTCACAGGTAATTAGGGACAGAACGAGAGGGAATGGCTTCAAGCTCCAACAGGGGAGGTTTAGATTGAACATTAGGAAGGAATTTTTCACCCAAAGAGTGGTCGGGCATTGGAACAGGCTGCCCAGGGAGGTGGTGGGGTCCCCATCCCTGGCTGTGTTGAAGGGCCGTTTAGATGCAGTGCTGAGGGACATGGTGTAGGGGAGGACTTTGTAGAGTAGGGGAGATGGTTGGACTCGATGATCCCAAGGGTCTCTTCCAACCTGGACCATTCTATGATTCTATGAATGCTTCCCGCTTGACTCTACAGCTATTAGTTATTCTCTCAAATACGTTGCAGTAAGATAGTGAGGTGCCTTCCTTTCAAAATAACCATCTGATTTGTCCCCAGAATTAAAACAGTTGCTGAAGTAAAGTGGGTATTTGTATTACTGTAAATAATAAGCAAATACTCAGGGAATTTGATGCTCCTAAACATTGTGAAATCAACTGGTTTTATCTTTTTTTCTATTAATTCAGCATTTAGACACTTAAACATAAGTGACCAAGATAGATACTTGAGAAATGAGATTAACAAGTTTCTTACTATAAAATTATAGGATACTATTCTATAATATTATAGTCTAGTTGTCGCTGTGCTTATTCAGATACAATGCTGTAGGGTACCTCCTCCACGGGGAGAGAAAAGAGAAATTGTTTCCCGTGTTGGCTGTGTCCCAAGAGCGTAAGAGCTCTGACCCCTCCTGAAGATGGAGAACATCCCAGAGCTGTAGCTCAGACACATCAGTAGCTGCTGTAGATCCCCCGCCACAGGCTCCCCTTTGTGCAGAGGAGTACACACTTCAGCCAGATGAATGCACTCACTGACTTTTTTTTTTTTGCCTTTAAAGGAGGAACGTTTTCAGAGGTCGGAGGAGACGAGAAGATGACCGCGTTTCAGTGAGTTCCACTTCCCTTACTGCAGGCAGTGGCACAAAGTGTGTGTGTTGACTTTGCATTTATTGAAGGAATGGCCATAATGTCCCTAAATGCTCAGAGCAGAGTGTGGGGATTCAGTCTTTCTAGGAAAGTTCTCTGACACTTGCTTAGTGCTTTTAATAGTAGGTGTTAACAGCTCTATTAACAGGTGTTTTCTCCTCTAGAGACCTCAGCCTTCAGCAGAAACAAAGACTCAGACACCAAAGTTTGACTTGCTAGCTTCAAATTTCCCGCCTTTGCCTGGCAGCACAGCAAAAATCCCAGGAGAGCCCGTGCTGGAGAGCAGGATGGCCGACGTAGTTAAAGGAGTTTGCAAAGAAAAGGTGGGCACTCTCATCTCCAGCACACAGCTGGCAGCACACACACACTGCTCTCCTAAAGACCCGGTTTGTTAGAGCTGCACGTGAGAATGCTTTACGCCCAAACATCATACTCTGTTAATATAGTAGTGTATTTTCTGCCTTTCTGTTTTTGGATTTCCTTGGCTTTTTGCAGGTATTTAGCTGAAGCTTCTGTAATTTTACTATTGTAAGCTCATACTGTTTTGGAATAAAGCAGGCAAGTGAGGAGTGTTGGCTGTTGAAGTAGTTTGTGTGTGATGTAGGCAAGGGCTGCTTCCAGATGAGTCTGTTAATGGAGCTGGTGGGGCTTGGCGTTGATAACTCGGATGATAGAGTGGTTTATCCACTGTTTGTTTTGCCCATATGAAGAGTGATTGCTTTAGAGACCATGCTCCAAAAGAAGTAAATTCCTATAATGAGGACTTGAGCAGCCTTTGGAAATACCCACTTTTCGGATGTCTGGAACTGGCATATTGAGGAGCAATTTAAGCACAATTGTGATCTTTCCACATTTTGCAACTTCTCCTTTCTGTACAGGAGAGCAAAGATTTGCTGCCCAGCTGCCCAGCTCCTGCTCAGGAAGAACCGACGCACAGCACTGTCCAACAGCCCGTGGCAAGTGTGAGTTCACCAAGTCAGACTGAGGCTGTGGCATTAAGGTACGTGGATTACTTGAATCAAGAGTATTAAAATTTGCACATTCAGGCAAAGACTGCAGCCATTGTCCAGCGAGGTGGCTGTAATGTTTGTTTTTTCTTCTCCATCTGTGGTGGCAGCTTCTCTAGAGGCCACAAAATACAAATTGTGGTGGTAATGGCTGTAGCATCCTGTTCCGCAAAAAATACAGTCGTGACTTCAAAGAAAGAAAATACTTTCCCAAACGTTAATTTTTGCGTGAGTAGGTTTTAATGTTAAATTGTTGTTGATCTAACAGCACGGTTCAGCCAGACAGCAAAGCAGAAGAAGTGTCTGCTCAGAAGGATGTGACAAGCCACACTTCCCCGCCGGTGTCTGTGTCTCCTGTCGGTGCTGCGAAGCCGCCGAGGACAAACACCGCTTCACCTTCCAGCGGTGCCAGCGCCGCTCCTGCCTCCGCGCTGCAGGTGAGGTCCCGTGGGGAGCACAGGGGGGGCTTTATCTGGGACATGCTGCTGGAGCACAGGGACCATCTCTCGTGCTGTTTGCCACAGCTGTGGTGCAGTCGCTCGCTGCGCGTGTTCTGCTGGGGAGGGTCTGGGAGGGCAGAGTCTGGTGGTGCTGGTGCCTCAACCCTGCTCTTCTCCCTTGGTCCCCAAGGAGCCGCGCAAGCTGAGTTACGCCGAAGTTTGCCAGAAGCCCCCCAAGGAGCCTCCCCCAGTTCCCGTTCAGCCCCTCAGGGAGCATCGCACCAACGTTCCCCCTGCCAAAAATGAAGAGAATGGCACCCCTGAGAAGGCTCCGGAGAAGGCGCACGACAAGGGTGAAGGTCGAATGAAGGATTATCCTGGGTTCCGAGGCAACGGGCCTCCCAGGGGAGCTGCGGGGAAAATCAGGGAACAGAGGCGCCAGTTTGGACGCAGGTCATCGCCTCAGGGAGCACCGCGACGCGTCGGCAAGGAGCAGTACGTGCCACCCCGCTCACCAAAGTAACTCTTGTCCAGCCAATTATTCTCTATTTAATTTGAGCTGTGGACTAATAAGCAGCAAAGGAGACTGTGAGAAAGGAGTATTCGTGAAGGGGAATACTGAACTGGAGCGTGGCTTGTGTGGAGAAGTTATGGAGGGTCCCAAAATTCATCTCTAAAAGTGATTTCACAAATGCTGGAGGATTCCAATCAATATAAATATAGAGATTATAATTTTTGTATTTTTGTTTTTAATTTGCAGAGGGTTTCCTGCTTGAAATCAGTTTTGGGGTTGTGAAACTAGCGTTTTGACAAAGCGAAAGAATATGAATTGACAAATTAACCTGTCCCTCAGCGTAGGAGGAAAAGGAGAAGAGAACATTATTTTTGAAAAAATGAGCATTTCTGTAAAATTAGAACTTTTTTTAACCTATTTAACATTTGGCTTGTGGGATGGTGTGTCTGCCATTGATGGCCTTGCACTGCAGAGCCCGTCTGCGGCTGAGGTGCTTGGTCGGCGCGTGAGCGGAGCGAGTGCAGCCAGAGACTGTTGTCATGACTTGGTCACTGATGAGAAAACCTGAATGTACTACTGTAGTGAACTTTGTGTTTCCAGCTCGAAGTATAGTCTCTTGACCTTACTAATAATTCACTCAGCAAGCTTTTTAAACTAAAATTTCTACAGGATACTGGATTGTAGATCAGAGCACGTGGACAGCAAAAATGGTCTTCTAGACGCAATTGGGAGGAGGCACATCAGAGTTTTTACTTTGCCCTTTTTCCTCGCCTCCTTTTGAGGGCAACTTCTTAGGTTTGGTTTGGTTTTTTTCTTGCTTGTTACTTTCTCTAATCTCTTTATTACAGACTTTTGTGCATTTATCTTGGTATGTTTTCCTGAGGCAGGCCCAGTGTGGGATTGACGGATGGCTACACACTTTGAGGTGTGAGTTCAGGAGTAGGGAGCCTGGAATTCCAGCTGCAGATGTGGAATTCTGCCTGGCGGGTGGGAAGGCCGGGGGTCAAAGGGATGTCTGTCCCAAGGGCGAGCGAATCGGAGGAGTGGCTGGGTTTTCTGTATACTGACCTATTTTTGTGTTCTGGAGTAGGGTGTTGGATGCTGTATACTAGAAATCAGGGTTTATATCTACTGGGAACTCACTGTTTACAGCTGATGTAGTAGCAACTGACTTTTTTTTAACTGTTTAGAGTGGAACTAAAGGTGAAGAGTTAAACAAAACCCCTCATGTTCAGAGAAGCTACTTGAAAGGTAGCCTCTTGCCTAGCTGTGTGCTGACTAAATTTGCAACACTATTGTGTAGTAAGTGGTTAAGTTTAGAAGCGATTAACGTAATGACGAAATAGGAAAATGCAGTGCATTAATCTGCCAAAATCAGCATGCCAGGGTTCAAGGTTCTGTATAAAGTGTTAGGGAAAAGTAGCTTCCAGCAGTAAGAATCACACCTTTTTTTTTTCTTTTTTTTTTTTTTAGTGAATAGCAAGTGTACAAATTTAAAGTTGTAAGTTGTGAACACTGGAAAACTCAATTGTGATATATACCGTAAACATCTTAGTAATATATGCTAGTGTTGCCATTAGAATGAATGTAAGTGGCAGTTAAAATAACTGTGAAAATTTTCATCTTCTGATTTCTTAGCCAGATAACCCTTGGCGACTTCTTACTCGGTAGGCATTCTCTATCAACTGCTTTGAGAACACTCATATCTATTTTTATAAATATATATATAAAGCCAGAGTTGTCATTTCTCTAACTTATTATTCAGCTTGGCAATTGCTTTGATTTGTTTCATAACACAATATAATGTATTTATGCAGTTAACTGTTCATTTCTACGCATGTTATATATATATACATATATATATACAAAAAAAAAAAAAAACCAAAATCATTACTCACTTTTAAACTACCTGTACTGGGTTTGGGAGGTTTTTTTTAATTTAGTAAAAAAAATCGTTGATCATGTCTACAGTTTAGGGATGCTTACAGAACCCTTCTCCATTTATTTCGATAATGCTACATTTGTTGGAATGATAGAGAAGTTTAAATACTTAGAAGTGTTAAAAGTTCTGAAATGCAATTAATTTGATTTTTTTAATAATTTTAAAGGCTATAAACAATTACTGCAGTCAAACTGGAAAAAAACAAACCTGATAGTCGCAGATATTTAGGATAGATGCGCGCTGTCCTTGCGAACTGAGTAAGTGTTGGGGTGTCAGTAGCTGTGGGAGGAGGAGGAGGAGGAGGAAGAGGAGGAAGAGTGCTTTGGGGAGAGGCTTCTGCAGGTGTCGGGCTCTGGCCTCCGTGGTGAAGGCTAATTCTGATCCCCACGGGCGTCTGCTTTCAGTGCAGCGCGTAGAATAACTTAGTAGTGCTGAAAGTAGCTGAATGTGTAACATTTGTGAAACGTAGCTTCTTCATTTATTAGATGTGGGAGGAAAAATAACTGCAGTTCAACCTTGCTTGTAAGGGGATTGGAAAAACTTGACCGTGGAAAGGATGCTGTGTGTGTCCTGGGTATGTGTTTTCCAGCAGCAGATTAGGGCTCTTGTACAGTGTATGCAAATCAGTCTGTAAACCTGTTGGCTTTTTCCAGATATTCAAACTTGTATCAGATTAGGACATTCATAATTATTTATTTAATACCTGCGTGCAAGGATCTAACATGAGCATTTCCCTTCTTCCCCCGCCCCCACTGCCATTTATAACCGTGGGGTTTGGTGGTTTGGTTTGGTGGTTTGTTGTTTTTTTTTTTTTTTTTTTTTTTTTTCTTTTTCCCCTTTTTAATCTTTGTTGGGGGGAAACAACCAAGTAAATATAAGGCTGTGAAAACCCATAGTTTTGTGTGCAAGCTCTCCTGCAGTACTCGTATTGCATGGCAAGCGCGTACCTTAGACGGGCCAAGCTGCTACATCCTCACCCCCGTGAGGGACGCGGGCACGGGCCAGGCTCTGCCCTCCCAGTTTGCCCACTGGGACGGAGCGGGGCGGTCGGGGACGCGGCGATCGTTGGGGAGCCAGGCTGAGGCTGGGGCAGCTCATTGATTCCGTGTGAGCTCTGCCGTTGGGTCAGCAGAGGTGAAACTGCCCCCTGTTCAACTGTCAGTGAGCACTTCAGTGACAATAACAGTTCTCCGTGGTCCCTTCTCAGTAGCTGAACTCACGGTGTCAGCACCAACCTCCCTGCTCTGCTGATATCAAATACCAGACAGTGCAAATCGCACGTAACTTTCAGTTTTATGAACTGTGACTTGTTTTCAGAATTGTTTTGTTGGCTACAGAAGTGGGCTTCCCCGGTTAAGTTCTTTTCCAAATTGTTGTGCGTGGAAAAGATTGGGCCGCTCTCTCGTACTTCTGCTGGGGAGTGAAAAGAGGAGTAATTCTTTGCATGTGATAGTAAAATTAAAAGTGCAAAAAAGTTTTTTCTTTTGACTTCTGAAATTAAGTTAGTTTTATAGTATCTTACATTCCTGCTATCTTTGTTGTTTTTGTTTTTGTTTTTTTTTTTAAAGAAGTTAGCCTGGCACAGTATGATGGTGCAGTTTTAGCAGTAGGTTTAAAAAAAAAAAAAAGTTTTTTTAAAAAAAAAAGTAACCCACTGTATTAACCAGAAGAGAAAGATGATACTGTGGCAGATCAGTAGCAAATAAGTGACTTAATCGATGCTTTACTGTAGTTAAATAGCTATGGCCTTACTACTTTGTCAATATCAGCTTAATTGTCTTGAAAATGTCCGCTATTTTTACTGTTACCCAAGTGAATGTTCACCTGGGGTAAAAATATCTGGTATGTACAGATGATATTTTAAATTTGTAAAATGCGCCATTGTATTACAGATGATGCAACAGAAATGCACTTCGGGGGGAAATTGCTTCTGATAAGTTTTTTTGTAAATCCTTGATTACTACAGATATGCAATAGAATTTTTGTTTCTAATTTTGATATTTCCTTCTGAAACATAAGATTGTTGCCATTAATCTGAATGATTTATCATGCTCTTCTTTGTGTGTGTATATATTACATATAGTCTGAGCTTCCTTTAGGATGGTACATAATTTTGGTTTGTTGTAGTATTTTAGTTGGCTCTTCTCTTAAGTGCCTTTAGTGCAGGCACTTCAAGAGGTTAATTGAGTCTATTTTTAATGTACAGTTGGGAGGACTTGAAATGAGAGTTAAAGCAACTTATTTCTGAAAAAATCCATCTGCAAACTAACCTGTAACAACTTTAAAATTTTATATTTAAGAACCAGAGGTTTATTTTTATGGAGCTTCAGTTGTGGATACAGTTTCCAAAAATGCAACTTCAAATGTAAACAGACTGTGCATAAATGGGTTTTGTTCTAATTTTTATAGAATACAAAATATTCAGATAATATATTGAGCTCAAGTTACTACAGACATCTTGTTCCTCCCGGACGAATCCAGCTTCCCCCTTGGCATTTATGATCTCTCTCCAAAGTGGTAGGGCTTCAGTGAAAGGAGAAAAAAGCAACCTATCTGGCTTCTATACTTTGTCTGTTCTGGTATATTCCTGTTGTCAAAACTGTCAAAAACAAAATTTGTGTAAAGTAGGTTCATGCTTTAAATGTTAAAATGATAATACATGTATTTGTATTTGTTTTTGACATTGCCAAGGTGCTATGGGAAATTGAAATAACAGTTAGAAAAATAAAGCTGATTTAAAAGAGAAAAAACACCAAAAAAACCAACAAAAAAAGCCCCAGGCTCTTCATTGCACGTTTGCTGTTGTGGTGTTGAACCTGCTCTCTTTTTCCTCGACCTCGTCCGGGGTCACTTCAGTGAATAAATACTCACGATTCGGGTACCCCTGGCCTGTGAGGGGGAGCTGGGGGGGCCCTCAGCGACTGGGGGAGCTGTCACTGCACTTACCTGGCCCTTCTCTTCCCTTGAGGTAAACTTTCTCCTTACACGGGACAGACGGAAAAACGCTTTTCTGGGGTTGTGTAGGGTGTTTCCAGCTGTGTCTTCATTTCGGGTGGTGGTGGGGGGAGCCTTCACCCCTGAAAGAAATAGGGCGGCCTCCTCCTCCCTTCCCGCGCTCACCTGAGGGGAGCCCTGAGGGGGGGTGAGAGCCCTGAGGGGGGCGGCCACTCTGAAGGGGGGTGAAAGCCCTGAGGGGAGCGCAGTGGCCGTCCCCGCCTCTGAAGGCACCTGAGGGGATGCGGGGAGCGGTGGCCGCCCCTGAGGTGAGCTCGGGGTGGGGGGGGGGG
>NW_015090886.1:561764-612387 GCF_001431845.1 Calidris pugnax
TCTGGGGTGTGCGGGGGATCCCCCGCCTGCCCCGGGGTCCCTCTGGGAGCGGATCCCCCTCGGGAGGGTTTTCCTTCTTGCGGCCTCTTCTCTGCAGCGTCCGAGCGCGGGGGTCGGAGGGGAGGGGGGGCCGCCGGTGGTCCCGGGGCGGGGGAGACGAAGGAACTTTGGGGACGTGATGAAGAAAGACATACCCGGTGTTCTTTCCACTTTCTGAAGAAATTCTTTTGCGTAGCCATAATCGGGACAGAGCATGCGCTTTTCTTTTTTTTTTTTTTTTTGTTTCCTTTTTTTGCATGGGTCTGTCTTTGTTTCCTAGTGCCTAAAATGCTGTTCTCAATATAGCTTTGTTGTGAAGTTCCCCCGTGAGGCTGGAGGGCGAGGGATGACTCTGAGGCACAGGGTGAAGGTTGCAGAGCAGGTAGTTCTGTTTTGCATATCTGTAATTTTCCTCCCTCCATCAGGGTACAAAACTTGATGCCGTGATCAGTGGCTTCTTGGGAGGGCTTCCTGCACGGTTACAATAATCTCCGAGTATTAAAACTTATGGAAAATCAAGTTCCAGGAAGGTCTTTACTCTGTCACTCTGTCCCAGAAGATGTGGGGCATCAAGGAGGTGCATTTACTGTTGTGAAGTTTGGGAGTTCATTCACGGGGCTGGGGGCTGTCAGCCCGGAGAGGCTGTGGCAGCGCTTTCTTAACGCAGCTTGTTTGTAGTTAAACTTTTAATGTTAGCTGTTTGGGGGGGGTTTGTCAAATGTTTTTCAGATATACTTTCTGTAAACATTTAACTAAAGAGATAGTGCTATCTGGTGTTTGGTTTTGGGTACTCCGTGATAACAAAGAATTGAATAACATTCTCTTGTGTTGCTCAAAATGTAACGTGACATAATTATATATATATTTTTAAGAATTTGCTGAATGTTTTAAGCATATGCTTGTATTTTCTGTGGAACTTGTTTCTTCTGATACTGAAAGCCCGTTACAGTTTGACCCTGTAAGATATATTGCTGCAAACTTTAAAAAAAAAATCCCTTTCTAGAATGGCTGGCTGTGCCATCATGCTAATCTTTAACAAGCTTCTCTAATAGCTTAAACTTCAGTGTTACAGAGTGAAGTTTTGCATGTTATGTAAGTAATTATCTGAATATTAAATCCGCTGCCCCTTTGTGGATTTAATACTCAGGTTTCTTAATATGGATATTCTGGATTTGTTTGTGCAAATCACTTTTTTTCTATCAAAAAAACATGAATAGGAAGAATTTGGTGTGACTGTGTCCCCAAGCCCTTGGAAACATATTTCACGGTATCTCATTGCCGAGATAACTGAGCTCTGACCTGTAAAGGAGCCGAGTGAGTCAGTGAGGTAATGTCATTGTACAGTTCTTGAAAAATACGCCCTAGTTGGAGGCCTAAGCGTAAAGATTTGAAGGCGTATGTGTGCATTGTTCAGCTCAGTATAACTCTGAGCTGTTTATAGTAAACAATATTGAATGGAAGCATTTTATTGAAAATGGCAGTAATGCTTCGAGTTTCACTGATTAGTTGTTGCTCAGATAAGAACACTTGATCCCTTTTTTCCCACCCCCTTGTTGCAGCTTTATTTATTTCTAGGCTCGACTGTTTGCTGTGTAAATGTTTCTGGGGGGTTTTCTGGGTAGGAATAAATACCTTGCGTTGGGAACAGGAGAGGAATTGCCCCTGCAGTGAGTTGTGTAGGAACCCCGGGGTCCCTGCCAGCAGGAACTGGGGGGTGGCTGTGCCCTTCGTGTGTGGGGGGACCCGAGTGCTGCTTGGAAATGGCTTCAGGCGCAGGAGACTGCGGGCGAGGAGCATAAACAGCTCCTGTGCTGAACCTTGATGCAGGGCTGCGTTACCAGTAACCACCACAGTGGAGAGAATTTGTAACAGTCTGGGGGAAATACAGTATGAACATCTTATCTGGCGCTGTGCTCAGGGAAGGTGCTGGGTCAGCAGGTAGGATGTGAAGTGGAGCAGGATTAGTTTAGTGTGTGTTTAAAATAGAAATCATAGTTTGCAATGATGAGCCCTGAGACTTTCTTCAGGAGCAATCTGTGCGGACAGAGCAACAGGACTAATTACACTCCTGCCATCCCCGGGTTATTCCTTCCTGGAGCCTTGTGCTCAGCGTGGAAGCAGCAATAGTCCCGTTCCTGAGTACACTTAGAACGTCTAAGGAAAGTGGTGCAGTGTGTTTCAGGAAACATTAATTGTTTGTTAGTCAACAGAAATCGCTTTTTTATTTTTTTTTTTAGTCTTTCATTGTGTGTCTTTATTTGGCCTCAGTGATTGATTTGAGTCTAACTCATTTATTCCTAAGTGCAGATGAGAATTTAGTTACCTTCTGTGAGCACAAAGTACGTTATACCCAAATCTTAAACAGCGCACGGAGACATCTCATTCCCTTGCAGAGGGGATCAGTGCCATTGCCTCCAAGTAAAAATGTTAAATAACAATAACTGTGTATAAGCAGTGAATTGGGTCATGGAACTGTGTGAATCCTGGAACCTGCTCATTACTTCTGTTTTCCTCCTTTTCCCACTTTCGGGGTTTTTTTTCTTTCTAGCTCTTTTCTTCGTCTGTCGGTAACACCCACATTATGCATCACTAATGATGGGAAGGGCTGCCTTTATATTTGCATCTGCTGCTTTTTCATGAGTAGAAGTGCCAGTGATATTAACTTTAAAGAAGACTTTTCGGCCTGTTCTCATGTTTCTGTGGGGATGGGAGCTCAGTGTTGCGCCGTTGGGGTTGAAGTGCAGCTGCGTGCGACGGTGAGTTTATATCCACTGTATGATGCTGCTTCTTGAAATGTTTGCAGTTTGTGCTGGTGAGTTCACAGAACAAGCTAAATATCTTCATTCATCCCATATTCAGATAAAAATGTTAGTATTGAAGCACTTCAGCACTCGGCTTGGGGCTGTCTGGGTGCTCTTAAGTTTTGGGTGAGATTTTCAAGCAGCTCTTCTCACGTTAACCTCATCAGGGCGATGTTAATGGAGCTGAGAAACTCTGGAATGGCCAGATTCAAAGGTTCTAATTAAGCACGTTCAGGGGATTTGTTTTACACAGTGCATGTTCTGAGACTCTTGCACTGCTTCTGCGGTAAAGTTTGTTCTCTTGGTACAAGGTGGATGGTGGTGGCACGAGAGCTTTTGTTTGGAAAGTAGGAGAGCTGACTCCCAGACCACGCTGGAGGGGCCAGCTTGTCTCCAAAGGGTTAAGTGCACTCATAAAGAGCTTATTTGGCTGCTGGTTTTCATTTGACTATGGTTTCTGATTTGTCTGGTGTTAACAGGTAGAGATATTAGTGGAGTGAACTTCAGCTTGTGCTGCCTATGAAAAACTGAGGGAAGGGGAGGGGGCAATGTGCCTGGCATAACGAGGAGTTCCCCTCGTGGCACTTCAGGCTTTTGGGTTATGTGACAGCGTTATCATACTCTTGCTCTTGCCTCATGTACAGAAGGAGCTGGTTTCTGTTTACTTTTCTAGTTAAACATACATTTTGCTGTCTGGTTTGTGATTTTGTGTGGGTGTTTCTGTGAATGGCTTCGTGCACCTGTGTTTGTTCCTTTCAAAGCTGATTGTCTCTTAGTGGAGAATTGAGACTCTGTCTGCCGAGGAAGGCTTTTATTAGGATTTCCAGAAGCTGAAGGAAGAGCGAGGATGGTGGCATGTGTGGAAAAAGTAGTATCAGCAAAACAGTTGAAACCAGGACTGAAGGCCAGCCAAATAGGAGAGAACCTTACTGGAAGAAAACATGTTGACTCAAGCAAGTGGGTAGAGTCTTTATTTTGTTTGGCTTGAAAATTTCCTATGGAATCGTGGTATTTTTCTGTTCTTTCAAAAATTATGTGTTTCAGTTTTCATTCTTTTGATTGCCAGGCGCCTGTCAAAGTAGGTGAGGATCTTTTTTCTAGATTAAGTAGCTGAAGCACAGAATTTAAATAGATTAGAGTCAAAGGAAGTAGTGGTCCAAGTGAGGACTGGCTGTGTGGATTTTGCTGAGTGAGCAGAAAGATTTCACTTCAGTCTGTTCCCTGCCATTCAGAGGGGAACTGTAGGACAGAAAAGGTTGAAGAAGAGCTCACGAACGTAAGCAAGTCGGATCTGATCATCTTGTAGGTAGCAGGACTTACAGGTGGGATTTGTGCATTTATGCAGCATCTCACCCACAAGTCTTGCAATTAGGCAAAGCTGGTAATGGGAAAGCTTTTATGTTGCTTCCTTAATTTACCTTCAGGACTGACAGCTGATGGATACCACATCTGCTGAGAAATCTGTGCGTGACTTGGACACAGTCTTTCTGTGTGCAGCCAACAAAGGTAGGGTTCTGAGGCCGTGCTTTGAAATGTGTTAAAAAACCACCTTTTGGAGAGTGTCGTAGGGAGCTGTTTACGCAAATTCCAAGATGATCCTTCCTGCTTTGTTTGGCTTTACGAAGATTCTGATAAGAGCCCGTGCTTCAGATGACACTATTTTCTTAAGCCTTTCAACCCAGGAAAAAGTGCTGCAAGCATGGTAGCACGTGGATTCCTTGCAATGTCTGTATCTGGCAGGAAAAGGAAATACAGCTCGAGTCATGATCGAGAGGAGCAAAGTAACAAATCTCTCACCAGCGCATCAAAGAGAAGGTCCATAAGATGATCACAAATGTCTACTATGCAGATGGTCAAAGCAGAATGATGTAAATGATTCATGGCTTGGAGAGGGTGAGTTAAATGCAAATACTGAAAGAAATATTTTGGCTACCGTGAGTGGGAGTAGATTTTACTGTTGCTACATGACTGAGGCATGTAAACGTGCTGAAGGAAATAAGGGCTTTTGAGCATCCAGGCTGGTATAACAAAGAGTAACCAGGAGACTTAAAGAACGTACATATTTTTGTGTTGTCCCCTTTATGCTTGGGAAATAAGGAGTGAGTTTGGGGCTATTTTTAAAAGCTGCAGCTCTGACCCTTCGCCTTGGGGAGAGGAGGAAATTAGAGGCTTTAAAGAGAGTCCTCCACCTCCTCCCTGATTGCTTCTCTGAAGCTTTGCTAGAGTTAGAACCAGTTTTCCTCAGTTGGGTGGAAAGGACATCTGGTAGCAATGATTCCTGGTTTGTCTTTTATGATTCCTGCTGCTTCTAGTAGGGGTGGTAGTTGCAGTTTCAGCTGGGTTCTTAGCCTGGAAATGTTAATCAGACCTGTTAGCCTGACACATCTGCGCTAAAGCCGCATTTGGTGTTCTTTTTGTGGTGTCCTAGATAACTGATCTTCAGTTTTCTATTTTAAATTCTGTAGCATGAAATATTAAGTAGCAGATGTGAAGGATGGTAGCATAACTGCATGGAGCCGGGTTGCTGGTCCTTCCAACAGGCATCTAACCAGACAGTACTTGGGGCTCCGTAGGAAGGTGTGTGTACGGAGCACCCCTGGTGTCTCTGTTCATTGGTAATGCTGTGGAAAGGGTGATGGGCTGCTTCCTGATTCCCTCTATCTGACTAGTTTTTGTCATGAAGCTTTCTATTCATTGGATTATCATGTTTATTCAGTGGCAAGTTTCAGAAGCCAAAGAGTGAACTAATGGTGAGAAGTCCCAGAGGTACAAGCAGAAGCTGAATAGTATCCTGTTTTCATTTGTTTCAAATACAATGTTCAGATAATTTCTTAAAGTGCTTTTCTTTAAACTGTATGTCTCAAAGTTATAAAAAGCATTTCCTGAATCTTTCAGTGAGTTGCTCAGTTGCTTTTTGGACCTGGATTAATAGAGGAACATTCCCCTGTTGAGATTGATTCAGTCCAAAATTTTTCCTAGAGTTTATGAAATCAGGGAAGAGTCATCAGACCAGGATGTCTCATTCTATTAATTAGAATGGAAGAGACCTAAATTTGCACCATGTGTGAGGAAACAGTGATTTATAGCTAACGGATGCTCTGCAGGCAGCAGCATTCCATCTGCTACACGAATTTTCCCATTACATTTTGATGAAAAGTCTTGAGAAAAGCCTCACACCTGTATTTCTCATTCTGAATAATGTTTGCCAGCGCTGGGTTGTTACTCTCGTCCGGATATTTTTTTGAATAAAATGCCTATTTCTGTCAGCTTGCATTTTTTTTCCAACTTCAGAGCTGATTGTTTCTGAAACACAAACAGCAGAGGTTCTGTTTGTACCAAAGATAGTCAATAGTCACTTTCCTTGCTGCTTTTGTGAGCAAACACCTTCTTTTTAGTCTAAGTTAAGCTGATTTAAAAAAAAAAAAAAAGCTTGCTTAAAGTTTTAGCACTTCTCTGCCAACATAAAGTTTTTCTGATTACTGTTGACTTGAGAATTGCTGATACAAACTAGGTCTTTTTGGACATTGAATTCCATGGGGATGGGAGCCCCCAGAGCCTACAGGGCGTGCATTAGTGTATTTTGGGAACCTGGGCTGTGAGTGACTGCCCCACTGATCAGCAACTGAGCCTCTTGGAATTGTTCCCCAGCAGTCAGGCAACCTGCTTTCACCAGCTCCCTGTCCCTAGGGAGCAAAAACAACCAGGAGAATTGTATCCCTGCCTGATAAAATTAGGTCTTCTGTAATCTCTCTCGGAACAGCCGGATGGCTAGCTGCCTTGAAAAACATATGTTTTAATGCAGGAATAATGCATTCCATTTAGGATGGCTATAGCCGTGGGAGCTGGTTGACTTAGTGGATAAAGCACTCCCATTTTGCCTCCGGGATCAAGACTAATGTCAAACATCAGGTCTGAAGTGCAGTGGTGGAAAAGCATTGTTTGGGATGCTTTTCCTGTCTCTCGCTCTGACCAGGGATGTTGCTCCTGTACCTTAGTCCTAAAGGAGTTTGAGAACTAAACCATCCTATTATTGGAAATAAAGCATCAGTTGCAAAGACTAGGAGTTGGTGCATGTATTTCTAGATTGTAGCTCACTTTGCATTAAGAAAACTTACTTAGGAATAGCAACGTTGGTGTTCCTCCAATAGAATTTTATAATAAATTTCTCTGAGAGCAGCATAAGTAACTTGCTGGAAGAAGTTCTGCTGTGTCCCTGCCTCTCCTGGGAGAGCCCCCCTGTGCAGAGGGGAGGCACCACTGTCCTTGCAGCCCCACACGTCTCCCTGGTGCCACACAGCTGCTGGGAACTGACCCTCATGTGGTACTACCAGTCCTCCTTCCCAGCTGCTGAATTTCACTACAGGAAGCTAAGAATAAGTATTTTCCACATGAGCCATTGCTGTAGTGGCCACAAGGATGGGCTGAGGGTGGGTGGGTGGGTGCTGAGCTGTGCTGAGGGACTGGGAAGGGGTGACCAGGAGCCAGGCTGTTTGTGCGGGCCCAGCCGTGGGACACTTCAGAAGTGCTAAGTTTGGAATCTACAAACAAGAGAAGTTGTGACGGGGTGTTTGGTCGGCCCTAAATTGGAAGGCTGTGATTGAAGTGGGACCAGATTGAAAGCTGAAAGATTTGGGTTTGGGTCTTGTCCCTGTGTGTGACTTCACTCCGTAGCTCCACAGCCACTGTTCCAGAAAGGTCTGGTAAAGAAGGTTTTGTGTTGCCTGCTGTCTCGCCTCTGCCTTTAATGCTTCATTCAGATTCAATCATGCTGATTAATCTTTGACGTGAAGAACTCTTTCAATATGAAGCACCTTTTCTGGCAGTGCTGCCCTTGGCTCGCCGGGAAGAGCAGCCAGTGCATGTCTGCAGTATGGATGTCCTGATAAGACTGTTTTCCTTGCCTGGTGGTTGTGTCTCCATCATCACCTTTCACTGTAATTACCAGCTGTGGAAGCTTTGTGTGCTTCTCTGGCAACAAAGATCACACAGATAAGCTGACCAGCCAAAAGCAAGCCTGAGGAGGGTGGCCTGGTTTGAAGAGGCTTTGAAGTTTTCTGTGTACTCTAGACAGAGGTACAAGCAAAGTTAACAGCTGTGAAAGGGGAAGGTGAGATGCGTAGCCCTCGTGGCATTGTGCTGCCTGGCAGGAGCTGACATTCCTGCTCACAATGTGCATTGTCACCGTGGTAAGGAGAAGGAGAGTTCCTCCAAAGAGCCTGGAAGTGACACGGCAAATTCCAGCCGTGATTATTCAGCGTGTGGTGGAGAGTCAGGAGATCCCAGCGGGAGATGAAAGGCGCTCGATTCCCAGCGGTTCTGGTAGAGGAATAAACTGATCTGCAGCTTATTAAACTATACTGTCTTTCCCCCCCCTTAATTGAATGTAAGTGGAAAATGCCTATTAAAGGTGTTCTGTTTCTGGCAGGAAAATAAAAAAGATCATTACGTGTCCCCTTAGGGGTGGTTCTCACAAGATATAGTTGGCATTTGGGTGGCTAAATGTGGGGCTGCTCGTGTACGTGAACAGAGAAGGGTGTTGCTGAAAAGTTTGCTTCAAATGAGTCCTTACTGTGTCTCTGAGCTGGAGAAGAGCATGTTGGTCCCTGTGGTTGGTGTGTCCTCAAGAGCTACGGCCCCGGTTTCGTAACAGCCTTTGGCAGCAGCGTTGGCTCAAGATGCTCTCACCTCAAGCACTTCCCCCCTTCCTTCACCGAGAGCACAGGGACCTCAGCTCTGCCTCCTGGGAAGCTGTGAGCTCTGGGAGCTGGAGGGGGCAATTGATTAAGCTTTTAGGAATGCAAGCTTTGTTTCTTAAAAAATAATTAACCATTTGCTTCATTTCCTGAGCAGTGAAAGCATTGGTAGGTAACTAAATTTACAAATTATTTTTACACTTTTTTTTTTTTAAGCATTTGTGGCAATCCTGAAAAAAAAAAGTACTGAACAGCACAAGAGTGAAGCCTGTCTTGTGTTAGCAAAAAGCAGATCTCATAATAGTGAAGTGTTCATGTAAATGTTTTGTGAGGCTGAGACCTGTGTTTATTCTTAGGGCAGAAACATTAAGTGATCCCTTGTGGATTAAAAAAAAAAAAGAACAATTCTCATTGTAATTGGAATAAAAACCTCCATACTTACGTGGTTCTGGATTGGAAGTTGCTCCAGTGAGAAGGGGGAAGTATTGTTCTTTTCAGAGCACGGAGAGGAAGCGGAGATGCAGAGGGGTGAGGTGAGGGGCTCAGGCACACGAACCAGCGGGGGGCTCCTGGCACTCAGCCCCCCCTCTCCGGGGAGGGGGCACCGTCACTTACAACAGGAGAGGCTTTAAATACCCAGTCTGATAAACAGTAAGTAGATGTCTGTACAGTGTGCCAAGACTTTGCATCTTCTTCCCCCTGGGCTCGGCACTGGTGAGGCCCCATCTCGAGGGCTGTGTCCAGTTTTGGGCCCCTCACCACAGAAAAAGACATTGAGGATCTGGAGCAGATCCAGAAAAGGGCAGCGTGGGGTCTGGTGAATAGATCTTATGAGGAGAGGCTGAGGGAGTGGGGGTGTTCGGCCTGGAGAAAAGGAGGCTGAGAGGAGACCTTCTTGCTCTCTCCAACCCCCTGAAAGGAGGGTGTAGCCAGGGGGGATCAGTCTCTTCTCCCAAGGAACAGGCCATGGGACAAGAGGAAACGGCCTCAAGTTGCCCCAGGGGAGGTTCAGGTTGGATATTAGGAAAAATTTTTACACTGAAAGGGTTATTAAGGCTTGGAATGGGCTGCCCAGGGAAGTGGTTGAGGCACCATCCCTAGAGGTATTTAAAAGATGGGTTGACGTAGTGTTTAGTGACATGTTTTAGTGATGGTTTTTGTCAGAGTTAGGTTGATGGTTGGACTAGATGATCTGAAAGGTCTCTTCCAACCTAGACAATTCTATGAGTCTATATTCTTCTTCACATGTTCAGATAATCTGAAGTTTAGCTGTGATGGTGATATTAAGTTTTGGTTGAACATGATAGGAACCAGTTTGTGGAATTTCTCCTCTCTACTTTAAATTCTCAAGTCTTTCCTGAAAATATCCTGAATTTTAAAAGTCCTGTGGTGCAGAAAAAAGTCAATTATTGAGTCCCCAAACAGGGAGAATTGTGGATGAAGACAAAGCAAATGAGTCAGATATAAATAATCCTATTATGTCTTGGCTACAGCCACACCTAGAAACCTTGAGCAAACATTGCTGTTCTGTTTAGTTATTCCTGTGTTTGGTACACTTTACTTGTTAAGTCCTGTTTTAAAATTGCAGCATGTAAAAATTGTGTAGGGCTAGTCACCATTTGTGTTAAAAATTACTAACATTGTTGTAGTAATTTTGTTCATAGGCACAGATGCCTGCTCTAGAGCATAGTTAATTTGTTCTCATATTTCCCCAAAATCAGAAAAATACAAAACCTTGGAGTTGGTGTTGTCTTGGAAGGCTTTCCAGGCAATTCTTTTTTGCAGTGGGCCTTTAAAAAATGTCTGGCTAGAACAGCGAACAGGAAGATGTAATTACCCCTTGGCTTTTGTGTATCAAACGGTTGTTAATCATACAAAGCTTTGGTAAAACACTTCTGGTAGTGTCTGGTTATAGCATGGAAGCCGTAAAGAAAAGCCTTTGGGCCTGGGAAAATCATCCTTGATGTATTATGATTACTGTCATGTACCTTACTAGGTAATTACTTACTAATATCATGTATCTCTTTCTTCCCTCTTTTGTGGCGGATGAGCTGATTTTTAATAAATCTGAACAAAGCTATTTTTCAGAAAAAAGAAAAGCCTGGACCCTTCCCCTCCCTCCTCTGATTCTTCTGGTGTAGCTCCCGAAAAGAGAGGCCCGAAGTCTCATCTGTTCAGTGTGGCTGTTGCCGATTCCGGGGTTTTTTAGCAGGGGCTAGGGTTTGGGTTTTGGTTCTTGTCCAGACACGTACCATTTGCTTTGCGTTGTTCTTCTGTACCGATCGCTCTCCTTTGGGCTCTCTGCTGTGAGGTTTGTCTGAGCACACTTACCTGCAGTGACCCTGCTGGGGTACCAGAGTCGCACTGTAACAGCACCTGATACCCAACCCCTTTGTGTCCCTGGGGTGAGAAGGTAATTTCTTGTGTTTTATTTGGGAGAAGCCAAATAGAAATAAAGGCTCATGTACTGACAGCTCTTCAGGGGCTTATTTATGGAGGATCCCTCTCATCTGCATTGAGTCTGTAGCAAAAGTGATGCTGGCTTTTTTTTTTCTTTTTTTTTTCAACATTCTAGAGATTTAAATAATTTCAGCAAGGCAAGAAGGGAGAGTGGTTACAAACTAGGGTAGATGATGGTGACAAAGTTCTCCATGCAATGCAGGATGCCATAACTTGGCCTCTACTCACAGAAAAATAATTACTTATGTTCTCTTGCTTAAAATTGCAGAATAACTTCCTGCGGACAATAAGATGGTGTGAAAGACACAGCCGTGTTGTACGGCACTGCGGGCACACTTCTCTTCCAGCAGAGACAGAACTATTTGGGCAGAAGGATAAAAGGAAAGATTTGGCATGGAGAACTGGGGAAGGAGTAAATAGTCTTCTATTAGAATTGAGTTTGGCTTCAGGTTATGAAAGATCTGGCAACAGCACAGCTTCCAGCGTGTTTGCTACTTTCTGTTGCTGTTGCCGTGCAAAGTGGCAACCTCTCGGTTGTGGGGGTACATCTGCTTGTGGGGGTACATCTGCTTGTGGGTCTGTCTTGGGATCCGGACTGAGGAGCCGACAGCTTAGAAAAATTAGCAGTATTGCTGCTGAACACTTGCCATGCTGAGAGGACAGCCTGCAGACAGTCTGAGAGAGGAAGAATGAAAGGACTTCGTGGAGAGATCGGGGATGCAAGACCTGGGTTATTTTGGGGTTTTTTTCTGTAATCGAGACTAGCTATTTAAGAATAGCTTAGATTTTCTGTGGGTGAAATGGGACAGAAAGTCTCCAGGAGTTACTGTGGCACTGGAGTAAGCAGTTGTTGGATTGTTTCCACGGTTCTAAAGGGCCTGTTTGAAGTTGGTTCATAGATTCCTAGTTGAAAGGTGGATTTCTGCTCCCTCAGCGCATTCTGCCCCGAGCAGCTGCAGACAGCATCGCTCTCCTTAACTCACTAAACCAGTTAACGTTGGAGCTTTGAACATATTGTCTGCTATGTAAGTGTTACATACTGTTAGATACGTAAATGAAAGAGCCTGTGCTGGTTGTTCCAGGGAGTTACCTCATGGAAGGGAAAAGCTGACTTGGGTTTCCTGTGATATCCTTTACCTCTGATTGTGCAGGGTGCAGATTCAGAGCCGCCCTGCGTTATCTGTGGATGGAGGCACATCTGAAAAGGAAGAAGGCAGCGAGGCGAGGGCAGCTTGCCAATTGCTTAAAGCCTTTGTTAGAGACTAAAGGAAACCTGCGCCCTTTTAGGCACTAGTACAGCCCCAGGGGCTTTCTTGGCCTCCTATGTAAAGAAGATGAAGGCAGCCGCATGGAAATGATTGCACACTTTTGCATGTCAGTCTACATTAGCTTTCTAGGTCCTGGTTGTTGTGTTTGAACGTGAAGATCTTGTGCTTAATTCTCAGGATTTCCATCCTGTGGGTCAGTCGGTGTAGCACTTAACCCATCTGTTGAAACTAAACCATGAGGAAGGTGTTTTCTGCGCAAGAATGCTCGCAAAACCGGTCTCTTATTGAACTGCTCGGAGCCCGAGTGTGACTTCACCCTGATCACAAGGAGGGAGATGGCTCCAGTGGCCGGGCTCTGCTGCGTCACCTCTGGGAAAGGTGTCTGCCTCTGTGATGGCAGGTCTCTCCGTAGGAGAAACTCCTCATTCTCAGCTTGCTGAAGTAAAAAGGAGAGACAAACCCAAGTATCAAAATAGATGTCAAAAGCAAATTAGAAGTGTGCACACGTTCACTCTCAGATCTGCTTTCCTCTGCCGTTTCCCTTTCTTCTGCATGAAGAGAAGGGTTTGGAGTGATTTAGAGCTGTTGTGCTAGTCTCGTTGGGACTGCTAGGTACAGTACTGCCAGTGTTGAGTGGCTGACTTCTGCACACTGCATTTCTGGGCTAGGATGGATGGCTTTTGTTGTATTTTTTTTTTTTTTTTTTGCCTCCTATGTAAAGAAGATGAAGGCAGCCGCATGGAAATGATTGCACACTTTTGCATGTCAGTCTACATTAGCTTTCTAGGTCCTGGTTGTTGTGTTTGAACGTGAAGATCTTGTGCTTAATTCTCAGGATTTCCATCCTGTGGGTCAGTCGGTGTAGCACTTAACCCATCTGTTGAAACTAAACCGTGAGGAAGGTGTCTTCTGCGCAAGAATGCTCGCAAAACCGGTCTCTTATTGAACTGCTCGGAGCCCGAGTGTGACTTCACCCTGATCACAAGGAGGGAGATGGCTCCAGTGGCCGGGCTCTGCTGCGTCACCTCTGGGGAAGGTGTCTGCTTCTGTGATGGCAGGTCTCTCCGTAGGAGAAACTCCTCATTCTCAGCTTGCTGAAGTAAAAAGGAGAGACAAACCCAAGTATCAAAATAGATGTCAAAAGCAAATTAGAAGTGTGCACACGTTCACTCTCAGATCTGCTTTCCTCTGCCGTTTCCCTTTCTTCTGCATGAAGAGAAGGGTTTGGAGTGATTTAGAGCTGTTGTGCTAGTCTCGTTGGGACTGCTAGGTACAGTACTGCCAGTGTTGAGTGGCTGACTTCTGCACACTGCATTTCTGGGCTAGGATGGATGGCTTTTTTTGTTTTTTTTTTTTTTTTTGAGCTTTTAATATGAAATAATCATATCTGTGCACAGCACAACTGATCCAGCTATCATGCTTCAGAGAACTCTGATAAAAGTGTCAAGTTGTGAGCACATCCTGCATCTGTGGGTTCTGTGTGTTTGTGTATTTTCGTGGAGATGACTCGTGGAGTCACCCAAGGGTGACTTTGGGGTTTCAGGAGAAATCAGAAAGCAGAATTAGCTGGGGTGAGAGGGAACATTCTCTGCGGCTTCTTGAATGGAGTCTGAGGTACTAGAGCCTACAAAGTGTTTTTTTATGGATGTTCCGATGGTCTGTCACTGGAAAGGGAGGTCAGCAGTGTATTCGTGGGAAGAGCTAAGCTGGGATACCCCAAGGAATTTATTTTGTTTCTGTATTTTGGTACAGGACTGTGTTGTGCTTCTAGAACACTCAGTGCTTAAGAAGAAATTATCCTGTTGCACAAGGGATATTGAAGAGAAGCAATTGTTTTATTTCCCAAACATCATCATTTCTCTTAAGAGACCATTATGTAGCATGGCATGAGTTTTACTTATATGAAACATATGGAGTCAGCAGACAAGTCTTACTGAACAAATTGGAGGGCAGCAATCCAAAGCAATGCCTCTTGTCTACAGTCTTCCTTTTCCAAGGTTTTTGCTTAATTGCAAGCTTTCTATTTGGACTCTAATTCTTCAGTTTCTCTTTCTTGGCAGACTGTCTTGTCTTAAATTACTCCTGTCAACACGTCCTTAGCCCTTCCTGCTCCCCCTCATCCCCCTAAATTGTGTGGTACTGGCTGTGGTGCTTCAGATTGCTGTAAAAAGGCCATTATGTTTGTAGTTGAAAGCAAAGCCTGCTGTGAATATAATATTTTATCAAAAAGATACAAGCATCTCCCTGTTCATATTATTACATTGACACATTGGTTTTATAAACATTTTAGTATTCTTTGAAATGGGTTGCTATCTAGTGATTATGGCTCCAATAGGCGTAGTAACAGATGGTTCATATACAAGTGCTTTTTATGTTGTTATCTATAGCGGGAGTGAAAGGGAATGTTAAATTCTCCTCTCTGCAGTGGTGGGGCTGGGGAAGCTCGTGGGTGATGTGGTAAAAGGTCTTGTATTAATGTAAGACTGTATGACCAAGGAGGAAGTAAACTAATATCTAGAATGATGCAGAATAGAGTGGGGAGGGACAATGAGTCACGCTGGAGCAGAGAGTAGGGAACAGGGATACCGGATGGGATCGTAAGCCTGGGGGGCAAGGGTACAGCTGGGGAGACCACAGCCCCCTGTGGAATTTCCAGGCTGTAGAAGAGGGAGGACTCCTGCAGTTACCGAGTTAAAGGCCTGGGAAGTCCCTGCCTTTACCAGCCAAATAGAGATGGAATTAGGCCATGGGCATCAGATAACTTTGCCAAGGTCGTATTGTGGAGCTGAAGCAGCAGCTTTGCCAAACATCTGCAGTTGCCCCGTGCACCTGCCTTCGCTTACGGCTTCCATCGCGTGTGTTTCAACAGGCGTGATGTGGAATCAGAGACCTCTGTGTCCCCACAAATGACTCCAAGTCTAGTTTAAAAACCTCTGCAATTCTTAGTTTGCCTTTCCAGGTGATGCTTTTGTTAAGGGGTTTTTTTTTTGGTTTGTTGGTTTAGGTTTTTTCTGGACATTTTAGAGTTGTATGTTGTTAAGTTTTGCTCTGTCCATGCCCAGAGAGGAATTAGCCAGCACTCGAGGATTTTTTTTTTCTGTGAGAACCAGAGAGTTCAAAGTCTTGGGCTTCTGTTTTGGATGAGTAAATTGGAGGGCTTACGTGGGGTTTTTGCATAGTAATAAAACCAGGCTAATACTGTTAGAGTTAAGTGCTAATGGGAAATAAAGCAATAAAGATTAGTTTCTTATTTAAAGTAATTCTGTTTACACCTTTGGGGGAGATTGGCTATTGCGAAGAGAAACTGCACAGTCACCTTTGCTTTCAATGTATTGCAGAATGAAAAATTAAAATATGATCTCACTCTCATTAAAATTAAGTAATTGATGTCATCACTCAATTAAAAAAAATTTGGGAGCTTTTGGCAAGTCATTCCAGGTTGCTATTAAGAACCAAGTGTCCTTAAATTGGAGGGAATGGGAGATAATCCTCTGTTTAGTAACTGAAAGACAAGGGATCATCTCCACAAAATACCAAACTGGCAAAACCAGCAAACCTGACCAGCCCTCGCTGACTGTACATCAGTGCTACCAGTGGTGTCTCCTCCAGGGAGGCTTCTGGCAGGAGGTTCGTTAGAGTCAAAGCACAATTCTGGAGTTGAATATATTCCTCTTCACACGCTTGTCTCTGCAGGACAGGAACGTGGCTTGAAGCAGAGTGTTCTGAATACACACGTGCATCAAACGTGGGACTTGGAAGGGAGCGATTCTGACTTTATCTTCAGCACAATTTTTTCTCCTCATTCTAAACAGAACTGTAAGGCCAGTGCAGTATTAATAAACCTTTTCTCTCTGCTTTTCGTTAGCTGGCATTGTAACAACTAGATGTTGTTAGTAGTTTACTGTGAATGCATTTTGCTGGCTGTTGCTTTTTCAGACAGCTTGCAGTTCCCAGCCTGTACAGCTATAGCTCAGGTATTTTCTGGTTTATTCATAATTTCACCGAGGCATCAGTGTTTGCAAGAAATCTTTCATCTCTTGCTCTGGGCGATACAGAACTGGAGTGGCAAAAGAGACTTGTGTTTTTGTGCTGCCTTCATCATTTTCAGAATATTAATATTTAATCTAGGCTTTTTAAAGCTTTTAGCAGATTTGTCAGGCTTTCTTCCCTGTGGTAGTGTATGTGAGGACAACATGAGAGAGCATTCTGATTAGCTTACAATATGGAGAGTGGATTTATTTATTTTGATTTGTGACTTCAATACTTTTAAGAAGCTCATCCTGTTCTGTAAGTAACTTTGCCATAAACTTAACTGTAAAATAGATCCAGCAGTTTTTCCTTTTCTCCAGCTAGAGTCCAGCCAAGCAAATCCCATGTCACAGGTTTCAGAGCATCTCTGGGAGGTGTGTGCTCTGCTGCTGCTTGTGCTCCCCCCGCCCCGTACAGAGCAAGATACAGGTGCTGGATTTCTGAATCTCAAAGGGATTTTGCCCTGACAGGAATCGTTCTGTGCTCGGCTCGAGCCCTGGCTTGCTGTCATGCAAGTAGTGCCAGCACGGGTGCTGTGGTGACAAGGACGTGTTCAACTTTCACTGGTTAGGGCTGGAACGTGGTTATCTGCACTGCTGCTCGTTACGTGTTTAGAAGTCTATATAAGTGATATTTCATAATTTTTGACTCATTTTTATTATAAATTTGATCTTGGAGAGATTGCAGCTTGTTAGCGCAAATACGCCATGAAGTTTTTACCTGTTACTAAGAAAAAAATTCCTTGTCTTCCAAATTGAAGACAGTTTGCTCAAGTGAAGAGCATGCAGCGTGAGGGCAGGTCCGGTGCAGGTGAGTTGCCTGTCAGTGCATGAGATAATTTGGCCTGAAAAGCATTTGGAACCAGTTTAGAGATTGATTGGGGTTTTTCCCTCTGAGCGTGCAGGGTCTGAGGGCTGGTTCGTGTCGTGCTCAGGAGGTTATTGATTCTTGCACAGGAGTTTGTGCTTTTCTGCTGCAGCTCCCGAGCTGGGACTGAGTCCTGCTTTGAGCCTCCTGAAATCTGGAGTTGGGGATTCAAGATGGAAGCAACAAAGGGGAGATGCAGCCGGCCTTCTGGCAGAGGCTTTGTATTTTTGTTTACCAGTTAGTGTTTCTTTCCAGTTGGCTGGTGTTTGCTGGGTCAGTGGATCTCTTGTTTAAAAGAATTTGTTTACAGCTAACTTTGTCTTTTGATACTTCATTGCTGAATTTACCAACAGGAGTTTTTCATTTGTCTGCTGAAAGCTGTTTTGTTTCTAGAGGAATATGTTTGTTTTTCTTCTCTTTTTATTATAAATAAACCACAGTGAGTTTATTTCCACTGTATCAAACATCTCTGGCCTTCCTGGGAACAGAGTGCAGAAGCCTCAAAATCAAATAGAACAATTCAGAAAGTGATGAGGTGTATTTAGGTGTTTGCGTATCCAGCAAAGCAGTATTTGCTCGCTGTTCCGATACACCAGGTGACAGATGTGAAACATGCTTCCTTTTTCATTGATATTCAGCTCTTGTGTGTGGTTGGGGGCCGACTCATTAATATTACCCCTGTCATACGTACTGTGCTAGGGCCAGTCCCTATTTTGCAGTCCTCTGCAGCAGAGACAGTGCTGCTGGAAGCCGTCCAGTTTGTTCTTCCCGAGGCTTCTGTCAGCGAGATTATTAGGCTTTAATCTGTCTCATGGCGATGGCTTTGCTTTTCCAGAAGGGAGTCACTTTGTGTGTGGCTCAGGCCGGGCCGGGCCTGGCCGTGGGCCTGTTGTGAGGAGCCTGCTGTGGTGAGAAGAGCTGACCCTGCAGGGAGCGAGCGCTGGCGGAGCCTCCGAGCGGTTTGGGACGTTAACACAGCTTCACACAAACACTGGCCCAGGTGGGCCCAACCCGGAGAGGTTTTCTCAGCCTCTGCTGAGAGAAATTGGAGCCATTGTGCAAACAGAGGGGCTGTTGTCCAAGGCTTTGTGTCCTCCTGTTTGTTGGTTTATCCAGAGCCTCAATTCCCCACTCGCGGAGCATTTCGAGCGCGGTGTTTTGGAGTCATTTTGGACTCATTTGTTGTGATTGTTTCGCTGTTACCTTCTGCTTTATTTTTCACCAATGAAAAATTAACAAGATAGACGTTTTCTCATGTAGAGTTTGATTATGTGAACGTTTGACAAGAAAATGTGATCTCAGAAGCAGCTTTTTAACAAGACTGCAGTGACAAATTTTGTGATAAACACACAGTATTTTGGAAGCATATTGTGTTGTAAACAATTCCTGTATTAATTTGCTGTCAAAGAGTTAAGTTTTCAAACTAAATCACATCTGTAACTGCAGTATCTTTTTTTTTTTTTGTAAGCTCTTTCGTTCATTTTGTTGGCATTCCTTTTCTTTTTGTCAAGTTGCTGACTGTGTGCTCTTAAATAATCCTCCTGATTTCTCCATACTTCCTTCCCTCTACAAGTAAGACATTTGAGAATTCAGTTTATTTAAATTGGAGAAGGAGCTATGGCACCCTTAGAGAGGCCACAGTAGGAAAATTCACTGTAAGTAGTAATTGTGGTTTTGGAGACAGCTTGTTGAATAAGATTTTTCTTACTTTGAAGCCTGTTTGTTTAGGTTCGAGGTCCACTGGTGTCAATGGAGAAAAGATATTCGTCCTCACAGTTTTGTGAAAATATATTATGGCAGTGGTGATGTACTGATTGGAGGCAAGAAAAATCCATGTGTTGGGATCTTGCTGTTTTGGAGCGACAGAAAGATCCTGCATAACAAGGCCAGCAAATTGAGATTGACCCTTCCTTCTCTTTGTGATAATAGCGTGTTTTTTTCTACTTAAAGGCAGGTGGAGCGAGGGCCACTTCATACCTAAAATTGAATGTCATTCTCTTTAAAGAGCTGTTTGTGTGCAGGATTAGGAGGAGCCGATGTGCTGAGAGAGGTGTGTGTTTTCCCTTGAAGCAGCCAATTCAGTAACTTTGTAGTGGATCTGCAGCGTGGGGCTGGATTGTGGAGCTGTGCTCAGAAGGTTCTCGTGTTTGCTGCTACAGCACGTTTTGCCCATTATTTTGATCTTTCACAGAGCTTAAAGGCTTTCACACAAGAAGGATCTTGCCACATCCTACTCTCCAGCCTCTGAACAAAGTGCTTCTGAAGCAGCCATTGACTCTTCTTTAGCACGCCCAAAGAGCCCCGAACACAAGTCCTTCCTTGCATGATCTTTCTTGTAAAGAGCATTGCAGCTGACAGAATAATGGGTTTTCTTAGGCTTGCTGGTGACATGCCAACATGGTTTCCTTAGCAGTGAAATTCCTCAAGAAGCCCTGGTTGCTGATGTAAACATAACTGAAAGCTGAACACAGCCCGTACTGAGCTCAGGGCCTGAAATCTGCTTCTTATGCCATGCTGTGCAGTGCATTTTTCTTCTGCTCTTTCTACTTAAATCTGGTTTCCCAAGCTTGGAACCAACTTGAATGGGTCGTACTCTTCAATGCAGAAAAGATGGCCTGGTCTCTGGTCAAGGAGACACAGCGAGGGCTCGTACGCAGCGAGGGTGGCTCCATGGGGCAGCCTCCCTTTAATGGCAATATAGCTCTGGTTTTGCAGAGCTGTGTTTGGGATAGAGGTGGGGCTGCTTGAAGTTACCACGTGCAGAGCAGGTTTAAGGTTATTTAACAAAATGCTTTGGTTCCCACTAGTCAGGCTTAAAAGAAATGAATAGCAAAAGAAAGAACAGTTCTCTTGCTGCTCGCTGGCTGTCGGGTATGCTTCTGGAATTTGGTGGGAGTTTCCTCAAGTCAAATTACTAGTGTTGCACACTAATTTGAGGCTGAATAAAAGATTAATAATTGTATTGATTTAACTTTAAGTAGTGGAATCCTACTCTGGTGACTAATACTGTTTAATAGTAGCTATCCTGGAGTAAGCACTTGTTAGTGCTGTAAAATGACTGTGGTTTGTGTTTCAGATTTCAGCGCTTTGGGAAAGACAATGTATTTTGCTCTCGCTTTCTCTGCTGCTTTTTTCTGTGAAATGGGAGTGACATCCTTCTGAGCACACACTTAGTGCTACCTCTTTGGGGAGTGATCCTTTAAGCGCTAGTGCTTTCATCAAGACGTCTTTCTTTGTTTCATCATGCATAATCATTGAGCTCATCGCATTATGATTTGGAATAGCATTTTCCCATCTGGAAATACCTCATTATTGTGCTACCGTGCAGCGTGACATGCCAACTAGGTTATTGCACTGTCACAGGGTGTTTAAAGGAAGGTCAGAGTTGCATTTCCATAGCCGAATACTCCGTGTGAGCAGCGCTGTGTTTGATCAAAAGATAGGGGAATAATTGCTCTTCACTTCTTTCTTCTTCCATTCTTGCATCTCATTCAAGAATCTAGAATTTAATTACAAAAATAACTTCAGGTGCAGTTGGACTGAAATGGGCTGCAGCTCCAAAGTACTTTTGGGGATGGTTTGGCAGGTGTTGCTGTGGTGTCAGATCTGCAGGAGAGTTAGCAGTGAGGAATACCTGCAGCAATTGGCTTCTCTTAAAAAAAAATATTGAAGCCTGTTTCAAGAAAATGATTAAATATTGGCATCTGAGAGCCATGAAAGGGTAGCAACAGGAATTGCACACGTAACTTCTGTTTTAATCTTATCCCAGGCAGATCCATGTAGTAATATCGTGCTGGTTTGTGTGGCCACGGCAGCTGCTGAGCAAAAGGCTGCAGAAACGCGCTCAGGTTTCTGTGCGAGCCGAGAGGCAGAGCCTGGGGAGGGCCCATCCACCCCTCAAACCAAGGTGCAGAGTAAGTGCCAGGGACCATCTGGTTCCATTGAATACCTCAGACTGGGAGCTGCGGTGGCTGTGGGAGGGGAGCAAGCTCTGTGCATCTGACTTTCATCAATCACCGCCTCTCCCCGAGCCCCAGACCGTCACCGAGTGCTGTTTACTCCAGGTTGTGGTAAACCCAAGGGAAGATCTCATTTGGCTTTCTAATTACGGGTGGCTGGCTGCGTGAGCCTGAAGTATTTTGCAGCAAGATAGAGAGTTCTCTTTCGGGTGCCCACATGTCTTTGTTTTTATTTTTATTCCTGTGCTAAAAACAGGCTTGATTTGGAAAATCATCTGTCAGCGCTGGTCTATCTCATGGAGAAAGTGCGTGATGCTCAGAATTGGCAGAGTTTACATGTGTTTAATCCTTTGTAGCTGGGCTGGACAGGCATCTCTGAGGAGAAGGTTATCAGTGCTCATGGTCCTGATAATTCATTTTTTACCTGAAGGGAGACAGTAATGTACCTGCCTACAGAATAAATGCTGAATCACAGGGTTGTTACTCTTGCATAAAGTTTAGTCATTTCCTGGGAAACTTTTGTTTTCAGTCTGGTGGAGGGCTCGGCCTGTGGGTTTGTGATGAGGATTAAATAGATGTGGATTTCTGCTAGTGTCTGTGACCAGGAGGTTAGTCAGGGAAGTGTTACTCAGGGCAGAGTCACTTAGTCTGAGTTTTTCAAACGCGTTGTGAGTTGTCCTGCTTTCCTCAGCCCAGGCTGTGAGTGCACTGCTCAGGGTACGTGGCGATGACGCTTTCTTCTCCTTCAGATGCATTGTTCAGATGCAGGACCAGTTATTATAAACACTGTTAAGTGCTCCTACATCTAAACATTCTTCTCATTGACTGCATATTAAAAATAGATGAAAACGTTTCTCTTGAGTAGATTTTTGTAAAATCCTATTTGTGACAAAGCCTTGGGTTTGTGCCCTTTATAGCATTCAGAAGGGAAAATGCATTTTTTCCCTGTGACAAGTTGTAGCTATTTAAAAGTTTTGGGTTGGTTTTTTGTTTTTTTCCCTTGGGATGGGGTTACATGCAAGATTTATTATTTGTATAAGGGATTTAGCTATTTATGTGCATGTGCTGGTTTTATGGGAAAAATGTAAAATTTATATGGCTGCACTTTGCAACATAATGTCTTGTATGAAGTTAACTTCAGTGTTTGTATTTTGCAGATGTTTATTAGAGGCAGCGAGCAGAGCCTGTATTTAGTAGGGTTATCAGAGTTAGCAGAATTTAGTGAGTGTTTTAAGGGGTTTTCTTCAAGAGATTTTGGAGCCTTCTGAAAAACATTTAACCTTTTGTAAAGGCAGATGCTACCCATGCATCGATGGTGTGATTTGAGTAGCTGATGCACAAGTTTGTCATGCACCCTCTTGGCACAGCTGAGGATCTGAAGGGCAAAGTATCTCTGGCTTTTTAGTTCTTAACACAAACGAACTCGGGGTCTGGCTTGAAGTTTGGCTTCGTGGTCATTTGAGCGACTTACCCAGGTCCTTTGCAGACACTGAGGGCTGAGAGCAGCAGGGTCATGCTGGTGGTGTGTAAACCACGCACGCAGTCATAGGAGTGACTTCCCCGGGAAGGTCCTTTGCAGACACTGAGGGCTGAGAGCAGCAGGGTCATGCTGGTGGTGTGTAAACCACGCACGCAGTCACATGTGAGGATGGTCTCATGTCTGCTGCAAAGAGAAGAATCAACAAAAGTGTAGTACATCTACAAGGGGCTCTTTTATTTACAGTGGTAAGCTCCCAGGCATTTCTTAGTGTCCCACTCTTGCGCAGCCTTTGAGAACTCGTTCTGCTGACCCGGCATAGTGCCATTTTCAGCAGAAATGGTAATAGCACCAATACCATATGTGTTGGTTGTTTTGTGGGGAGTGAAGGGGCTTTGCCTGACATTGATCTGGTGACACCTCCTTTTCTTTGGTCACCCCCTGCCCACACACACAAAGAAAACTGAACTCTGTCCTTAGCTCACCCAGTTTGGGTGATGCATCACATATGGCAGCGAAGATTACTGCTTGTAATAATGGGCCCAGACGGGTGAATCGAGGACAGTGGATCATCTGCAACTCTGAAACACTGCTGTAAGATGAAGAGATCCTTCAGTATAGTTTCAGTAGTTGGATCTATTGTTTAAAGGCAAAACAACAAAAAAATTGTAAAGGCCTAAGGCACAGAGTAAGTGACTGGTGGTGAAGAGCACCTTGTGACCTCAAATGACACCAAGCCAGACCTCTGCTGGGCAATAGTCTGGCCGTGACCATATACATAGGAGAGACCATGGCACAGAAACCTACTCAAGAATGGCATTCTTTGGAAATAATAAATGTTGAAATTAAAATAGTTTTAATTTGGTAAAGCAACATTCATAAGCCATTAGAAAAGATTTTTGAAACTGTGGAACAGAGTCCCCACAGTGCTGGAGCCAAGTAGACTTGTACTGTGTATATAAATTAATCTGGAGCTGATCTGTCTGTGAAACTTTTAGTGCTGAAACTGTAGCAGGATAATGCTTGTGCTTAACAAACAGAGCTTTGTGAGACTTGCTGGTTTTTTCAGTAGCCTATTCACGTTCTTAATGGGAACAGAATGGTGCTGTTAAAGGGAAACTGCAAAGCACAGACCTGTTCTGTTTGTTTTCCGTACTGTTTGGTTTGGTTTTGAGGGGAGGGGGGTGACATATGGAGTGAGTAAGGCTTTATTACTTTCAAGAAATGGGTGACTCTTTTCTGGAAGACCGTACAGTTTGCAGACCTTGGTATTGTCTTCAAGGAGGAAACCTGATATACAGCTTCACCAGAAGGAAGGAGGAGGGAATCTTTGAAGCCACATCATTGTTTGGCCTCAAACAGAAAGAGGCAATTGTCTAAACTTGTTTCAAACGTAGTTTTCGTGCTGAAGCTGTAGCTAGAGAGTGTTAGAAGTGCAAGACCATTAAGCAGGTATAGTCTGTTTGAACACGTGACCTTCGAAAAAAAGGGTTAAATGTTGTCTTTTGGGTTGCTGAGGCCTGGGATTGAGCACTCCCAGCTTTAAGCCTTGGTAGAACCAACGTGGGGTGGGGGTGTGTAGAACCTGCTGGTCCTCCAGGAAATGGAACAAAGATGGATCTAACTACAGAATTAATAAATAAGTGGCGGCAATATTTCTTATGGAAGAGGTGAACTGGTTGGTTTAATACCTGTTTTCTGCCTTGGCCGTAGCTGGGACAGGCTGAAGTGCTGAACTGCAGACCTTCCCCAGGCTGGATTCCCAAACACGCCGCTGACGCTCCTAAGCACACTCGAGAGACCTTATCTGGAAGTGGCACGCAACAAAAGAACATTTTGGACTTTCAGCTACACTTACGGGTTTTGGTATCTCCAGTTTGGTGCCTACTTCTGGTCAAGGGCAGGAAATCCAAAGTTAAGCTCTGCAAAAGCAGGTTTTATGTTGTGCTGTGTCAGAGTGAGTTCTGGCTGATAGAGCTGCTGGGAGGCACTGCCCGTCCTACGTGCTTCCAGATGAAGCAGGGCAATAGGCAAGAAAGGCAAAGTCATCAAGGTAATTAGTGGGAGTGAGACCTGAAAAGCAAATGCAATGGTGATAATAGAACTTATTTCCTCATCTTTGTAACAATCTTGTTACAATATTTGCTGTTAAATACAGAGAGTAGCTAACTGTGTTCTGAGGCTGGTTTCCAGGATTCTCTGTTAGCAGAACTGCTAGAAACATCAAGGCATTTTCTTTTAAAAGCATACAATCATTTTTTAAAAATGCATACAAACTGCTTTCAAATTTGAATCTTTTGCTCGATACAGTCAAGTGTTTGGAGGCTTTGTTGGGGAGATGCTGTGCACTACGTGATCATTTTCCTTAATTCCTCCACTGTAGTAATTATGGTTTTGTTAGACAGTAAATGATTCAGTGTTCTCGTTCCATGGGGGGAAGGGGAGCAAGGATGTTGAAAGAGGAGTATTGTCTGAGCGTAGCAGGATTAGCTGGTGTTACCACCTTGCACTGATTGAGCACCACTGGTTAGAATAGATCATCAGCTCTAATTGCTGAAAAGCAGCCTGGCGTCACAGGGTGGTGAGGCTCCTGAAGTTCCAGGCTTCTCTGCTGCCTGATTTGAATGTAGGTGTAACATCCAGCTGCTGGGGTGTAGGTAGTTCCCTGGCCTCTGCTCTGCTCTCCCTCAGCCCCTGCCCCTCGGTCATTTTCCAGGTTGGCTGTTCCCTTGAGCTCTCAATGGTCAGAACAGCCAGATTGGATTTGTGTGATGAAGGTCAACTCTAATTTCCTCCCAAGAAATTAGGAGAATCGTATCGGAAAGGAATCTCAGAAACCATTTTTATTTTTTTTTGCATTTTACCGGGGAATTCTGTTTCTCAGATGTATACTTGTTGAATCATCAACAAGCAGGGCGTCTTGGATTTCATCACGGAGGTGTCTGCGGTCAGGATTGTTGTCCAGGCATCCCAAGTGAGGAAAAATCATTGCTCCTTGATTGAACTTGTCTGCAAACCATAAATCCAGAGTTATTTCCTACTCTGAATCCACAGAAGGACAAATACACAAATATTGTGTATTTGCAAGACCTGCTGTGTCTTGAAAATTAGGATTTCTTAAAATGCTTCTTTTAAAACTGTCAGAAGAGAGAAAAGATTAAAATGGGGCAGGAGAGGGTTGAAAGAGGGGAACAGAGTGGTGGTCTCTGGTGAGATGAGACGTTACTGCAGTGATGCAAGATGGTGCTGGCCTTCTGCTGGACGTCTGTGCAACTGGGGCTGGTCCACCGAATGAGGAGGGAAACTGAGCTGGCTGCTCCACAGGAGAGAACTTCTCATGTCTTGGGATGAGTTCCCTGCTGTGAGTAGTGCCAGTGGGAGCAGAGCCGTGCACTGGTCGGGATGGAAGAACTGGGTTTGGGTAGCAGAGTGAGGGAAATGGTAGTATGTGGAGCTGATCATAGAATCATGGAATGGTTTGGGGTGGAAGGGACCTTAAACACCACCCAGTGCCACCCCCTGCCCTGGGCAGGGACACCTCCCACCACACCAGGTTGCTCCAAGCCCCCTCCAACCTGGCCTTGAACCCCTCCAGGGATGGGGCAGCCACAGCTTCTCGGGGCAACCTGGGCCAGGCTCTCACCACCCTCACACCAAAGAACTTCTTCCCCACATCTCAGCTCCATCTCCCCTCTTGCAGTGTCAAACCCATCCCCCTCATCCCGTCACTCCCCTCTCTCATCAAGAGTCCCCCCCAGCTTTCCTGGAGCCCTTTGAGGGACTGGAAGGGGCTCCAAGGTCTCCCCAGAGCCTTCTCTTCTCCAGGCTGAACCCCCCCGACTTTCAGCTCCCCCTCCCAGCAGAGGTTCTCCAACCCTCTGATGAACTGGATTGTGGTGGGCTGTAGTTGCACTTGTCTCTTCTGACGTACTGGTTACTTGTGGAAGGTGGAGACACGACTGCGCCGGAGCTGCCGGTTGCTGTCACTGCAGGAGAGGTGTGAGGGAAGGAGAGCCTGTTCCTCCTGCATCACCCACCGCCACCTTCGCTCGCTCTCATGCGGCCTTAAAAAAAACCAACCCAAACAAATCCCTGAAGATCCTGAGGACGTACAGGAATGGTTTGGTTGTTGATGGCGAAAGGGTCTTGGCTGAGAAGAGACTGAAGCTTTGCTTTCTGTTGACAGGAGTCCCACCTCCTTAGCAGGGCCTCCTCGGCGTGTGGAGGCACAACCAGCAAGGGGTTAGCATATAGATAAATATAGACACCCAGCTGAACAGGAACAGTTGTAGCTGGGAGAGGGCCAGAAGAATGTCACAGCAGTTAAGTGGTTTTGTTTGTAATTTCTTTCCTAGGAATGAACAAACACTAGCACCATTTTAAAGCTAAATTGTCAGCTCTCATTTGCTTTGCTAATGCTTTCTTTGTAGCGCTGTGGCCCGCATCTGTGTCGAGAGGGGCTGTGGTTCTCGCGTTGTTTTTTCAGCTAGCTGGAAGAATTTAGCGACCAAATGTCACAAAGTGTTGAATTTATGGGAGCGGGGTTGATGATTTACCAGGTTTATGTAGTAGGAGTGAATGGTTCTTGAGATTGCAGTCCTATTGTCTTGGTTCTCTTCCTGTTGCTGTAATTTATGATGTTTGGTGAGGAAGTCCGCATTTATGTCCGGCTCTAGCCATTTCCATTTCCTGTAGCTCAGCAGAGAAGGAATAGGATGAAAGAAAGTTTCTGTGTTGGTCAGTCTTTGGTTTTTGTCTCAGTGGCTTGATACCGGATTTGGACTCGCTACGATCAGAGGGAAGAGGCTTTATACAATGAATTAGTTCCACTCGTGCAGGATGTTTGTAGCCTTGAGATGTCAATTTGGGCATAACTGTCGTGGTTGTAGTAATCGGATCATAATTTTATTGAGATGACTTTACACCCGTCACGCGTGCTTACACGCAGGCTTTTCTTCTGAGAGCCTTCATCCCAGTGTCTTGCTGGAGCTTTATTTCAGTTAATTGTATTCTGTAAATAAACACCTCTAATTTATCTGTTTCTTCTAAACGGCTCAGTTGAATTCCACTGCATAGTGCCACTTCACTAGGGCTAGTCTGAAAATGGAAGTGTTACGCTTTCTAATCCTGTAGCAGGTGCTTGGGACTGTCAACCTGTTGGTTAAAGTAATGGCTTATATATTTATTTATTTTAAGAACAAACTCTACTTTTAAACACCTCTAATTTATCTGTTTCTTCTAAACTTTTCAGTCTAGTTCCACTGCATAGTGCCACTTCACTAGGGCTAGTCTGAAAATGGAAGTGTTACGCTTTCTAATCCTGTAGCAGGTGCTTGGGACTGTCAACCTGTTGGTTAAAGTAACAGCTTATATATTTATTTATTTTAAGAACAAACTCTACTTTGAAATTCAGCAGCGGGAAGGCACAGGGCTGCAGGGAAGTCCCAGGAATGTATCACCCGGAAATTCAGCTGCAGGGAAGTCCCAGGAATGTATCACCCTTATCTCTGTTGCTTGAATTTTGTTAGTTGGAACTTTTCCTGCTCTTGCCAAATAGCATTAGGCTTTTTTTTGTTGTTTGTTATTAGCTCATGGTCAGAGAATACTTTTTTCAAGCAATAATGTAAGTGATCAGCATCACATGGAAGTGAAGGTTGCGAATAATGTTTTGGGCTGAGTTTTGGGTGTTGTTTGTTACTAGCTCATGGTCAGAGAATATTTTTTTCAAGCAACAATGTAAGTGAAGATTGCGAATAATGTTTTGGGCTGAGTTTTGGGCTGTTTTTCAGGAGTATCTCAGCTCAACTTCAAACTTCAGATCTGTGAAGCATAGTGCTCGCGTTCGGTGGGGAGGGGTTTGGTTTATTGGTAGGATATTAGTGTGGAGCAAGTGATTAGAGAGAACGTGATGCTGCTAGTACTTAAATTGGGGTGTGCTGGTGTTTGTAATGTACTGGTGTTCCTTACTAATTCCGACAATTTTCAGTGGCAAATGTTTCATTATATATAGTGTGTAACCACCGATGTCAAGAGTCCAATTAAATCTTGTGGAGAAATTAATCAGGAAATAACAAGCTACAAACACATCTGTGGGTTGGCTCGTGAGGAGAGCTCCCTCCCCTTTCTGTGCAGGTTCAGTTTTCCTGGAGTGGCGCTTGGTTGCCCGGCCCCATTTGTTACCCAAATGAGCAGAGGTGGGGGATTAACACCACCTCTGGAAACCGAGAGGCAAATCTCAGAAAAGCTGCTGGATTTGGGAGCTCGTGGAGTCGATCAAAATGTTGCCCTTTTGGCGCGTGCTCTTTGTATGGCTTTTTTTTTGAAGGTGTACATTTCTTACGCTGCCAGCATACCTTTCTTGTGAGCTGGATTAATTTAACTGAGCTGCATATTGCAATCAAGCATTAAAATTAATGCTTTGGTTGGCATTTCAGCGCTTCATGGACTTTCTAATTTTCAGCTGCTGGATTTGTTTGGACTTGTTGGGGCCTGACTCAAACATAGTGTTAGAGGAGTGAGATAAAATTTTGTGTGCAAATGCACACCCTCTGCTGAGCAGCGCGAGTACCCGTCTCGGCTCCCAAACTCTGGCTGTAGGTGATTCGGGTGACACCAGCCTTTCCAGCACAAAGGAGCAAAGCCTGTTGCCTTTCCAGACACTTCAGTGCTGTAAAAATCACCTTTTTCACCCAAACGGCCAGTGAGCAGGAATGTTTTTGCAGAGATGCTGGTTGTGTTGGGAGGCTTAGAGCTAAACCCTTTAATCACCTTTTCTGCTGTGGCCCTGCAGATCAGGCTGGAGGTGTCTGGCAGAAGGATGCTGTGCGGCAGCAAACGCAGTGCCCTGTGCTGCTCAGCCTCTAATGCCCTGGTGCCTTACAATAATCAGGCTCAGAGCAAAGAAAACATGCCACTTGCGATCACCGGTCTCTTGTGGTAATATAAATATGGACTTAATTTAACTTGGGAAGTAATACCAAATAATTCTGTTTTCTTATTGCTGTGTGTTTGATCACTTACAATCTTTCGGCCCCAAGAGATAAGAGGTTACAAGTGCAGCTCAGGCTACAAAAAGGCTTGAAATGCTGCAGGGCTTTTTGTTTTAATTCCTCCAAGGTTCCAGTCTTTCTTGTGGTTCTGATGTAATGTGAGAAATTAAAACAAAAGACAGCAGCCAGATGGTACATCTCCAGGATCAGACAGATTAGTTTTTTTAAAAAGGGAAAAGTTTACTAATACTTATTCTCTTTTGGAGTTTTTGCTTCTGTGGAGCTCAAGCATCTGTCTTCTGCATGCTTCTACCAGTAGGCACACAGTGGAATTACAAGTACTACTAGAATAAAAAAAAAAACAACAAACACCCAAAAACTCCATACCCCCCTAACTTGCTTTCACTGAATATCAAATAGGTATGATTAAAAGTCTGATTTTCTGGCTCCTAGGGTGTGCTTGCTGGGTAGTAATCTAGAAGTTGACTCCATTCATCCTTGCCTCAGTTTTCAGAGGTGCCCTAAACAGCTCCTGCCGTGGGGTCGCTTTATTTGCTACAAGTGGTTCTCAATTTCATTAGTTTATGATGAGGCTCTGAATTTGCACTTTCCCTTTGCCCTGTTGTTTGGGATTTAATTCCATTTCGTTAGCTTAGGTTGGCTTTGTGGTTACAGAATATTTTCCTGCACTCTGAGTTTCCCTTCTTAGGTTTTTGTTGCTTTGATATTCCATTTAGATAGCTGTTCTCATTCAAATCATCGCATTTAAATAGTGTATAGTATATATCTCAGATCCCAAGGGAAACTACAGAAGTTCTGTAACACGGAGGCTTTGAAATCATAATGTACTTACATATATTTGGGTTCAGGTTTTCTTCAGCGTGTGCGTTGCTGTGTTCAGGTGAAACCTTCATGTCGCTGCAAAGAAAAGCAAACAGCCCTCAAACTGAAAAATGAGGACACGGTCAAATGAATTTTCTTTTCTTGGTTTTAGGGGACATCACACAAAAGGGGTATGAGAAGAAGAGAGCAAAGCTTCTGGCTCCGTATCTTCCACAAACCCAAGGTAGGTACTTGTTCAGCTGCCATAAGAATTTTGCGTGGCCTTGACACTAAAGGGACCTGTGGATCGACTGAGGAGCAGAGCGCTGAGATTTCACTTGCCAACTCTGAGCTATTCTGTTTTGTATGCCTTTCCTTAGCTGTCTGATAATTACACTGTGGAGGCTGCACGGATGCTACAGCAGCATTTTGCCTCTAGTTCACTTGTTCCTGTTGAGCTTGAGGGATTCCTGGTAGGTCCAGAGCTGTTTGGTGGGTCTCTGTAGAGCGCTGTGTATTTCAACACTTCTTCTGCCCCGTCTTTATCTCCCACATACGAAAATCACGTCCTGCTCCCTCGTCAGCTGAGAACTCAAGGGCTTTGAATCAATCATGAAGTGTGAGGTCCTCAAGAATCCTTCTTGAGGAAGGAAACCTCCTTAAACATGGCGTAACTGCAGAGTTGGTCTGTGCTGTATCTTAATTCCTTGTTGGAGAAACATTACAATTTTCATAATTTGTTGGTTTATTTTAACGGAGTAGCTGGATTAATGTACTTTGTTTACATCTGTTTCTTTTGGTTCAAAGATCCTTAGCAGTAGAGCTGATTGTGTGTAGGATAATTATATATAATTGTAAACTGAAGGACATGGCTGAAAGTATGCCTAATAGTTATTATGGGGATGCTTACCCAAAATAATTGCACTGCTGATATGCTGAGCTGCTTAACCATTAAAAAGTAATGTGTCTGGCTCTGAGCAGCTTGGGGAGGGAATGGGTATGACAGGCAGTCGTGACTGGACTTACTGGCATTTACTGAGACTGAACTACAGCCAAAAAGGTTAAAAAGAGAATGAAGGCTAAAAGTGCATTTATTGACCCTCGTCACTGCATCTGTTGGGGAAAGATGGTGTGGGTGTGTTTGTGCTGAAGTTACGGGAGTTCAATTCAGGCAATAGCTTGAGGAGCACAGAAGGACTCTGCCGCTCTCCCGGCAGCTTCTGGGCTCCGCGGCTCCAAATACCTGATGGTTGTGTTCCTGCTCCCCTCCGTCCCCGGTGCTTCTCTGCTTCCTTTTGCTTCATATTCAACAGGAGCTGGTGCCTGTTCTCTTGTCCAAGGCTTACTGCCATAGTGGGTGCTTTATACACAAAGGAATGGTGTATTCTGTCTGAGCTAACATAGTGAAGGTAGCAAGGCAAGCAGAAATGGTTTTTTAGCCTTCAAATTTGGGATTTTCTTACAAACAGCTCTGAGTACTGAGGACTACCTCCCTGAGCTAGGTTCTGACAGAAATCGCTGACAACTAGTTTCAAATCTGTTTCTGTTATTTAAAGAAACCAAAAAGCAGTACACAGGAGTAATCCCTCTTTATGGTCTTTATAAGTAGATATTTGTTAAGCAGGTTTTACAGTCTCTCAGTCCAACGTGTGTACCAGGGGAGATCTTGAGCCTTAGAAGGAAACATGGGCTCCTTTCGTATCCTCCTTGGCAGACGTGCTTTGTCCTGGAGTCTGGTGGAGGCTGAAGCTCTACGAGCTGGTGATCATCTGATGACATGTTATTGTGCCCCTCATGCCTTTGCATGCATGTTTGGTTTGTTTCAGAAAATGTTGTTTAATTAGGAGGGAAAAAAAAAAAAGTCTTTGGCGAGACTGTCTGTGGCCCTGCTATTTTAATTGTCACGCTTTTCAAGGCTGTAGAATGAGCTGAAGTTCAGAAAGAGACAGAGGCTGATAGGAGGTCACCAATTAAGAAGCATTTTGCTGCTGTTCTGGCTCAGCCCTCCAGCTTTTTATATATCTTATATCCAGCTGCTCCTATATCTGGGAATCTCCTGTTGTAAAAATCCCACTGAAGTCATCCATGAGGGATTCAGAATCAGGTCACCTTGTTAATGAGCAGAAAATTAATTTGGTCCACAAACAAAAAAAAATAATATTTACTCCTGGCATTTAGTGCATTACATTTCTCAAAGCACCTTCCTGATGTTAGCAAATGTATCGTCTGCATTTTATCGATGGGAAATGAGGCAAAGGTGGGTCTGATGACATGTCGGGGCCTGTCAGCATTATAATTTAGGAGATTCTTATTGCTAAATCTGTGCTCCATTCACATTGCCTCTGGGAGTTTGCCTCATTACTTTAGAGTTAAGGCAAGGATGTTAATTACCTAAAGATACATGTTTTCCTGGCGCAACGTCCATTTTTGTAAATGGAACTCGCCGAGGCAGTGGGGCCGGGCTCCCCGGGTCGCGGCTCCCCCGGTAAGTGCTGGTGTTGAACGGGGGGCTCTGCGGGAGGGTTTGGAGCCGCTTCCCTGGCTGTGTGTGAGGGATCTGCCCATGTCACTGTCACAGGGACACGGTTGTCACTGCCCCCCTGTCCCTCTGCCTTCTGAGGGTCTCTGACGGGAGCTGGGCCCTGGCTCTGGGACGGGCTGGGCCTTGGCTCTGGGTCGGGCTGGGCCTTGCTGCTCCGAGACGGGCCTTTGCTTGGAGTAACGCTGGCGCTTTCAGGTCACCTCAGAGTCCTTTGTGAGGCCCAAATATCTTTATACCTATTTCAAAAGATGCAATATAATACCGTGTTGTGTTTTTTTTTTTGCAAAACACTTTTTGGATGGACAGATGAACTGCTTTGCTACTAAGAGGCATTGTAAGCAACTCACTGCCTTTTAAAACTGGTTCTTGCTCCAGACTCCAGGCCAAGCTCTGCGTAGGGAAAAGCTCCTGCCCTTATTAGTTGCTGCGAATCTGGAAAGGCATTTACAACTTTTCAGCTCAAACAATGCAGGAATGCCTTCTGCCAAAATTACCAGCCCCTGCACACAGACTGTTGGCAGAGTACGTTTTCTTGCTATTTAAGATAATGCATTCGGTTCCTCTGCTAATGTGTAAAGGAAATTATATTCATTAAGTGCTGATTCACTGTCAGAACCTTTTTATGTAACTGCTAGAGTGTCTTGCTCCTGTTTCTAGTCTGATGATGATGAAAAAAAAAAAAAATTAAAAATTTTAAACAAGTGAAGAGACTGTTGGAGTACTTACTGCTTTCATTGAAAGGTGAGAGGAATGTGATCCGATGTTTGTTGTATTCCAGTACCTCAGGGAGAGGTGTTGGAAGACAGGAATAAATATACTTATAAACCTATTTAGATTGATAACATTTGAAGCTAATTTAATTGGTCTGTGAATTTTTGTCGTTAATGTGTGTTTTCTTGGTTTTTCCGCTTCACATTATTCACGGATAGCACAAGGTGGGAACGTTATAGATTCTGTTACTTTAGTGTTTCATTTCTTTGAAATCATGGCACTTTGGAAGAGAGACCTTTCTTCTCTGCTTCCCGAATGGGCTGTCGTGTATTTCCTGTCTCGGGAGAGCCCTTCCTGCCGCCCCTGGTGCTTTGGGCTGCCAGTAAGCCAGCAGAATTCTACTCTAGTAAAGTTTTGTGCTTTTTTTCCCCTTTTTCTCCTCTGTCTTTCAGCATCATGTTATTTCAAAAGGGAGCTAATGTGGAACAGTAACCAGCCACAAAACAGCTTTGTCTAAACCTGTAAATCATGCACACGCGCCCCAGCTTAGTGTAGTTGGGAGAGTTTCACCCATTTACAAGATCTGACTTGCAGCTGCCACAAATGGGGAATTATTTTCTTCCTTATCCAGTCTGAGGGGTATCACAACTTCAAATAAAGCTTATCTAGGAAATAAATTTCTCCATCTTTGAAATAATATCCAGGACTAAATCAGTGCACCTGAATCCTTCTTTCACGTCTTGTACCAGGCAGAGTTAAGGTGCTGTAACTCCTGCAGAAACATCTCTCAATCTTCTACCCATGGTGGGTTCTCGGGGCAGCCATGGCACCAAGCCCCTGTGTCCTGGAAGTGCTCTTCAGGAGCACTTGAAATCCCTGGATTGTTCTTACTGACGTGATTTTTACAGGCACGTAGCTTGAAAACCCATCTCGTTCTAAGGAACAGCCAGTCCAACACTAGCACTTCTGTTCATTCTGTATGCAAACCAGCAGAATAACAGGTTTGCCTGCTGCTTTTCTTCTGACAGATGAATCCAGCACTTACTGTCCTTGTTATTAATGTAAACATTTATCCTCGTTGATCATACGTAATGCTTATAATGACTCTTTTAATCTAAGGATCTTTTTATGAACAAAACCTCTGAATCTTTAAACCTCTTCCTTCAACAAAACGGAGGTATCGCAAAGCCGTCAGTTCTGCTTAAAAACTAAGAACAATTTAAAAATCCATAGCATCTTCCCGAAGCAAATAAAAAAATAGTTTCTTTTTCCTGTCCCTGTAGATTCGGACCCTGCAGCAGAAGCTGCAGCTCTGGCAGGATTCTTTAAAGGGAATGGTAAATAAGTCACCTGTCACCTGCCGGCTCAGCTCCCTTGTGTTGCTTTGTTGTATAACCCCGTGTGATTTACTGGAGCTGCACACTTTTTCCCTCATCTGCTTGAATGCTTTGTTAGGCTACTGTAACAGCTTATTTTGTCATAGCAAAATATTTAAACAAAGACCTCGCTCTTGGTGTGTCATGTCACTTACAGACACATTTGATCCCTTTGTAAACGGAATGTCGTGTTTGCCTTGTGATGCCCTGCAGAGCAGATGAGATGCTTTTGCAAGACTCATAAGAGAGAACTGAATATGAATTTAATAATTCATTTAAAATAGTGTTAAATCTGCTGCTGACATCTAGTGGGTACTTGAATTTGTAAATACTCAAATGAACAGAAAACATGAAGCTTTTCTTTTCCCCTGTGAAGTTCTCTTGTCTTTGGTTTGAAAAAAATTCTCTCATTTTTGATGAAGGCAAATATATGCTGCGAAGATGTTAAACGAGTTATCAATGAAATGTGTTCCAGACTGAGGGGAGTGACACAAACACTGATTCTGTTGGATGTGGGTAAATGGAGGTTTTGAATTGAAAATCTTGCTCTGAAGTTCGGGTCTTCCACTTACTAGGTCCTGTACCTGAACCCCAGAAGTCTCTTTTCCTTTTCCATTCTATTTTTTGTGCTGCATCTTTGTTCAGGTGATGGTTGTTTTGATAAGTGAATACAGAACTCTGTGTTACATGTTATGGTATCCAGAAAATACCGGTGAATATTGGGGTTTGTCCCCCTAATGTGGCTTGAGAATTTTTGGCTAGCAGGAGATCTTCTCTATGATGAGAAAGAAAGGTTCTATTTTTATTTTTTTTTGCCATGATAGTTTAAAGAACCATCAATACATAAGTTCTGCAGCTTGTATCCATTGAATGTTGATCTCACAAACGAAACTGCTGAAAATTTGAGGAAGAGATGAAAAGTTTTGAAAAGCTTCCCGGGCTGAATAGTAACGCCAGGGGTTAAGAAAGAACTTCTTCCAGGAGTCTGTCAAGAAAGGTATGTTCTGGGTTTTTTTGCCATGATAGTTTAAAGAACCATCAATACATAAGTTCTGTAGCTTGTATCCATTGAATGTTGATCTCACAAACGAAACTGCTGAAAATTTGAGGAAGAGATGAAAAGTTTTGAAAAGCTTCCCGGGCTGAATAGTAACGCCAGGGGTTAAGAAAGAACTTCTTCCAGGAGTCTATTGCCCCCTTATTCTTGATTTTTTTTTTTTTTTTTTTTCGTTGCCCCTTATTCTTGATATTATTTTTTTTCTTTTTCCAAAGCATATCATGCTGGGCTAAGTGGATAGTTAGTTTGCTGTAACGTTCAATTAATATTCTGCTCTTCAGGATGTTGGAAGGTACGGGAGGTGGTTGAAGACTTTTGTAACTCGTTGGGTGTGATTTGCTGGTATTGTGAGTTCCCTGAGCTCGAGGCACTTGCCTTGAGTTGTTTACCTAAAACCACACACTAAGAAAGTGGTATAACTGGAATGGGACTCCAGGTTTTGTGGTTTCCTTTTCATTTCTCTAATCCTTTGGTAGTTTGTGAGAATTCATAAGCAGTGCATACTTAGATGATACAATTGCTCTTCTTTTTGCATGACTTCAGGTGACAACCTGGAGGTAATTACAGCTCTATGACCTTTAGTTTTCAAAAAGTTCCCACTGATGCACAATTCATTTCAGAATTGAAACTCCAATAGCAACCATTCCTGGTGTCCCTTGCTGAATGATAGAAAATGGTAATTTTTTTATCAGTTTATCTGTTTAGCTCCCTGTGTACATGGGGAAAAACAAACTTTTCCAGGACGATAAAGCCACTCCTTTCTTGACACGCTGGAAGGAGCCTGAATGTGGACAACTAGAGACCTCTGGTTTTGTAATAGGTGTGAACAGCAAAGGCTCTTGCCACTAGTATATTACTGGTTTTCCTGTCAATAACACGCACTGGGCAGGGGAACACTCAGTAACGATCCCGGCCTCTCAACGTGTTTTTCTGTGGGTTTCTTCTTCTTCACAGCTCAGACTCAATCTGGGATAATGACTCGCTGCATCAGTCAGACCCCTTTACTCATTGTGCCTGTAGCGGTGATCTCTACAAGGAGGCTCATGTAGATGACTACCAACTCTAAAAGCAATTTCCCACAAGTTAAACTACTAATTCTCTTCCATCTTAATGCAATAATGAGAGTATGGTGCAGCCCTGCTCCCACTGGCAACAGGGCAGAATAGAGAGTGAACCGTACAGATGCTGAATCACAAAACACCAGCGTTCGTTGCAAATGGCCCTATTGAGGGGTTAGACCTGCCTTATCTACTATTTCATCTGCCAAGATTTATCTGGATCTTTGCTTTTGTATTTTGTAACGAATTCTTTAAAGGTGACTTCATCTCCCTTTATCACTGATAGTTTACTTAACTATGTGAAATTGTGTTTTATGTTGCTTGCTTCAGACTTAATATAAATTGTCTCTTCAAGTGCCTAACAATGCCTTAAAAAGAAAAAATCGGGAAAAAACTTTTATTTCCTGCTCTCAAAGGACTGTGGACTCTTTTCCAGGGGTTGATCCAGCATTACAGAAGGAATCCAAAGCTCAGATGCCCGTTCCATCTGCAACTCCAGCCTCAGCATCATCATCCTCATCCAAATTTCACCGAGCTCGCTCCGGGGGTGCCAGAGATGAACGGTATCGATCTGGTAAGGACCGGGGCAAGAGTTCAGCTGGGACTTACCTGCATATTCTAAATTATGCACAGGCACATTTTAGAATAGTTCTTGGTTGAGGGGAACAATCTGGTGGGGATGGAGTTTCTATAGAAGTTGCTGGAGACACAAGAATACAATGACTAATCCATAACATTCCAGACTAAAAAGCCTGTCCTTGCTGTATAGCTTGCTAACTTTAGAAACTTCAGTTAGTTTCTCTGTTTAAAAAAAAGGAAACATTATTCATGAGACAGCAAAATGTAGCTGTTTGGGAAGGTGCTGTGAGGAGGGGGATTGCGTACATCTCGCCAGCTATCGCTAGCTGGATGTGTGTAAGCCTTGTGTGTGTGTTTCTTCCTCCTTCACTGTTGCAAAACTTACATTTTGCAGATATCCACACGGAAGCGGTTCAGGCAGCGCTGGCAAAGCACAAAGAACAGAAGATGGCCCTGCCAATGCCAACGAAGCGACGCTCGACGTTCGTGCAGTCTCCCGCTGACGCCTGCACTCCCCCAGGTTAGGCTCTGGCTGCGCTTCTTCCTCCTTTACTGTTGCAAAACTTGCATTTTGCAGATATCCACACGGAAGCGGTTCAGGCAGCGCTGGCAAAGCACAAAGAACAGAAGATGGCCCTGCCAATGCCAACGAAGCGACGCTCGACGTTCGTGCAGTCTCCCGCTGACGCCTGCACTCCCCCAGGTTAGGCTCTGGCTGCGCGTGCGGCTGTGGGGACGCGCAGGCACACATTAGTGACAGTTTCCAAATCAAGAGGCTGCAATTGTCACAATATTCCAGCTCTTCAGCACACTCGTAGGTGGCTCTTCCTCCCGGAGCTCTCGGTTGCAGCAGCTGCTGGTTTTCCTGGAGCTGCTGTGAGGGCTGTGGAAACGAGCCCTCTTCTGGGAGCTGGTAACGGATCCATTGGCAAGAGCTGAGCGGGCTTCCTGGGCTCAGGCTGCTTCTTTCGCTTCCCTCACACCTGTTTCAGTTGCATAATTCACGTTTTGATTTTGTTAAGGTTTAATACTCAACATGCAGGACAAGGATTTGCAGCACTGTACGTTTCTGGGCAAGGACCTTGGAGGGGCTCCCGTGGGATTCCACCACTTGCTGGGCTTTTCCTTCCATGTAACGGCTGCAGCCAAACGCCTCGGACACCGCGGTGCTGTCACGGTGCATGTGCATCAGAGACTAATCAAGCTCCCTGTTTTCAAGCACCTATATGCACTGGCTTAAAGATGAATATGCATAATTTTTGGCAGTGACTTTTATGTTGTCTCTCATTGTGCAAAAGCATCGCAGTCATTTGGAATGGTGGAGTCATCTGAAGATCATGGATTCCTCTCTCACTGTGAATTCATATCTCTGAGCCAGCTCTGCTAGGCCGACTCCCTCACAACTATTTTCACCTCCTTTTTTTTTTATTTTTTTTTTTTTCATACTTCCTTTTTTCTTTTCCTTTCTCCTGGGGGCTGATGCATGTTCCTGGTGTCTGCTTGGCTCTCAGCTTTGTACGAACTTGTCCAGGAGAACAGCACATTCTGAGCTGTGGGTACGACACAGGGAAAGGGCAGCTCTTACAGTGTGTCTGGAATCAGTTTTTTCTTCAGCTCGTGACTGCGTTCTCCTTTGGCAAGTGGGTAGAACATGATTTCATAGTTTGATTTACAACTGGAGTGTAGACGAGCAATCGCTTTGGAGAACACCTAAATTTTAGGCCAGAGCCAAACAGAATGTTTATATGTAGCACTGTACAACTTCAGATACCAAGTAATGAGTTTGTTCCTCATGATAGATAATTAGGTCACAGCTTTAGGGTAGATGAGATCTGTTCTGTTGGAATGGCAGGATGCAGTTCCTTGTTCCAGTTTTCTCTTTTTTTGTTTTGTTTTGGGGTGGGTTTTTTGTTTATTTTCTGCAATTGAAAGGGATCCATTTAGAATCCCAGACAAAAGCATTTTCTGCAAGTGACCTTGGCACTTTTGTCTCCTGGTGCCTGGGTTCTGCTCTGTGCCTGTGAACTTCCAGTTCTGACAGCGAGACTGACCCCTCACTTCCCACTTCAGAGTTATGGAAGTCAGGCAATACAGCATCTGGTATTACAGAATGTGAATGGAAAAGTAATGAGAGATAAGTCAATACATTTGGAGAATCCAGGGAAAGGGTGTTTGACTGAGGAGGTGAATCTTGTGTGTGCTTTAAACAGGGGCAAAACACCAGGGTAAACGTGGTGACACTGGAGAGCTCTGCATTAACTGCTGGTTTGGCCAATGTAACCTTGTTTGACACAGCATGTGGAAAAAAAGATCTTCGTGTGATACGCCTGTGGCATTGAGGTGTGAACTGGAAAGAGAGCATGTTCAGAGCAATGTGCCTTTCCCTAAGCAGCTAGATTTTCTTTTCTGCTTCCACACAGACACGTCTTCCGCATCCGAGGACGAGGGGTCGCTAAGGCGCCAAGCTGCTCTTTCTGCTGCATTGCATCAGAGCTTACAGAATGCTGAGTCTTGGATCAACCGATCTATTCAGGGGTCATCCACATCTTCATCAGCATCTTCTACACTTTCCCATGGAGAAGGCAAAGGGACCAGTGGGTCACTAGCTGATGTATTTGCCAATACTCGAATAGGTAGGAGATGAGTACGAACAGAAAAATTGCTTCAAACTTAGAATGTATTAATAAAGCTGGAGTTGTCGGTTGCGTAAGGGAAATTCGGATCACAAGTTTAGTTAGTTTTGATGGAACTTGCTGGGATTTGTTGGAGTTGCATGATTATTATTTTTTTCCTTAAGAATTTCAAATATTGAGTTGGTTGCAAAAGGGGAAGTGGGGAGCAGGAGCTCACCAAGGCAGAAGAGAGTGGGGTGCGGTGCCGGCGTCGACAGGCTCAGTGGGCACAACTTTCTCTTTGTGAACTGTGGCGCTTGTGTCTGCGGCTGTTTGAGGCTACTGTGTGTACAGAGCATCTGGCATCTGTGTCCTGATCAACACCTTAGGGGTGTCTTTGCCTGTTGAGTGGGGGAAATGCTGTGGTTTAACATTCTCATTCTGCCTAACGCTTTATTGTTTGTGTTAGATTAAAAAAAAAAAAAAAAAAAAAAAAAGAACCAAACCCAGCCATATATGCGAACAAATGAGCATGAATCATTCCAAAAAGTGCTTATAGCAGAGTGAAGATTTAGCAGAGACCTTTCCTGACCAGTCTGAGAAACAATCAGAGCATCCAGGTATTGAGAAGAAGGAGCAAAATCTACAGATCTGGATACCCCAGGCTCAGTTTTTTGAGGCTCTGAGGTGCTCCTTGCTGCTGATGCTTCTGTATGAAATTGCAAAGTTTGTTTTTGCTCTGTGTATGTTTTATCTGCTGTTACAGTTACTACTGCATCCGAAGAGATGTCTGTATTTTGTGTGCTCTCTGCTTCTGCTTAACTGGTTTGGGGCAAGCAGTGCATAGAAGTGCTGGTGTTTTTAACTGTTTCACTTTTTTTTTTTTTTTACTGCTGTTATTTTTGTTTGTTTATTTGCTGGGATGCAAGTTGTTTTCTGAAATGGAAAACTGGGGAAATTGCCCATTAAATGTAGTCAATATAATTAATGTGTCTTTGAAGCAGAGAGGCTGTTTTTAATTGGAGCATACAGAAAGTCACATTTACCTTTTGTAATGAATGAAGGTAATCTGGCTTTTCACCTACAGAATAACTACTATCTAATATAATTAGTAGTTTATGCAAAATAGAAGTTTTAAATCTGTGGCGGAATTGAATTTGCCATATAGATGCCACGTTCATCCTGTGTTAACACCTAATTTACATGAATAGGAACTCTCACGTACACGATTTTATCCATCTCTTTGGAGAGAGCAATAACAAGTCCTGCAGATGTTTGCAGTTGGACAAATTCTAGGTCCTTCCTAGTGATCTTAGATGTTCAATATGTGAGGAATATTCCTCGCCACCGTATCTCCAAAGGTATGCAGAAATGGATTTTTTTTTTCTCCTTAGAAAGAGGGGTGCAGAGAATCAACCACAAAATGCTTTCTGTGGGAATTATTCAGTACCTGCCTTCCTCCAGGCTCTCCATGCAAGCCAACGTACAGTTTCAAAAGTGTTGAGTTTTTCTTTCAAAAGCAACAGCTGCTGGTTCTGTTAAGCTGGAATAGAATATTCTTGCCCTATCAGATGATTGAACCTACTCTGTTGTATGAAGAAATCCTGTGTAAGCAAAAATCACTTATTTATGAGAAAATTAATGAGAATTTCTGAAGTATGCCGAGCTACTTGCAGTGTTGAAGCTTTACAAACTCATCTGAAAAGCAAAAGAGTGTCTTGCAACTTAAAGCAAAAGTAAGATCCAGTTTGCTCTGTTCATTAGATTTGAAGTTTATTATTTAACTGCTGGGCAGGCTCATATTGTTTAGCCACTGAACTGGAAGAAATTTAAACCCAACATGATGTTTTGCTGATGTGCTTTAGTCAATAGCCTGCTGCATGTTTTGTTTTAGAAAGCCCTTACTGACAAAAAAGCTAAATAGTATAATTCTAGCAAGAGAGATTACTGTGTAGGTGATGTAGAGTTTTGTTCTGAGCTTTGAATATTCTAGAGCTCGTGTGGATTTCAGACTTTTTTTTTTTTTTTCTTCCCCTTTTTTACAGTGCTGAATGTCAAGAGATGTAGCTTGATTTGAAGGTTAGAGACCCATAAGAGGAATTCTGGTTTGGTGAACCACTTTCCTGACGTGGACAAAGCCACTCATCTTATGCCTTTGTTTTTTATTTTCCCAAACAGATAACGTGCACCTCCTAGAGCTACTTAATATTCCAGAAGCAGTGTGTTAGCATTAATAAGAGCTCCCACATGTTCAATCCATCAAGTTTTTAAGATTGTTGGTAACCAATAACTAACACTTTGCTTGTCCCGTCTGATAACAAAAGGTATATGTTAATTGCCATCTCGATTTTCTCCCTCTCTTTAGAAAATTTCTCAGTTCCCCCAGATGTCACAGCAACTACCTCCACATCCTCAGCGCGCCCACCAGCGATTGACCTTCCTCCTTCGGGGATCGTGAAGGGCATGCACAAGGGATCAAACCGCTCCAGTCTCATGGATACTGCTGATGGTACGGAACCTTTCGGGGCACCCAGAAATTAGAAAGGTGTCAAGGAAGGGCTTGAGTTGGGAGAACAAATCATTTGACTTTAGTGTATCCCGTTTAAGCACTTCACAAATTTGAAATGGTTATGGCATCAGCATTAACACATTCCCATGGTGCAGTCTGGACAATGGCATTAACACATTCCCTTGCAGCAACTCTACCCACTGTGTACTGAACGGGAGAAAATCATGGGAGAGGTAATAGGCTTCTTTCTTCTCTACCACTTTTTAAGAGAAAAAAAAAAAAAGCCAAATGCATAGGTAGGTTAGTTGTTTTTAAAAGCTTTTGTCCTAGAATCCCCAAATGGGAAGGTAAGATGTATGAAATAATGTAATTCTTAGCTATAATTCAACTCCCATGAAGCTGGTAATGCTCCCTCTGAGCTGGTTGGCATAAACTTTTGTGCAGAGGGATGACATTGCTCCTCCTGGGCTGGTGCTCTCCCTCTGTGGCCAGCCTGGTGCCGCTGGGTCTGTACCACGGGCAGGCGCAGAGCTGTGGGCTGGGGTCTGCAGCAAGGACAGGGTGTTGGACAGGTGGAAATCAGCCTCTGGAAAGGAGTAAATGCTTTAAAAGTGAGTTTCTATTATGAGTGTTTTCTGACCACTGAATTAACACACAGCTGATGTCATGCTTACTGATGTCGTCCCGCACTGGCACAACCTTTAGTGGTGGAAGTGGGTAGTTGATGAGCTGGGCACACCAAGGGAAGGACCTGCTGGTAGAGGGAGGTGGGATGTAAATGTTAATAGAGATGATGAACACTTTCATTAGACAAAAATCTTTCCCTCCAGGTGTTCCTGTGAGCAGTAGAGTCTCCACAAAAATTCAGCAGTTGCTCAACACCTTGAAAAGACCTAAAAGGCCGCCCCTGAAAGAATTTTTTGTGGATGATTTTGAAGAAATTGTGGAAGGTAATAGCACCAATTAATGCTTTTTATTAATCGTTTGTGATAACTACACACACATAGTGCTGAGTGACCTCCTCAACTTCTTCCCATAACTAAAAGTTATTGACAAAAATATTTAAATAGAATTTTTTTTAAACCCCTTCATTTGCTTAGGCTACTTAATTAGTTTCCCTCAAGGGATTGTCACTACAGATAATTTCATTACAACCTTATTTTGTAAGATTGTTTGTCTTTTCTCCAGTTCTGTGTTCCTTTCACAGAATCATAGAATCATTGAGGTTGGAAGAGACCCTTGGGATCATCGAGTCCAACCATCTCCCCTACTCTACAAAGTCCTCCCCTACACCATGTCCCTCAGCACTGCATCTAAATGGCCCTTAAACACAGCCAGGGATGGGGACTCCACCCCCTCCCTGGGCAGCCTGTTCCAACGCCCGACCTACTCTTTCAGTGAAAAATTCCTCACTGTTGAATTGAACACCTTTTAATAGCACCTTAGGAGAAGACCATGTTCAGGATGTTTGGTTTTGTGAGGGCTTTACTGGGCAATGAAATGCAATAGAGGTGGTTAAACCTGAAGGTGATGAGGAAGAGCATTTCTTTTTAGCGCGTCTTTCCAGCTTCAGTGTCTGGTAACAAGTGAGCAAAGGGGAACTGGGAAGGTGACCAGATTTCCTTCAGTTCCGCAGCCGGACCCAAACCAGCCCAAGCCCGAGGGACGCCAGATGACCCCTGTGAAGGGGGAGCCCCTGGGGGTTGTGTGTAACTGGCCTCCTGCCTTAGAAGCAGCGCTGCAGCGCTGGGGAACCACCCAGGCCAAGTGCCCCTGTCTGACAGCGCTGGATGTGACAGGAAAGCCCGTTTACACCCTCACGTACGGTGAGTTGCCTTCCCAAGGAGCAGTAGTGGGTAGAACCCGGGGTTGTCGGTCTTGGGGTGGTTGCAAATACCTTCTGGGGTTTTGAGAGCTTTGTAGACAAAGCAGAAAGTACCTGGAACGGAGGATGTGGCTGTGGAAGGTAAAAGCAGTCAAGAATTGGTGTATTCTCCTGTGTGCTGGGTTGATTTAGAGTTGTGCAAGTCTCTCTTCTTTGTGTTCCAGGCAAATTGTGGAGCAGAAGTCTCAAGCTGGCCTACACACTGCTTAATAAACTGGGGACCAAAAATGAACCCGTGTTAAAACCTGGAGATAGGGTAATGAGTTTGGGACTGTCTGGTTCTCCCTCTGAAGTAAAAAGAGGAATTCTGGGGGGCTGTAATTTACCACAGATGCTATAATCTTGTTCTTTTAATAGCGAGACTCTTATCCCAGGGACAGGCTATTTGGGAAAGAAACTCTTGTGATCTTTCCATCTTGCTGGCTCCTCTGTAAGCAACTTCTTGGCTCTGGGCTTTGAAATACATCTAAGGAAGCGCGTTGCACCTCTGGGAGAGATGCAGAGCTTTAGAAGTCTGTGACTGGGCTGTGTGTGTGTGTTTGGGTGTGTGGGCACACGGGGAACGCTGCCGCTGCTGCGGGAGGAACTCGGGCACACACAGATCTTAGGTGGAAAAAAGAGCGCTTGAAGATGCCCTGTGAAAAATGCTGTGATAGAATGTGAAATAACACAAAGTTTTCTGATTTTTTAGTCGCTATAGAGCTGAACTTTGCCGTTTTTCCTTGTATTTCAATTAACAAAATATTTTTGTGAATTGTAGGTAGCCCTTGTTTATCCCAACAATGACCCCGTCATGTTTATGGTGGCGTTTTACGGCTGTCTCCTCGCAGAAGTCATTCCAGTGCCTATAGAGGTACCTCTTACCAGAAAGGTAACGTTGATGGAGCTTAGAGGAGCGATAGGCTGACGTGGGATGAAATCCAAGTCAGACCATCAGCCTCTGACAGCATTTCCCAGCGTCCAGCTGCTGCCTGGGCAGCTCTGTGTCAACGTGACGCGCGAGGCCCTTGTGAACTTGGAATAGCTGGTTAAAAGTGGAAAAACATATTGACCAGAGAGCTGTGCTGAGTGGCTGGATGCGGTCAATTCCCTAAATGCTGTAGTCTTCATTCGGTTATTGCAAATAATTTACAGGGTACAGACAGTATTGTTACTCTGCCCTCTGACCAGTGTGAAAGGGGTCTCATTTCCAGCCACACTTAGCATCTACCACTCTTTTGACTTTGCTGGAGACTAAAGGTGCTAAGTATTTCTGAAGGCTTGGAGGCACTTTTTGTAAATTATTCGCTCGACGAAGCCTTTTCTTTACCCTTACCAGACTTTTTGCAATGTTGCCATATTATTGCCATGTCAAGAACTGTCTAAAAGTATAGATTTCATAAGAGGAATCAAAAGCAACAGAAAAATGGCAAACATATGGCGAGGGCGGTGGTGGTGAAACGGTGAGCTGGGCTGGTGTCCTGGGGGAGTCACAGAGCTTTGCTTTCGTTTGTCTGCAGTGTGACAACTGCTATAGCAACCACATACAAAATTAAAACTTCTCCCAGCATTTGCCCAATCAGATTTCTCAGTGAGCTACCTCATTTCAGTGTTTTTATCGTTGTGCAATAGAAATTAGTTTCTGGGGAAAGAGAGTCTTGTTAATTCAGTGTAATTATAAGTTTTGCTTTTTTTGCCTCCTGATTCCTCTTCGAAGCCTCTGGGCTTCCATTAATGAAAATAAATGGTGTTTGCTCAATGCCTGGATGCTGGGCATGAGCACTTGTTCTCAGTGCATTTCCTATCCAAGCACTTCAGTCTTGCCAATGCAATATTTGTTTCTGTATAAAGGGTTCCCTTTGAGAATCACCAGATTTCTCTGCAATCTGTCCCCAGTTACATAATCGTTTCATTTTTGAACAAAATGAATAGAAAAGAGCAGGCTTGGTATGCAGGAGATTAAGGAGCCCTTCTGCGTTTTTGTGGTGGCTTATCATTTTCCTATGGACCTTTATTGGCTTGTAAGCACGTCTCCATTTCCCCGGCAGGCCTTTGTGCTCCATGTGTGTCATCTTCCAAAATGTGTTATTACCTAAGCTTAGGTAGTTCAGCCCTGCCAGACAGTGCTTGTCTCTTGAGTTTCAAGCCATTGCCAGGCTCTTGGACACAGAGAAGGACAAACCAGAGGGAAGACTTTTTGTGGGAATGGGTTTTTTCTTCTTCCCCATGTGATCCCTCGTGTTACCGTCCAGTTCCCAGAGCGTCACCAAACCTTGGGTTTTGGTAAGGGGAAAGTTGGCTTATGTCACCTGGAAGCAGGAATGACTTTTTCTCCCCTCTTCCCTCAGGATGCTGGTGGTCAGCAGATCGGTTTTCTGCTGGGGAGCTGTGGTATTGCTTTGGCCCTCACCACTGAAGTTTGTCTGAAAGGGCTTCCAAAAACACAAAATGGAGAAATTGTGCAGTTTAAAGGTTAGATTGGTCACGTGCTTGCTTTTGATGGTACTTTTGTTATAGCTGAACTGACAGTGGTTGCCAGAAGTCTGAACGTGTGGGAGGGGGGACAACAAAGTGAACGACTCTTTGATAGTGTCACTGAAGTGCTGTCGGGTTTCTGACGTGGTACAGGTTGGTCCATGTGTCTGACAGAATCACTTGTGGTTCTGGAAGTCACAGTGGATCCCCCTTACACGCCAGGGCTGTCCTCAGATCCCTTCAGTGTCATTTGGCAGGTTCAAAAGCAATTTTATTAATGATACAACAAGCTATATTTAGAAATACTGCAGGGACCTTTCCTGAGCCGAGGAAGTGCCTTGTTGCCCACTGAACTCCCTGATGAGAAGCGAGATGAGCCTTCTGGCCAGTAGCTTGGCTTGGATCAGTGTTGTGCTTGTGTAACTGAACTTGGACAAATGACGGGGTTTTAGCGTATTCTTGCAGAATATAAATCCCTCAATAAATAAACTGATATTAATATTCCACTTTATTTTTGGCTCTAGGTTGGCCCAGACTCAAATGGGTTGTGACAGATTCAAAATATCTCTCCAAATCTCCTAAGGACTGGCAGCCCAACATCTCAGCTGCAGGAACTGAGCCAGCATATATTGAGGTAAGTAGTGAATGGGGAATAGAAAGTAGTTTCCGTGAGCTGAATTTAATGTTCTAATCACCAGGGAGATAATACTTTCACCTCGCTACCTTAAACTTCCCAGTTTCTAGCCACTGAAACAAGCCTTTCACTGTGTACAACCTGCTGTGAAGCTTATTTTAGTTTTTAATATCTTTGTGGCCTTGAGCCCTGCCTGAAATGAGTTGAACACTGTTCTTGTTCCAGAAAGCTTGTAATTGAGACAACGGAGCTCTCTGAGATAGCGTACTTGATAACACACATTTCTGAAACTGCTTAAGCCCACAGCATTTTGAATTTTCTGCTCTTCCTAGAGGGGCTTATTTTCCTTTGTACACCTCAGTACGGCAACTTCTAGGAATTGCAGGGGTTTAAGCAGTAACAGTAATTTGGCTATTCTAAAATTACAGATTGGCTTTTCAGTTCACTTGCAGGAGCAGGAGGCGATGCTGTGAGAAGTAGTAATAGTGACATAAACACAAAGGCATTCAATTGCCCCCCTGTCTCCTCTCCCTCTGGAGTTAGCTGAGCCTGTTTCCTACCTGAATAACTATATTTTCTGTGCTGAGCCTTGCTGATACCTTCAAGATACCTACAAGCAGGTGCTTTTTAGAGTATGTCTCAGCAGCTTTAGAAAAACAAAAGTACTTCGTGTGGATTCTGTCGTTTGATTTCCTTCATACGTGGATCCAGAGTTGCAGCTTGACCCTTTTTCCCCTCCCCTGCAGTACAAGACGAGCAAAGAGGGCAGTGTGATGGGCGTGACGGTGTCCCGCATTGCCATGCTGTCTCACTGTCAGGCCCTGTCTCAGGCCTGCAACTATTCTGAAGGTGGGTGATGTCAGAGAAACATCAGAGGAATGAAGTTTTAGTGACATCCTGTTTGGTGGTTACCTCTGTCTGTGAGTAACCAGCACGCAGTAGTACCTACTGAAAAGAAAAAAAGGTGGGAGGGAGGAATTGTGTATAATTCTCCCCAAAACTCTAGACTGCCTGTACCCTTTTCCATCCCAATCTACATCACTTTCACTGCCATAGTGAAGAGGAATAAAAAGCGGGATTTGCATCATGTCTAGAAAGTTAACGAGTCTGTTCAGATGAATGAAAAGAGGAGCATTTTCCAAAGGGCTGGAGTATTTCTCTTGCTGTACTGATGGATCACCCATTAAAATGCATTTCCAAACCTTTGCTCTTCATAATGTGTGTAAATATCAAAGTGCCTCTTGCATAAACTGGTTCTGTACGAGTTGCATGAGGCTTTTTGGCTAATTCAGAAATGGAGATTGGAAATAGCTGGTGGGAGTACAGAGAGTTCTGCTATAGGATATGGTTTTAGTCTGGTCTACCTTGTAAATCAAGCTAATTTATGTATCCATGACTGAAACTTTATTTTTAGAGCTGCTTGTCATAGTACTTTAAAATGCAGAGTTTGTCTTTTGGAAGCCATCACTTTAATTTCCATTGCTTCTGGGAGTCAGTGCTTGAATGATGTTCTCTCTTCCCCTGCTGCTGCTCCTGCATAATGAGGTTAAGACCCTTCCTGTTCTTCTGATGTACGTTACAGGCTGTAATGTTGTTTTCTTGCAACTTTCTGGGATGTGTTCCTTCTCTTAAACTGATGTTCAGTTGTGTTATTTTGCATAACAAGGAGCTCTGACTAGTAAAACGTATAATCAGGCAAACAAGGCTGGTGTGTGCCTCCTGGAGCAGATCTGACAGATTCAAACATAAGCAGATTCCAGCATAAATAATGGTCACAGCTGTCCTGGCACATTTCACTTCAAAACTACAACTTTCTTTTCCCAGGTGAAACGATAGTGAATGTTTTGGATTTTAAGAAAGATGCAGGGTTGTGGCATGGAATTCTCACGGTGAGTGGAGCCTGCAAGGACTTTCTGAAGTATTTCATAACTCTTTATAATTATGACATTTGAGGAGATGGTTGAGGACTGTTACCGATTAAATCACCTGTTTCTCTCCCTGGTAGACCTGTAGTTCTCCAGGGGAAGTGTAGAAGCATCCTCAGAAACCTTATGTGAATTCATGGTGGGGCAGGGGTTGATGGGGAGCGAGGGTGACTCCTATTTCTGCTTCGTGATGGGTTTTGTGAGCCCTTTTTTCTGTTTTTCAGAATGTAATGAACAAGCTGCACACTATCAGTGTGCCATATTCTGTGATGAAAACCTGTCCACTTTCCTGGGTGCAGAGGGTTCATGCCCACAAAGGTAACTGTGTGAAGTTCTCAGGAGAAATGAGTGATGGGCATTAAAATCACAAATGCTTGAGAGCCTGTCTTCTTGCTCTCCCATGACAAATCTCAAGGGTCACAACTCTAGTTTATTTCTAAATATATACATGTATATGTGTGTGTGTGATTGTATATACAATATATATAAATATATATATATACAAATATTTCTAAATACACACAATATGCCCTGTGAATGTTAGTGCCCTTGACGGGGACCTCACAACCTGTGTACTTGAAGCCAGTGCCCTTTATGAGTCCAAGAAAATAGTTGAGCACAGCGAGATCCGTCAGTCCCTGATCTTCACCCAGGCCATTCAGATGGTGTGAATGATCTTTGTGCTTTGGAGGAGGAGCTGCAATAGCAACAGACCCTGGCTCAGGCGGTGGGCAAATGGCCCGTGTGCCACAGCAGATGCTATTGTATGTTGGGGTTTGCTGTTACTGCAGGCTCAATTAATTAAGGCTTGCTTGCTTTAGAATCATAGAATCATTGAGGTTGGAAGAGACCCTTGGGATCATCGAGTCCAACCATC
>NW_015090886.1:619327-622631 GCF_001431845.1 Calidris pugnax
ACGTGGTACAGGTTGGTCCATGTGTCTGACAGAATCACTTGTGGTTCTGGAAGTCACAGTGGATCCCCCTTACACGCCAGGGCTGTCCTCAGATCCCTTCAGTGTCATTTGGCAGGTTCAAAAGCAATTTTATTAATGATACAACAAGCTATATTTAGAAATACTGCAGGGACCTTTCCTGAGCCGAGGAAGTGCCTTGTTGCCCACTGAACTCCCTGATGAGAAGAGAGATGAGCCTTCTGGCCAGTAGCTTGGCTTGGATCAGTGTTGTGCTTGTGTAACTGAACTTGGACAAATGACGGGGTTTTAGCGTATTCTTGCAGAATATAAATCCCTCAATAAATAAACTGATATTAATATTCCACTTTATTTTTGGCTCTAGGTTGGCCCAGACTCAAATGGGTTGTGACAGATTCAAAATATCTCTCCAAATCTCCTAAGGACTGGCAGCCCAACATCTCAGCTGCAGGAACTGAGCCAGCATATATTGAGGTAAGTAGTGAATGGGGAATAGAAAGTAGTTTCCGTGAGCTGAATTTAATGTTCTAATCACCAGGGAGATAATACTTTCACCTCGCTACCTTAAACTTCCCAGTTTCTAGCCACTGAAACAAGCCTTTCACTGTGTACAACCTGCTGTGAAGCTTATTTTAGTTTTTAATATCTTTGTGGCCTTGAGCCCTGCCTGAAATGAGTTGAACGCTGTTCTTGTTCCAGAAAGCTTGTAATTGAGACAACGGAGCTCTCTGAGATAGCGTACTTGATAACACACATTTCTGAAACTGCTTAAGCCCACAGCATTTTGAATTTTCTGCTCTTCCTAGAGGGGCTTATTTTCCTTTGTACACCTCAGTACGGCAACTTCTAGGAATTGCAGGGGTTTAAGCAGTAACAGTAATTTGGCTATTCTAAAATTACAAATTGGCTTTTCAGTTCACTTGCAGGAGCAGGAGGCGATGCTGTGAGAAGTAGTAATAGTGACATAAACACAAAGGCATTCAATTGCCCCCTGTCTCCTCTCCCTCTGGAGTTAGCTGAGCCTGTTTCCTACCTGAATAACTATATTTTCTGTGCTGAGCCTTGCTGATACCTTCAAGATACCTACAAGCAGGTGCTTTTTAGAGTATGTCTCAGCAGCTTTAGAAAAACAAAAGTACTTCGTGTGGATTCTGTCGTTTGATTTCCTTCATACGTGGATCCAGAGTTGCAGCTTGACCCTTTTTCCCCTCCCCTGCAGTACAAGACGAGCAAAGAGGGCAGTGTGATGGGCGTGACGGTGTCCCGCATTGCCATGCTGTCTCACTGTCAGGCCCTGTCTCAGGCCTGCAACTATTCTGAAGGTGGGTGATGTCAGAGAAACATCAGAGGAATGAAGGTTTAGTGACATCCTGTTTGGTGGTTACCTCTGTCTGTGAGTAACCAGCACGCAGTAGTACCTACTGAAAAGAAAAAAAGGTGGGAGGGAGGAATTGTGTATAATTCTCCCCAAAACTCTAGACTGCCTGTACCCTTTTCCATCCCAATCTACATCACTTTCACTGCCATAGTGAAGAGGAATAAAAAGCGGGATTTGCATCATGTCTAGAAAGTTAACGAGTCTGTTCAGATGAATGAAAAGAGGAGCATTTTCCAAAGGGCTGGAGTATTTCTCTTGCTGTACTGATGGATCACCCATTAAAATGCATTTCCAAACCTTTGCTCTTCATAATGTGTGTAAATATCAAAGTGCCTCTTGCATAAACTGGTTCTGTACGAGTTGCATGAGGCTTTTTGGCTAATTCAGAAATGGAGATTGGAAATAGCTGGTGGGAGTACAGAGAGTTCTGCTATAGGATATGGTTTTAGTCTGGTCTACCTTGTAAATCAAGCTAATTTATGTATCCATGACTGAAACTTTATTTTTAGAGCTGCTTGTCATAGTACTTTAAAATGCAGAGTTTGTCTTTTGGAAGCCATCACTTTAATTTCCATTGCTTCTGGGAGTCAGTGCTTGAATGATGTTCTCTCTTCCCCTGCTGCTGCTCCTGCATAATGAGGTTAAGACCCTTCCTGTTCTTCTGATGTACGTTACAGGCTGTAATGTTGTTTTCTTGCAACTTTCTGGGATGTGTTCCTTCTCTTAAACTGATGTTCAGTTGTGTTATTTTGCATAACAAGGAGCTCTGACTAGTAAAACGTATAATCAGGCAAACAAGGCTGGTGTGTGCCTCCTGGAGCAGATCTGACAGATTCAAACATAAGCAGATTCCAGCATAAATAATGGTCACAGCTGTCCTGGCACATTTCACTTCAAAACTACAACTTTCTTTTCCCAGGTGAAACGATAGTGAATGTTTTGGATTTTAAGAAAGATGCAGGGTTATGGCACGGCATTCTCACGGTGAGTGGAGCCTGCAAGGACTGTCTGAAGCATTTCATAACTCTTTATAATTATGACATTTGAGGAGATGGTTGAGGACTGTTACCGATTAAGTCCCCTGTTTCTCTCCCTGGTAGACCTGTAGTTCTCCAGGGGAAGTGTAGAAGCATCCTCAGAAACCTTATGTGAATTCATGGTGGGGCAGGGGTTGATGGGGAGCGAGGGTGACTCCTGTTTCTGCTTCATGATGGGTTTTGTGAGCCCTTTTCTAAAAATCTTTTTTCTGTTTTTCAGAATGTAATGAACAAGCTGCACACTATCAGTGTGCCATATTCTGTGATGAAAACCTGTCCACTTTCCTGGGTGCAGAGGGTTCATGCCCACAAAGGTAACTGTGTGAAGTTCTCAGGATAAATGAGTGATGGGCATTAAAATCACAAATGCTTGAGAGCCTGTCTTCTTGCTCTCCCATGACAAATCTCAAGGGTCACAACTCTAGTTTATTTCTAAATATATACATGTATATGTGTGTGTGTGATTGTATATACAATATATATAAATATATATATACAAATATTTCTAAATATACACAATATGCCTTGTGAATGTCAGTGCCCTTGACGGGGACCTCACAACCTGTGTACTTGAAGCAAGTGCCTTTTATGAGTCCAAGAAGATAGTTGAGCACAGCGAGATCCGTCAGTCCCTGATCTTCACCCAGGCCATTCAGATGGTGTGAATGATCTTTGTGCTTTGGAGGAGGAGCTGCAATAGCAACAGACCCTGGCTCAGGCGGTGGGCAAATGGCCCGTGTGCCACAGCAGATGCTATTGTATGTTGGGGTTTGCTGTTACTGCAGGCTCAATTAATTAAGGCTTGCTTGCTTTAGAATCATAGAATCATTGAGGTTGGAAGAGACCCTTGGGATCATCGAGTCCAACCATC
>NW_015090886.1:622770-644712 GCF_001431845.1 Calidris pugnax
GTTCTATTGTTAATTACCTGTGAGAAGAGACCAGCACCAACCTCTCTACAGTGTCCTTTCAAGTAGTTGTAGAGAGTGATGGGGTCTCCCCTCAGCCTCCTCTTCCTCACACTAAACAGCCCCAGCTCCTTCAGCTGCTCTTCATATGATTTGTCTTCTAGGCCCTTCACTAGTTTCGTTGCCCTCCTCTGCACTCTTTACTCTGCACTGCTTTACTGACAGCTTTCTCATTTTGGGGGTGTTGGAGTGTTTATTCATACAAAAATGACTCACGGAAAGCTTGCATTTGTCCTTACATCTTTTTTTTTTTTTTTATGTTGGTTTGCAGCAAAAGTTGCTTTAGTCAAGTGTCGAGACTTGCACTGGGCCATGATGGCCCATCGAGACCAAAGAGACGTCAGTTTGGGTTCTCTGCGGATGCTGATTGTAACCGACGGTGCGAACCCCTGTGAGTACCCACATCCTGCTCTTCCTCAGGCAGTCATCTCCAGGCTCAAGCTTAGCTCTGTTTGTAGATCCCTCGGGGAAGATGTCAGTGAGGGCAGCTGGGCGTGACACCAAGCTGTGGGGTGTGGGATGTGAGCACCAGGCAAGGGGATTTCTGTGCTTTCGTCCTTTGAGTACGAGTTGTGAAAGATGCTGCAAAGGCAGAAACAGGAGAATGGAAAGGGGAGCTCTTGTGGGTAAAACAGAATTCTGGGAGGCACGGTTTTGAATTGGTTTTGAATTGCTCACAGGGGTTAAGGTAAAGTCTTTTAAGAAGAACTTTGAAGGGGAAAAAATCCCCAGAAAAGTCTGTAAGGAATGCTATTAGTGAAAAGGCTTAAGGAATGTTTGTCTAGATGGCACCAACTGGAAGGGATACTTGGAATACCATTAAACCTGTTTTGCTCATGCATCCTGCATGGAAACAGACCCTACATATGTACAGTAACTGTTGGAGGTTTGGAAAGTATTTTAAGCCTTTTGTACCCTGAGTGTGTAACTCGGGAGCAGGTTGGGGGAGAAAAGCAGACTTGTCCAAGGGAACACACCAGTTCCCAAGTCCCATTCAGGAGGCACTTGAGGTCCTTTGTGGCTGATATCTTGGAAGATGCTACCTGCAGTTTGTAGAAGTGATGCAGTGTATTTACTCTGCAAACACACTGCACGCACTTCTAGGTTATTTTACAAACAATTTTAAAAATCAAATTAATTTACGACATAGTGGCATATTTTCTTTCTTTCCAGGGTCTGTTTCCTCGTGTGATGCCTTCCTGAGCTTGTTCCAGAGCCATGGGCTTAAGCCAGAAGCAATTTGTCCATGTGCCACATCTCCAGAAGCGATGACTATTGCAATACGGAGGTAATGGGCGTGCAGCCGCGCGGTCCGGTCGCTGGATTAAATGATCTGGGCCGAGGCCTCTTCACACATCAGTTGGTCATAGTTGACTTAAGTAATGTAATAAGCTCCACTGACATTTACTGTGTGCGGTCAGGTATTCAATAGCCAAGTTGGTAAATATTTCTCCTAAGATGTGTGTACTTTTTTTCCCTCTAAGATGCCTGACAGCTCAACAGTGCCTGTAAGAGCTGTGCACTGCTTTTTCCTACTCTTGATTTACACTGCTGGTAAATTCATGAATCGGAGATGAAATTTGATATCAGTTTGAACAGTGATTTTCCTGGTTTGTTGCTGTCCATTGCTGCCTTCTCTAATAAATAGCCCTGCAATCAGCTGGCCTGGGAGCCTCTGTTTAACTGGGCTAAGCTAAAGAGCTGGAAGAAGAGCTGCACTTGCCCAGGAATATGATTTCTTACTGCTTAGTGTGGCTCTTCTGGGAGGTGATGTCATCTCACAGTTTTAAATTTGTTATGCAAAGCAGAGACACTGAAATATGCATATTTCTGTTGCTGTGGTATCTCCATGTGAGCCCAGTAACAGCCCGTGTGCCTGATACAGCGTATTGATTTTGTGTCCTTCAAAGGCCTGGGGTCCCTGGGGCACCTTTGCCGGGAAGAGCCATCCTGTCCATGAACGGGCTGAGTTTTGGTGTCATTCGTGTCAACACCGAAGATAAAAACTCTGCTCTCACTGTCCAGGATGTCGGCCACGTGATGCCAGGAGGTAAAAACATGCAGGAGTCTCCTGTTAGAACTTTTTGCAAATGGTCTGGAACGTTTTTAAAAAAAGAAGGGGTCAGTGTTTTCTCCGTGTTCAGCCTCAGGGGGGGAGATAGTCCCCACACAGGCTGTTGTCCCTGTCACCATTAAATGTGTCAGCTCTTGCAGAAGGCACAGCCCGGGGACTGTTTTAACAATCTGCAATTTGCCCTAGGAATGATGTGTATTGTGAAACCCGACGGACCACCTCAGCTCTGTAAAACAGATGAGATCGGTGAAATCTGTGTTAGCTCCCGAGCAGGAGGAATGATGTATTATGGGCTGGCAGGGGTGACAAAGAATACATTTGAGGTATGTATAGTAGAATGCATCTTTCTTACCCCCATTTCCTGTGCAGAACTGATAGCCTTGTATAATCTTTTAGGTTTGTAACTTGTGTTAATGTTGTTGTTTAAAAAGATACACTGAAAAACTCCCTGGGGTTAGAGATATTCAATGTTCCCCTTTCATAAAGGTCTCCCACGGTGGTAAAATGGTGACTGCACCAAGGATTCCATCCCCTTCTTCTCATCACAGTGCAAGTCTTGACGTGGGGGATGTGTTTCTGTCCTCAGGCACATCCCCTTTGCCTGCAGTGCCCTCCCTTCTCTTGCAGATCATCCCGGTGAACGCGGCTGGCTCCCCGGTGGGCGACGTGCCGTTTGTCCGCTCCGGCCTGCTGGGCTTCGTTGGACCTGTACGTAACAGAGTGTTGGATTCTGTTGTTTCTGCTAATAACCTTGAATGTTTAAACCAAAAGCGCTCAGCTACAGAAGTGTGCTTAGGGAGAGCTGGCTGGGGGTAGGAGAGTTGCATGTTAATGGATTTCTCCCAGTCCAGAGGAACCCTTGCTGTTCCAGCACGCTGGCATCACCGAGCCTTACTGTGCTTCTTGGGACATCCTCAGATTGCTAATTTTCTACAGCCAAGTGGGAGAAGCTTTTCTTGTGGCAGTTCTGCTGTGACCGCCGGAGTGGCTTGTCTCACCGGGTGGCTAGAATGCTTCTCTTGGTTTAGCCATAAATGATGTGATTTAAAGAGAAAGAAAAAGTGTTTTATGCAAATTCCATTGATCTAGTCATAGCTACATGCTTCTCTTGGTTTAGCCATAAATGATGTGATTTAAAGAGAAAGACAATGCAAATTCCATTGATCTAGTCATAGCTACAAAATATGCAAGTCATCGAAGACATTTGAATATCCCCCTCATGGAGGTTATTCACAGATACCTTTTTATCTTTCAGGGCAGCCTGGTGTTTGTGGTTGGAAAAATGGACGGGTTGCTGACCGTCAGTGGGCGCAGACATAACGCCGATGACATCGTAGCAACTGGATTGGCAGTAGAGTCAATAAAAACAGTTTACAGAGGAAGGTTAGCAAAATAAACCTTGCCCCTCCCCACAAGCTTCTGCATGTAACGTAATGAAACAGGTTCTTTCAGGTATGAAGAAGAAATCGTTCAAACAGCTGTGTTCTTCGATTTCTCTTCAGTGATGGGTTTTCTGGGGGGGAAGCTCAGTTAAAGTAACAGTTTTGGTTTAGACAGCAATTGGTCTGATCCTGCTCAGCACAGGTCTGTTTTCTCCACTGTCCTGTCTGGCTTTTCATCAAGTCTCTGTACTTCAGGGGATGGAATCCAGTAACAAGATAAGTTACCCACACAGAAAATTTAATTCCCTGTCTCTGTAGAATTTACTTTTAAGTCTCTGTGATAATTGGCTCTGTTGGCTGGTGCTCTGCAGCAAGGAAGAGTTTCATTAATGTCCAAAGATACTTAATATTATTTAGCAGTTGTGGATATAATTTTCTACATCCCCAGGCAGGGTTGGAGCTCGTGTCTCTAGGACTTAACAGGATTTTAAGCCCCCTACATCGTGTAGATGCTTTTAAAGCTTTTTTTACCTTGGTGATTTGCCACAGGTTGGAACAGAAATGTGATGGCAGGTTGAGAAGACAGGGGACTACGCTGTTTAGAAATTTCATCAGAAGGTGGAATTAATCCCTTACCATCCTCAAAGTCTTTCCGTTCTGACTCAATTTTAATTGTCTAATATTTTCTCTCTGTCTTTGCCCCATGGGTTTGTTTTTCTTTTTACGAGTTTAGTCTGTTTCCTTGGCTTCCTGTTCCTAAGGAGTAGAAGTGGAATTTGTGCCAGTATGGCTCTCCCCTTTTTCCTAGGATCGCCGTGTTCTCAGTGTCTGTCTTCTACGACGAGAGGATCGTGGTGGTTGCAGAGCAGAGGCCGGATGCATCTGAAGAGGACAGTTTTCAGTGGATGAGCCGAGTGCTGCAGGTGAGCCCGTGGCGCAGGTGGACGAGGTGAGTTTGTGCAGGTTGTCGTGTGTGGGCAGATCAGAGGCCATCAGCACGCCCCAGATGGAAAGAGCACAGGCTCATGATCCCACTTGGCACAAGGTATTTTTACAGGGTCACAAGCTGGGGACATCTGCTGTGCACAAGCTGTTCTGTTGTGTCCTGAAGGTCCTGGGAAAGCGGCTGCAACGCAGAATAGCGCAGGCGCTGACAGAGTGGTCAGCTTTGTTCTGGCAAGATGGCTGTGCAGAGACACACAGTTGCCTCTCAGCCCTGCAAAGCAGATCCAGTGCTCGGGCTCAGGAGTTCTGCTTTTAGTCTCAGCTCATGATGGTGCTCAAAGTTACGCTTTAATGCCACCCTTATCCTTTGGAGATGCATTTTCAGCAGGGAGTGAGCAGAGAAAGGTTAAAACAGCTGAATGAGCATAGCCCTAAGAAAGTGGAATGAGCAGCAAATACTTGCTTTGAGAGCTGCCTGCATTGCATGTAGGTCATTCTCGTGGGTGTCATTTCAGGCGAACTGGGGGGAAAACTCAGGGAAGGACCTGGTGGTCTGAATAATGTATCGGATGCCTGAATGCTGAGGCGGGCAAAAAGGGATGGAGTGTGATGGTTCAGAGGAGACAGATGGATAAAATCTTAAGATCAGAATCATATGATTCATCAAGCAACTGTGTGTATTTTGGGATTTTGGTCATGAAAGATTTAAAAAAGGATTTCTTGTACATGAAATGGATGATAAAGGCAGGGATGCTGAGAAGTGCTTAGCTCTTACCACAGGGCTCGCTGCTCTTACAGAGGTGAAATGGAATGATAGTGACTGACTTGCTCCTCCAGTACCTTATAAATCATAGACTTGTAGAATGGGTTGGGTTGGAAGGGACCTTAAGGATCATCTAGTTCCAACCCCCCTGCCCTTGGTGTGGACACTACCCGTGCAGGGGTTTGTCTTACAGTGTGTCGTTGTGGCCGGTAGCAGCAGACTGTCTCCAGTAGTAACCAGAACTCCAGTGACTGTCTTTCCTTTCTCTAGGCAATTGACAGCATTCACCAAGTGGGTGTTTATTGCCTTGCTCTTGTGCCAGCCAATACATTGCCAAAAACACCGTTGGGAGGGATCCATATCTCTCAAACTAAGCAGCACTTTCTGGAGGGCTCTCTGCATCCATGCAACATCCTCATGTGCCCGCACACGTGTGTGACGAACTTGCCAAAACCCAGGCAGAAACAACCAGGTAACACGAGTCCCTTTAATGTTAATCAACTGAAGTTCACAGTCTCAGACTTAGGAAGCCGTGTGATGCCTCCGACACCGAGCGTCCTACGTGCTGGGGACCAGAGCTTGTCTTGTGGCCTGAGGCTGGGGCCTGTTTAGGGCCTCTCTTTGTACCTGTCAGTCAGGAATTTTGATTCCTACTTAGACCTCATTGGGATTCTCTCTGCTGATGACCAGGGATTATCAACTCTGTCAGTGAGGTTTCATTACCTCTCTTCTTGCGCCCACGCCCAGGAGCAGTGGGATCCTGCAGAGAATCTTTGTTCCTTTGCCATCCTGCACATTGCAGTTTTAGGCCTGCCCCTTCCTGTTTGCATCAAAAGTCCAGATTTCATGTAGCTGTTCTTTATCGACAGGCGTTGGCCCTGCCTCTGTGATGGTGGGGAACCTGGTTGCTGGGAAGCGCATCGCTCAAGCCTCTGGAAGAGATCTTGGTCAAATAGAAGACAATGATTTAGTTAAAAAGGTAAATCAGTATTTATTACAACTAGAGAATGGGAAAAGAATTTACCCTGCAGCTGAATGCAAAGCAGCAACATGAAGTGGACTTAAATACTGCCTCTCAAGTAGGAACACTAGTGTTTAATTACTGCCTCTTTGTTTCAGCACCAGTTCCTGACAGAGGTATTGCAGTGGAGAGCTCAAGCAACTCCTGACCACCCACTCTTCCTTTTATTAAATGCCAAGGTACAGTCAGTGCTGAGTCAATGGGTTTTTTTAAGGTCCACAGCATGTTACTCAGTGCAAGTTTGAGACTCTGTTTAAAATCTTTTGCCCGCTCCAGTGTCTTCTGTTTAGTCTCTGTACCAGACTTTGCCCATAGATTTGTAACTTAAAATTTGAACCTTTAGGTCACTTTAGATAAATGACTGTCGTGGTTCAGTGCATCATATTAAAACTGAGCGTGTTTGTAGGTCCCAGTGGTTCCTGTATCATTTAATGGTGTATCCCTGTTGAGTATATTCTGACAAGGTTCTGGTGCAAGAAGACCTGAACTGACTCCCTGGAAGGTAGAATTTTCTAGAGCAGCTCTAACTCCATCTCTATATTTCTGATACCGTAGTGGATAAATGGCTCATTGAATGCCGGCAGCCTATAGGTATAGATAACTAGTAGCTATAGACTGACACTAGCAAGCAAGTTTTTTGGTTGGTTTGGGTTTTTTTTTCAGCAGCCATTTTGCTGACATGTGTTGTGCCAGGCCTTGCTTAGAGCATTTTTGTCTCCTTTCAAGGGAACCACTGTGTGCACAGCCACCTGCCTTCAGTTGCACAAAAAAGCTGAGAGAATTGCATCAGTTCTGTTTGACAAAGGACATCTCAATGCAGGAGACAATGTGGTGCTTCTTTATCCTCCTGGTAAGCAAGTTTTAATAATGACTGCATCCCACTGTGGAAATGCAGCATGATCTTTCTTTGAAATCTCACTGAGATCTGGAAATACAGGAGAGAGCATGGAAACAGCGGTCTGCAGAGGGTAGGGACTGCAGAGCTCACTGATCTGGTGCTGACTCCAGAGAGGGCTGTCCTGATGTCTTGCACTATCAGGACTCCAGCTTTGATTCTCTAGAGTTTCGGAAAAGCCCGTTTGTACCTTTTGAGTGAGAAGGCTGGATCCTGCTGTGTCACAATGTTTAGAATAAAAGCTTCAGGGCCTTTCTGTGGTTACCAGAGATCCCTGGTGTGACCTGTTCACTGCAAAGTTATTGGAAGTGGCCTGTGCTGGAGGGTTGCCCCCATGGCCCTGCCAGAGACCACTCAGCTCATGGTTGTTTCAGATGTTGTTTGTCTGAAGTCACATTGGCAGCTTCTCATCCAGGGAGAGCCTGTAGTTTGCTATGAGACAGTGGCTTCTGGTGGAGGCTGGTGCCATCGCCTTCAGCTGTTTGGAAAATGGGCGCTTCGTCTGAGACTGCGGGCTCCTTTTCTGCAGCTGGGGCCTGTGGGCCGGGCCCTGCCTGCTGTGCCCGCTGGCACCCAGCTCGGTCACTCGGCCCCTGTAAGGCGCTCACTGCTAGTGAGGGGTGCTCTCTGGTGTGTACCTCCTGCCCTGCCCGACGGTGCTGCTCCATCCTGACTGACTCGTGAGCCATTTGACACCTGGAACATTCTTTTCCTGTAAGACAGAGATGGTTTTCTGTGTGGTGTCACAGAATCTTCTAGGTTGGAAGGGACCTTAAAGATCATCTTGTCCAACCGTCAACCTAACTGACAAAAATAGACACCCACACAACAAACAAGGAGCATCACTAAACCATACCTCCCAGCACTTCATCAACCTGTCTTTTGAACACCTCCAGGGATGGGGCCTCAACCCCCTCCCTGGGCAGCCCATTCCAAGGGCTGATAACCCTTTCAGTGCAATATTTTTTCCTCATATCCAGCCTGAACCTCCCCTGGCGTAACTTGAGGCCATTTCCTCTCGTCCTGTCGCCTGTGACTTGAGTGTCTTCTCTACTTTCCCTATCCCAAGCTTTCTTAGCTTCCTTGTGCTGCCCTCAGTGTTGGAACTGTTTCTGTTGCACATCCGGGCTGTGGAAGTGACAGGTTGTGTGTACCTTCTTCTGAAGGAAATTGTAACCGACGCTTGGAGAAAAAGTACTCGGGGGGGGGGAAAGGCTGGTGTCACCAGGGTGTCTGTCACCAGGGTGTCTCAGCAAGTTCTCTCACACTACAGCCTGTCGTGTCCTTGCAGGCATTGAGCTAATCACCGCCTTCTATGGCTGTCTGTACGCTGGCTGCATCCCCGTGACCGTCCGCCCGCCTCACGCTCAGAGCCTCACTGCTACGCTGCCCACCGTGCGAATGATCGTGGAAGTGAGTAACGGGCCCGAGCGCGCTCACTTCAGCCTCTCGGGCCGCGGGGGCTGACACAGCCTGTGCTGCTGCACGACAGCAGGGATGGAAGCACATCTTGTAGCTGAAGGACAGTGTTTGCCTTCATGAAAGGCAAGAGAACCACCTCTCCTTACATGCAAGACAAATAGCTATGAAAAGGTGGTTTCTGAGGGATGTGGACATGCTGTTAGTACTTAAAATTTCCCATTGACACTTCTGACTGCTGGGCAAGTGCAGATCCTGCTGTTGGTTACTCTCCAAGCCCAGTACGCAGGGAAGGAGCCCTCCCCATTATGACCATGGGCAGAAAGCCAGATGTCGAGCAGGTAATGGGTCTCGGCTGCTTTGAAGGCCCTGGCGTGGTTATTTGCATTTTACTCTGCCTTTTGGGGTTTTAGTGAAGGAAGAGCAGAGTGCAGTGTTGCAAAAGCCAAAGAAATGAATGCAGGTTCGTTAGGGGAAGCTGGCTACAGATGGTAAAATGCACTCTCTGAACACCAGATCTTGCAATAACAGTGCCACTGGGACATGCTTTTGTCTGTCTTGTATTTTAGTAAGTGTTTATCTTTTTAGGTCAGCAAAGCTGCCTGTATTCTCACAACCCAGACCTTAATGAGACTTCTGAAATCCAGAGAGGCAGCTGCTGCTGTAGATGTGAAAACCTGGCCAACCATCATTGACACAGGTGTGGTCCGTGGGCTAAAAGAATTTTGGGGGTTCTGTGTCAGGGTTACCACTGACTTCCAAAGGGACCACTCCCCATTTCTGATGCCAACTGGGTGGCTCCTAAGAATTTCTTTGAATATTTAGAAAAACAATCCAAGATACAAGCTAGATCTGACCTTGTTTACCGACATCTTTTCTACATTTATTGAGCCATGCATGGAAAATAATTTTACTGAAAAGCTATGTTTTAGAGAACTGTTAATTTCCTTAAGACAAGAGCGAGTTGGTCTCTTCTCCCTTTTCTTGAGAATAAGTGTTTTTCTATGTGGGAACTTTGGCAAGAGTCTGTCTCTTTGGAACGAGAATTAATAGAAAGCTTTATTGTCCACCTTGGGTGTTCTGCAAGTTGTGTTCTTTCAAATACCAGTTCAGTAATCCAAAATTAACCATGTTTGTTCCTTTCTTGTACAGATGACTTGCCCAGGAAGCGGCTGGCTCAGATCTATAAGCCACCTACAGCTGAAATGTTGGCATATCTAGATTTTAGTGTTTCCACAACAGGCATGCTCACAGGAGTAAAGGTACAGGAAAACAGGCTTAGATATCAGGGGGGTTGGTGTCTTTGGCTGATATTCTGAACCACCTCAACCTCCACCAAAGCGGGCTCTGGTAGCTTAAATAAAGGCCATGCTTTTGTTTTGATAAAGCTCTGGATGTGGTGTGATGCTGTGCTGCAGTGTAGGAAGAGGGGGCTCTGCAGTGGGCATCAGGAATTCTGCTGCTGCGGGGGAGCATCCCCCCACCAAGGACAGGACAGGAATGCAGCAGACAGAGGATAAGAAACTAAAAGATGAAACCCTTAGACTGTCATTCATGATGTTTGAAGCCTGGGAGGCCTAAAGCTTTTAAGCAATAGCTGTTGGTATCACTGCTTCTGGTTTGCTGTGGCTCAGAGGGTTCCACAGTGCTCTGCCTTTGCTATGGAAAGTAAAGGAAGAAGGAACAGTTTATGGAGAAGTGTTTTCAAGGCAAAACTATCTTTATTCTTACCGATGTGTCTTGATATAGTCCTATTTTGATGTCCTTGAATTTCAGCAGGGTTTCTGTCTCTCCTGTGTTGCAGATGTCCCACGCGGCTGTGAGTGGCCTTTGCAGGGCCATCAAGCTTCAGTGCGAGCTCTACTCCTCCCGGCAGATCGCGATCTGTCTCGACCCCTACTGTGGCCTGGGGTTTGTGCTCTGGTGCCTCTGCAGGTACAGCTTCTGAGGGGGAAAAAGAAAAGATTAACTCTTGGCTGGATGTAAACGGGAAATGGCAGTCCACGTCTTTATCTGGTGTAATTACAGCAGATTATGTTGACATTACCAAAATGACTAATTTATAGCAAGGGGAGAATTTGTCTTTGAACTGAAAATAATATGTTCCCTTTTCCTGCAGATTAGCAAGATGTTATCCTCTCTTGATTATGTGTATTTGTGCTGCCAAATATTACTGGCTCCAGAATGTTTCTCTTGCCTTTCTTCCTTGATTATATGTTACAGTGAGGGAGTTCTCATTCTGTAAACTGTGTGGTTGAGCCAGTTCTCTTCACTCTGACAGTGTGTGTGCACGTTTGTGTGTGTATAAATTATTACTCTTGTACAGTAAGTTGTATTTTTAAAATGATATTGCTAGTGAAGGTGGGCATTGGAGCTATTATCAGTTTGCCTCAGATGCAGAGTCCCACAACCTGCTTCTGGTCTTGGAATGTAACATGAAAATACAGTAAATATTAATTTAAAGATAACTACATGCTATACAAAAAATGTTTTCTTCCTTGGTGTTCTTCACAGTGTGTATTCTGGACACCAGTCAATTTTAATTCCTCCTATGGAGCTGGAATCCAACCTTTTTCTCTGGTTATCTACTGTCAGCCAGTATAAAATAAGGGACACTTTCTGTTCCTATTCAGTCATGGAACTGTGCACAAAGGGACTTGGAAACCAAGTTGAAATGTTAAAGGTAAGAAACGTTCCCTGAGTGTGATCTTACATAAATTAAGGAAACTGTGGAGCTAAAGCAAAGTGATACAATTGTTAAATACAGCAGTTTTCCTGTTGCTCGAGTCTCCAGTCCACAGCTTGCCCAAAAAGCAGCAAAAACTGATTGCAGCCCTGGGCAATGGGGGGGTGTATTGCAGGGTGGGGTGGTATCATGGTGCGGGATGACCTGGATGAGGAGACAGTGTATCCTCAGCAAGTTCTCTGATGGTACCAAACTGGGGAGGATTGGCTGACACTCCAGAGGGCTGGGCCACCATCCAGTGTGACCTGACAGGCTGGAGAGCTGGGCAGAGAGGAACCTCGTGAGGTTCAACAAGGGCAAGTGTAGGGTCCTGCACCTGGGGAGGAAGAATGTCAGGCACCAACAGAGGTCAGGGGTGGACCTGCTGGAAAGCAGTTCTGAGGAGAAGGATCTGGGGCTCCTGGCGGACAGTGACCTCTCCGTGAGCCAGCAATGGGCCCTTGTGGCCAAGAGGCCAATGGGATCCTGGGCTGCGTAGGGCAGAGTGTGGCCAGGAGGTGGAGGGAGGTCATTCTGCCCCTCTGCTCTGCACTGGGGAGGCCACAACTGGAATCCTGCGTCCAGTTCTGGGCTCCCCAGTTCAAGAGAGACAGGGAACTGCTGGAGAGAGTCCAGCGTAGGGCAACAGAGATGATGGAGGGATTGGAGCATCTCCCTTACGAGGAAAGGCTGAGAGAGCTGGGACTGTTCAGCCTGGAGAAGAGAAGGCTGAGGGGAGACCTTATTAATGCTTCTAAGTATCTGAAGGGTGGGTTGAAGGAGGATGGAGCCAAACTCTTTTCAGTGGTTCCCAGTGACAGGACGAGGGGCAACGGGCACAAGCTGGAACATGGAAAGTTCCACTCAAATATCAGGAAAAACTTCTTTCTGGTGAGGGTGGCAGAGCCCTGGAAGAGGCTGCCCAGGGAGGGTGTGGAGTCCCCTTCTCTGGAGATCTCCAAGACCTGCCTGGATGCTCCTGAGTGATGTGCTCTGGGCAGCCCTGCTTTGGCTGGGGGTTGGACTGGATGGTCTCTAGAGGTCCCTTCCAACTCTGACAATTCCATGATTCCATGGGAGGAGGTTGGTGGGCAGAGCCCGGGGTGAGGTGCCAGCAGCAGGATGCTCTGCAGAGGAGTCACTCGTGTAAGAGTCTCCAGCACATGATGCAAAGCACACGTGTCGGGCCATCTGCTACACAGAGGAGGTTTCTCCTTGGAGATGAGAGGAAGGGGAAAAAAAATAGCTACATAAAACACTTGAGGTGGCTTTTTGCATGAGGTTTACTGACGTAGCGTACTGTGAGGTTAAGGATCAGTCGTGTTCTGGTGGTGTCTGCTTTGGGGTGTCACCAGTTAAACAGCGTAACACAGATTCCCACAGCTGGGTAGTGCTGGTCAGTGCATTCATGATCACGTCTAGAAATGATAATGGATTCTGGTCCTGGTTTTGTTAAAGACTCAGTGTCATCCCAGTAAATGATTGGTCTCACTTGGTTTGGTTTCCATCTATATAAGCAGTGAACAGCAGATGTGACTGGAGCTGAGAAGCACAGGATGCTACATTCTGTATCAGAGGAAGAAGTACTATTAGTGTGTATTTTCTTGTAGCAGTGTTTCTAGGCTCTGGTCAGACATGTTTTATAATTACAAATAGAAGCAGAAAGAGGAAATAACTTGAACACAAGAAGAGGGTTTGCCCTGCGTTTCCGGAGTAATTTCCAGGGAAATTTGCCTTTTAGGCAAATGTCACTATTTGTGCAGGGACAGATCTTGGTGCACTGTGGCAGAGGTAATTAACACCTACAGCCCTTTGCACTCATTTGTGCTTTTTCCAGGCACGAGGAATCAATCTGTCCTGTGTCCGGACTTGCGTGGTGGTCGCAGAGGAACGGCCGCGAGTTTCTCTCACTCATTCCTTCTCCAAACTCTTCAAAGACATCGGCCTGTCCTCCCGTGCTGTAAGCACCACCTTCGGCTCAAGAGTCAACGTTGCAATCTGTTTACAGGTAACCCAGGGCTTTCTGGTGCATGTGCTGCTCCGGGCGTCGCGTTTCCAGGCTCAGTCGCGTTCTGAATCGGCAAAATTCCTGCTCTGCACGGGCTGCATCGCGTAGCCCGACATCTGCTTGGTAGAGAACAGCTGGCACCAGATTTAAGCAGCTTCTCTTGTTTTCAGCTGCCAGATTATATTGCAGATGCTCAAAGCAAGTGAAACATGACATCAGAGAACTGTTTATTTCCATGTAAACAGTGACTAGGTGCCCCAGGGCCCATAGCTGAGTGTGCTGAGTGTCTCCATAGCAGCCCCCCCTCCCCAGAGACACCTCCCACACTGGTGGTGCTGTAGAGAGAAAACACCCTGGGTACTGCAGGGTTTCCCTTAGTGCAACTGCAAAGGTGGGGAATTGTGAATATGAATTTTGCTGCCAGTAAGAACCCCAGGAAAGGTTTAGGAGCTCAGGCAGAAGTTACCCTGACTTCTGTGGAGACATTAACTCTTTTTAAAAATGTTAACTCTTCAGGGAACATCTGGGCCCGATCCCACCACGGTGTATGTAGATCTGAAATCCTTGAGACATGACAGGTACAGTCGGTTTACTTCAACTTATTTACTAACTCTATAAAATGTTGTAATGGTACTGAGCTATCGCACCTCTCAGCAGATTGCAGCTCTTTGGGTTTTTTTTCCCTGACAATGTTTTCTTTACCTTCAGAGTACGTCTGGTGGAACGGGGGGCTCCCCAAAGCCTGCTGCTCTCAGAATCTGGGAAGGTAATTTTTCCTCATTGCCTGAGGGCATCTGATCCCCTCACGCTGCTTTTCATGCCCTCATGACCTAGATGCACAGCGAGGAAAGGTGGCCTTGTGGCATGAGAAGAGGGGATTGTTGGTTATGCTCTTCCTCTGGGAAGTCAGTTTGGTTTATAATGAAGTATCTGTTGATTTCGGAACGTGCTCTGGTGCAAACTGGGAGAATTGGGTCTGTTTGCAGCAAATGAACCCTATCAAACGTGTCTGCTGTTTCATCCTTGAAATCAGCATTCGACATTTACTGTAGCTCTTGTTCCCTTCTTTAAATGGATTAACAAAAAGAGGTTTCCCAGTCGTTTTTAACATGGGATTTTTCAAGATCAAGGTCTAGCAATGTTTACAGATGGGGAATCCCTTCCCAGTGTGGCTCTTGAGTGGCGAAATGCCCTCATACCGTTAGCGCTTCAGCGCACGTGCCCTGGCGTGTTTTCTGTGTTTGTAGTTTCTGTGGGTGAAATGGTGCCTTCACAGAGGCGAGCGAGCAGCCTTTGTGTTTTAGTTCTCCCTGAAGATAATCCATACCCAGGTTACATTCTCCTCCTTGTGATCTTTTAGATCTTACCTGGAGTCAAAGTGGTCATTGTGAATCCTGAGACAAAAGGGCCTCTTGGAGACTCTCACCTTGGGGAGGTAAGTGCAGATTTCACTATTTGGGTCACTTCTGTTGTCGTCTCCTTGTGCTAAATTCTCTCTGTGGGCTTATGTAAGCTGCACAGTGACAGTTTGTGAGTGGTGATACTTGAGGCCTTTTTAAGCTGAATTATTGCTGGAGCGTTCAGATTTTGGCTGGATTATTTTACTGCCAAGTTTAACGAAGAAGAAAGCCTAATAGAAGGGAAGGCTTATTCCACTCTGAATCTTGCATAATTGGGTTCCAAATAATCTACTTTACATCTTGCTTTCCTTATCTTGAGTACACATCGGTATATTTGATCTGTGGTGATAGATTATTATCAATTTTTTGGCTTCACATGTTATAAAAATCCACAGTTTATTTACTCAGATGATCTTCAGCTTACAGGTATTAGGAGAGCAGATCTGCAAGATGCATTTTTAAGATCTTAGAGGTTTGAACTAAATGCAGAGCACTTCTGGATTGGAAAATCTCAGATAAAAGGGGACCTTCTTGTTACAGTTTATTGTTCACTTCGGCGCTCAGCGGGTGCTCTGATTCTGCAGTGTGTGGGTCTGACTGTTTTTCTGCTCCCTGTGCAGATCTGGGTGAACAGTCCCCACACGGCCAGTGGCTACTACACCATCTACGACAACGAAACCCTTCAAGCTGATCATTTCAACACTCGCCTGAGCTTTGGTGATGCTGCTCAGACCCTTTGGGCTCGCACTGGGTACCTGGGTTTTGTTCGTCGGACTGAGCTCACGGCAGCCAGTGGAGGTACGGCAGAAACTCCATCTTTATTTTCTAAATAAAGATGAAGAGCTTGCTTTCGCACACGCCTGGATCCCAGAGATGCTTTGTTTGATGTAAATTCTGACACTTTCTGCTCCCATCTCTCCTCTGCAGAGCGCCACGATGCACTGTACGTTGTTGGAGCACTGGATGAGACACTGGAGCTGAGGGGGCTGCGGTACCACCCCATCGACATCGAGACTTCTGTATCTCGGACACACAGAAGCATTGCTGAATGGTAAAACAGCTGCCAAAATGGATTTCATCCTAACCTAGCTGAAATGTAGCAATTTTCATGCAAAGATGCAGGATTTACAGGAAAAAAAAATAATACGTGAGGCAGATTCAGATCCTTTTCTTGTGTTACCATCAGCAAGTTGTGCACCTCGTTTCCCATCTGTAGATCAGAATAATCCTGGGCTGACTGACTCAATGTTTTCTCACGAGCCTTAATTCAAAATAGAAATGATGATTTCCTGCTCTGTGGTGTGAAGAACCATCAATGTTTGAGTCGGCGAAAGCGGCGTTTGGTGCGTGTGACACAGCGGGTGGTATCGGGGTGTGTTTGAGCTGATCTTGACATGCTGGGACTGGGTCCCCTTGGAGTTAGGTCGCTTGGAAACGCAGCCCAAAGCAGGTGGTAAACTCTAAGGACAAAGAACTGTAAGCTGAATCTTTGTGAAAATAACTGGGGTTTCTGATTGCTTTACTTTGGATCTTTGTGAAAATAACTGGGGTTTCTGATTGCTTTTTTTTTTTTTTCTTTTTAACTTCCAGTGCTGTGTTCACGTGGACCAACCTGCTGGTGGTGGTGGTGGAGCTGTGTGGCTGCGAGCAGGAAGCCCTGGATTTGGTTCCTCTGGTTACAAACGTGGTCCTGGAAGAACATTACCTGATTGTGGGGGTGGTGGTGGTGGTGGATCCTGGAGTTATTCCTATCAATTCCAGAGGAGAGAAACAGCGAATGCATCTCCGCGACAGTTTTCTGGCCGACCAGTTAGACCCCATATACGTGGCCTATAACATGTAACGTGCACGGGGGAGGTGACGCTCAGAAACTCAGCGGGACCACTAAGTGACAAAGGGTGGCTGTAGAAACCAAGCTGGTGAATATTACTAATACTTGATACAAAGTTTGAGATTGCTGCCACATTCCCTTCATCTCATCCCGTGGTGTTAAGACCCCGTTAACTACCACCGGACAAAAGGAAATGGGGCAGACAATGGAAAACACTCGTAACAGTTTACTGAAATATTAGCTTTATAGAAAATGCAAAGTTGACAAGTGTGTGAGCTACAAAATCCCTAAGGCCTTTACAGTAGTGTTACTTTTTTCATCCGTTGTACATATTTGTATTTTTATCTAATACTGTTTTAGGATTCTATAAGGGGAGGGTTTATTTAGTTAAGATAATAAACTATTAAGAAAAGGGTCATCAGAGTTCCACAGTTCCCTGCTATATAATGTACTTGGCATCTGTACTGTAGCTATTCATTCCGTGGGATCACACGACTTATTTAAAATTGTGCCATGACCAAATCGATAACTTACGGAATCTAAGAGTTACTTATTCATATAGATATTTCTTGAATTTAAAAAGAATTTTGCCTATATTTTAAATATGTAAATATTACTATACATAATTCACTTAGATAGAAAATTAACTTGGGATAACGATGACAGCTGAAGGTAGACGTTTTTAAGGACAAGTAACTTTTGTGGTCCTTGGCATAGTTCCGTTTGGTTGGAGAGCTGATGTGGGATACACACGTCTGTCACAAGTTTTCTTATTTCAGTATGTAGTCTTTTATTGCTGGCCAGAAGCGCGTCGTAGCATGTTAGGAACCTGTGATTTTAAGGCACATCTTTCTAAAAGAGGCTGGATTTAAAGAGGAGCATGGAATTTGGTAGAAATGGCAGTGCAAACCCAAAACGTGTAACTGGTGTGATGCCCCCGAGGGGCAGCCTCTGCCTCCACCCTCTGGGACACCTCATGTTTAAAGGGAAAAGAATTCCTTTGGGTTGACACACAGTTCAAGTCCCTGTTTGTGCAATTCAGGCGTCATTCCATGGAGTTCCCTCTCGGTAGAGCAAGAACTACTGAAAATAGACTTTCACGGAAACTGGGCGGCAACGGCCCGCTATTCCTCAGAGCGCTCACTAGAAAGAATTAATTCTGGGATTTAAGTTGAATGCAACTTCTTGTTTACAGGAGGCGGCACAAAAATGAGATAGAGCAGCTCTGGTAATCACATTGTCAATTAACTTTGTGACAATTAATATCCCCGCCTTCGAAATACCGTGTTGGCATTCCCATTAGTAGCTACAGAGAGAGGAGCCTGCGAGCGGCGGGTTTAAGCTCTTCCTGTTGGGCAGTGATTGCACAGCGGCTGAGGAAGAGACCCTGCTTAAACTTTGACTCAAAATTACCTTCCTTTTGTCTAATATTTAATAATCAAACTTTTAAGAACAATAAATCCCTCTGGGTGTTGAGAAAATACAGTTTTTGGAAGCAATGAGAGCTGCTACCCGATACCGCAACAGGTTGAGGGGGTTTTTTGAGTCAAATGTGCTATATGCAATGCAAAATAAACTTGGTGTTAAAATGGTCCAGGTGACCTCATCCAGAGTTTTGGGGCAGTTTTTAAAGGGTTTATAGAATGAGCTCTGCAGATTCTGGGGCAGTTTTCAGACGGCATCTCTAAGCAAGCCCCAGTTCTGTTTTGCAAACCCCCTGATGCGTTCTGTTAGCTCTTCACTGAAAACAGGACTGTGAAAATTTAAATACTTTAACTACCATCCCATTCTGGTTCCGATTCCAATACCAGTTCCAAATTATATTTCTGAAAAATATTTGGGAGGGGGGAATAGATTTAGAAACTGGAAGTTGTTATGGCAAGTGCAGACAGAAGAGTATTATTTAGGGTGTGAAGGGCACAGAAGTTGTTCTCCCCCCTCAGCCAGTGAAGTCCTGTGAGCACACAGCGCTGTGTTTTCCTGTTTCCCTGCCCAGCAGCATGACCTGCTTCAGCGTTGCCTGTTTCAGAAGAAAATTCTGATGGTCTTCACCTTTTTCTTCACTCAAATCAAAGCTAGATAAATCGTTTCAACAAATGCTTTAATTTGTCCATTGAAGTGGATTTTAAGTACAATTCTAGGATTGTCTTTTATTTTTACTCGCAATTTTTCAGACATAAGAAAGGTGTGTATTAATTTGATCAAAGATTCCCAGTGTGTGCCAGGTGGACTTTCTGAAATGGCATTTTTGAATGACGTACTGGATTATCTTGATTTATTTTTTTTTTCTCCTTGTTTTTTTATTTGGATAGGTATCGATAGCTTCTTAGGCTTTGGGGTTTTATCCTGCAAGTTTACTGTCTAACTCTTGGTCTTTATTCTGGCACGTTACGTTTCTCTGTGTTGGAGAGCAGAGATGATGGTCAGGGGGGCCATCAGAGATGGGAGGGTTCCCCTTTGCTGTCGTCTGGTGTCATTTGTCCCAGAATGAGCCCAGACAGAGCTGGGCACGTTTCACCTTCAGGCTGGGTCTGGGATGCTTTTCCCTGGCTGCCCGACCCGGTGCTGAGCCCCCACGGCCCCCACGGGTTCCCAGCTTAAAAACTAGGAATTCTTACCACTTTGAAGTAAAATATTTTCTATGTCTTACTGTCTATGAATGCTCCCTAAGCAAAACCCATGGGTCCAGGTAATTCTGAGTCCCATTTCGTCAAAATCTGCACTGCGTTTCTGATCTAAATAAGTGTAATTAAGATGTGTCATACTAACGGTCCTAAAAAATAAGGCTGTAAAAACAAGATAAATTTTAGCCCTAAATGCAGTTTTTCTTTAGTTTCTGTCAACTTATTTACCATTGTCAAATTCAGACTACAGCATTATGTAATTATGTATAAAGTTTTTATTTATTTAAAATTAGATTAGCTATACATTTTTAAATGTAACATCTGGCTGGACAGTGTTTCATTAACGCATTGATTGTGTTTCCTTTGTCTTGTGTTAATAAATATTGGTGCCTGATTGCTCGCTTAGTTCTTCATCTGCTGTCTGTCCCAAGGATACTTTTTTTCTTTTATTTTATTATTATTGTTTTTATTTTGACCTGGAATTCAGGCAGAGATTGACTGACTCTCAAACCGTTGCCATTCCTGACGCGACGTGGGGGGTTTGTCCCCGGGGGCTGAAGTGGGAGGCTCAGTGGGAGCTGATGATGCAGAATTTCACTGAATTTCACTGAATTTTAGAGTTGGAAGGGACCATAGAGATCATCTAGTCCAACTCCCCTGCTGAAGCAGGGTTGCCCAGAGCTTGTCAGAGCATGTTACTCAGGAGCATCCAGGTGGGTCTTGAAAATCTCCAAGGAAGGGGACTCCACACCCTCCCTGGGCAGCCTCTTCCAGGGCTCTGTCACCCTCACCGTGAAGAAGTTTCTCCTCATATTTGAGTGGAACCTCTTCTGGTCCAACTTGTGCCCGTTGCCCCTCGTCCTCTCACTGGGAACCACTGAGAAGAGTCTGGCTCCCTCCTCCTTCAACCCTCCCTTGAGATACTTGTCGGCATTGAGAAGGTCTCCCCTCAGCCTTCTCCAGACTAAAGAGTCCCAGCTCTCTCAGTCTCTCCTCATCAGGGAGATGCTCCAATCCTTGAATCATCTTTGTTGCCCTTCGCTGGACTCTTTCCAGTAGTTCCCTGTCCCTCTTGAACTGGGGAGCCCAGAACTGGACGCAGTACTCCAGTTGTGGCCTCCCCAGTGCAGAGCAGAGGGGGAGAATGACTTCCCTTGACCTGCTGGCTACACCCTTCCCTCTGCAACCCAAGATACCATTGGCCTTCCTGGCCACAAGAGCACACTGTTTGCTCATTGTCATTTTACTGTCCACCAGGACCCCTAGATCTTTCTCTTCAGTAGTTGCCTCCAGCAGGTCCACCCCTAACCTCTACTGGTACCTGACATTTTTCTTCCCCAGGTGCAGGACCCTACACTTTTCCCTGTTGAACCTCATGAGGTTCTTCCTTGCCCAGCCCTCCAGCCTGTCCAAGTCTCACTGGATGGCAGCACAGAAACTACGGCGGCGCTCAAGATCGAACCCTGGATCCTCATCTCCACTGACCTCAAGGGACCACAGAGGTTTTGTGAAGATTTGTGTCAAATATTCATAGATACAGTTTAGTATCTGTATTTATATCTGTGTGTTACATAGAATCATAGAATGGTTTGGGTTGGAAGGGACCTCAAAGATCATGGAGTTCCAGCCCCCCTGCCCTGGGCAGGGACACCTCCCACCAGAGCAGGTTGCTCCAAGCCCCCTCTAACCTGGCTTTGAACCCCTCCAGGGATGGGGCAGCCACAACTTCCCTGGGCAACCTGTTCCAGTGTCTCACCACCCTCAGAGTAAAAAATTTCTTCCTGAAATTGTCCTGGAATTACACATAGATGTGTAATTCCTATTGAACCCAACACCCATCTGTGCCTGTTCCTGGCGGGTATTTCTGGGTAGGACTAGATTTTGACATGTTATTTCCTACCAATGAGGAGTAGCAATTCTACCACACTTTCTTTTGAAGATGTTTCAGTAAATCTTTCCGGTATTTCAAAATTATTTGGGAAAACATCTTCAAAAAAACCAACCAAAAAAAACCCAACCCACAACCAAAAAGACACTAACTTTGAATTGTTTTATTAATGAAGTAAATTGAAACAGCCACTAAATCTCTCCGTGAATACCTTTAGAATGGAGTGATCCCATTTCCCCCCTGGCTGAAGGTTCTTCTTGTGCTTCTCCCAGTCTCTGGGATTGGGACTTTCCGCAGCGGGACCTGGGTTGCTGAAACCTCCCGGGAATCTCAGGGCAGAACGGGATCGGGCGCGGGGTTTGGGCAGCGGCCGAGGGGGCACCGGGGCCGGTGTCGGGGCGGGGACCCCCCCGTGGGATTTAATCAAATACCTGTGAACTGGGGAGTTTGATCCAACCGGGCTGGGGGGGGGGGGTCACCCCCGGCTGCGCATTAACCCAGTTCAGGGAAGAATCCCCCGCCCCGCCTCTGACCTTCCTTCGCTCTGAAGCCGCCACCGGGCGATGCCCGAAGCCCCGAAACCAACAGTAACGGCGGGGCCGGGGCCGAGCGGGGCCCCCGGTGCTACCGGACGCGGGGAAACGCTGCGGCCCCGGAGGCTGCGCGCAGGGCGGGCCGCGGGGGGGCGCCCTCCCGCCCTGGGCCCAGGCAGCGCCGCTCTATCGCCCGCCTCTCGATGGTCCCCCCGCGGCTGGAAACCGCCGGGCGGAGGCGGCGCCAGAGCGGGCGCTGCCAGAACTCTATGGTGGGGATTTCTAGGCGAGGCCTCCGCCGGGACTCTATGGTCGCAGCCCGCCCACCCCGAGCCTCCCGCGCGGGCCCGCCGTGTTTACGATGCCGCCGGCGCCGG
>NW_015090886.1:645326-656202 GCF_001431845.1 Calidris pugnax
GTCCCGCGGGGGGTCGGGGGGGTCGGGGCTCCGGGACGAGCTGCCCTTCGCCTCTCACCCCTCCCTGGGAAAAACTGGAGTTCTCTCTGTCTCCTGGATGAAAAAAGATACTTTCCCCAAGTGTCTTAATTGCAAAATTAAGCAAATGTTAACTGTATTTTGGCTGCTGGAGCTGGTGAAGACAGGTCGAGGTGTGAAAGAATCAAAAATTTTACCCATTTCTTGACTCTGATTTCACAAATGTTTTAAATCACTTTCCATAATTTGTATGTGTCAGTATTTGACTCTTGTCACTTAGTATTTGAGAATAAAGTGCTGTGTCCAGCATTCTTTGATTTCTGACTTTATAAAGTCTTTAAAAAAATAATAGCTTCTGACAGTATTTGAGTACTGAGATACAGTTTAGGCCTTTCCTGGATTTAAAAGGGCAAAACAGAACTTGGGTTCATTCCCCTGGTGCTCTCACACTTCTCTTTGCCTTAACATTCAGCTTTTATATTCCATTATCTCACTCTTTGCCTCCTGATTGTGCTTTGGAGCTTCACCCGAGGCTGGCAATCCACGATTTTGGCCATTTTATGAGCATTTAACTCGAGACAGTCGCTGTCTTGGATAATCTGTGTTGTAACCAGGCAAAGCCAAGGTGGGTGGGAGAAGAGAACAGGACGCTGCTCGTGGGATGCTGAAGTAAAGAGCGATTGAGAGTCAGACCTTGGGGAGATGTTTGCTGCAGGGGCACCGTGTGTCTGCCAGGGGAGCAGCCCTGCAGCAGTGCAGGGTATTTTCCATCAGAATTAGTGAAAGTTGTGGGAATAGGTCTTTCTTCTTTATTTGTTCTTTTCTAATTGATACTCCTCAGCCGTTCAGGGTGGGTTTTTACTGTTTCTTGAGTGGTGGCTCAAACTAGAGAACGTGGCATTAGCAAGGGATATACCCACTTCAGGGTGATAAATCCAGCTTGGCCACAATGAAATGTGACATTCCTCTTTGTGTGTAGAAGAAGGATTTGTTTGAGACTCAAACTCACCTTTAAGGTCCTGCTCTGGGTGGACCTGCTTTGGCAGGGGGGTGGACTAGGTGATCTCCAGAGGTCCCTTCCACCCCCTGTGGCTCTGTGATTCTGTGAGTTTCTCTGGCTGGAGAGAGCTGGGTCTGGGAGTTTAAAAGTCCTTTGGAACAAACTTCATAACGCTGCTATTGCAGAATCCTTTCATTTAAATTAAATTCTGTTTGAGATGGAGCTGAGTGGAGACATTGGTTTTATTCTGTAAAGCGTCACCCTCACCCACGGGACTATAAACCCCTGGTTTTCATACTGATTGGAACAATAATTATTTTCTGGCTAATAGAACGTGAGCTATTGCCGTTGGGAATTCACTCCTGTCAGAACTCTGGGACATGGAAAACTCCTCATTCTCCCCAAAACTGGGCAGCTGCTTTCAGCAAAACCCATATTCCGTGCTGGCAGTAGCTGTAACCGCGGTTTAAAAACCTGCAACCCCGCTGTGTTTTCTGCTTTTGGTACCTCTCGTCAGAGCCTGAGAACCTGCAGGTTGAGGTTTTCATTGGAACTGTCTCTCTAGAAGCTGGTAGATGGTAATCGCTGCTTCAGGTGCTCGCAGAAAGCCATTCCAGTGGAAAATTGGTGTTTTTCCAGCTAAAGAAGTTGTTTTAACAAGACAGGGGCATGTGAGTCCTTTTGTGTGACGGTCACGCGAGGCCCAGGAGCTGCTGCAGCTCCTTCAGCCCCTGCACCATGTAAGAGGCAACAGTAATTTTTACCTTGTTAAAAGCGCTTGCTAAATCTTTTTTTTTTATTAAAATTATTTTACTAAGATTTACAGACGGCTGAATATTTAGTTAAATATTACAGGGAGTATGTGAACTTGAAAAATCGTATTTATAATGGGAAATACTTTATCTTTTATTCCTGTAAGTAGGACTTCACACCTGTGAGAGAAAGATCAGCAAAAACCTTTGTGCTTTCTCCCCAGTTTGTTTATTTTGGGTGGTTTTGTGTCTTATCAGTTTCAGTGTTTCTTGCAGTCTATTTTGGTGCCGTTGTGAGTCTTTGATGGGAAAATAAGGCGGAGAAAAACAGTAAAAGAGAGAAGGGGAGACAGAATGTGGTTTAGCACTTCAGAAATGAATTGAGTATTTCTGTAGCACTGGAAATTTATTTCAATTTTTGCTGTTGACTGTATTTCAGTTTGACAGTGCCCTGTTTGCTGGTGACACTTAGCATGTAGGGGTACAAAATGTGAATTTTCCTTTATGAAAAAGGAACGAATCCTTTTATATTTACAGCAGTAAGGGCTCTGGGAAGCTGCAGCGCGTGTTGGAGAGCGTCTGTTCCGTGCTGGGAAGGACACAGTCTCAGGTTTCACCAAACCATTGGTGTTTCATCAGTTTTCTCTCCACAAAGTCCTGTTTCAGTCCCTTTTTTTGAGGAGTTCTGCAGCAGGACTCCCCAGATGAGTAAGGATTGCAAGAACAGGACTCTGGTCTTGGTGTACATTGACTTTTTACCCTCTAAGTATACGTCAGGCTGCAAGAGCTGTGGTTTTGTCTCAGTAGGGAAAAATCAATGACTCACATTTCCACAGAAAGAAATGTAATTTCCAGTCTCATAGCAACTGTCCTTTCAACAGTTTCAAACCTTCTGTGACAAAATGTTTAACACTCACTGATCATCTCTTAATGCTCTCGGCTGGTCCACCCACTCACCCCACCTAAAAGCATCCATTTCTATACGGCTGAATCCCTGGTATCGGAGGGGGGATGCTGGCAAGACACGTTCAACAGTTAAATATAAAATCTTAGAAATGAGAGAAGCGTTACTGGCTGCATTCTATGGAGACGGGGTGACTTTTGCAGGGTTTAAAATTCAGACTCTGTACTTTGAATCCCTGGTTTGTGTTTATACACCTTCGGATGTTTTAAAATAGGTCTGGCTGGTAGCTTGGGTAAAGTATTTTTGGAGAATTATTTTCCTTAGAGCAAGATACTCTTTGGTGTAAATGCTTTATCTTGGTTTTCTTCCTGTATCTCGTGACTTGACTTTGTTTATTTTCACTAAAAAACAGGAAATTCAGTAAATAGATTTGACAGTGAACTTCAGCACTGGGTGGGTCTGAGCCAGCACTGACTATTGAGGTGAAATGTCCTGAAAACAGGGCTCCTGCTGCTCTGGGCTCAACCTGCCACTGTCCCTGTCCCCTCCTGTCCCCATCAGAAGGTGTGACAGTGCTCAGGGTGTCCTGGGGTAGTGACAGAAAATGCTGTCTATTCCACAGCACGTATCGAAGGGCAGAGAACTAATTAAAAACATCCCAATGAGGCTAAGAGCATTATGCACAGAGACTCTATGAAGTGTCAGTGGAAGCTTTGGCACCTTCCCGCCGCTCAGATTTATCATTAATGGCATTTAACTGGTTCTTTTTCTTGCAGTTATTATGGAAGAGGTGCACAAGAGCAGCAGTACCAGTTCAGTGACACCCTCGCAGCCGTCGGGCGTACAAGGTACAACACTACAGGCAGCTCAGCTCTCTCATATTGCTCAACAGGTAAAGCCTGGGCCAAATCTCAGCAAACATTGGAGGTAGTTAAGAGCCAGTTTTTGTGTGCTGCAAACTAGATTAATTCTTGAGTTTTAGAAACAAGCAGAGGAGAAAAAACAAAAGAGGGTCGAGAAAAAGGCGCTTGGTTATTGATGGAGGGCACAAAATTATTCAAGTGGCTTGTATTCAAAAGGTCAAAATTAATTTTCCCTGCTTGGATGAGGCAAAAGTGCAGCCCAGCATTTTTGTTAGATCGTACGTCCTTCGAAACTGTCATCGACCTGACACACAGGAGCTGCTAACAACTGTCATCGACCTGACACACAGGAGCTGCTTAGGAATGAATTAAGGGCCTAAGTCTCATTTCTTGTTTCAGAAAAAAACCTTTCCAGCTCCTTTTGTAGCAATGGCAATCCCGGGTGCTCGGCACCATGGAAACCATTTAATGCAAAGTTGGAACTCCAAGGGAACATCACCTTCAAAGCTAAACCACACGAAGCTGGAACTCCAAGGGAACATCACCTTCAAAGCTTTATCCTGAATTCAACTTTCTGCTTCAGAAGGAGCATCTCTGGGTGAGCTCTGCTCCTGTGGCCACGGAGCCGCCCCGGGGACAGCCCCGTTCCTCAGCCCAGCAACTCTTGGCCCCACAGAGGCAACAGGGTTTTGATGCAAAATGTAGATAACAGCATGAGGGAAGGACAGGACAGAGTGTCATGGGGCTCCTGTATTCCAGATTAATAACAGTAGTGAAGAAATTTGCTGAGGAAACTGGTTATTTAATCATGCATCTACCTAATCAGTTTTTAAGGGCAGAGTCTTGTGCAAGTTCAACATCCCAAACAGTTCTGCTCGAGTGTACCAAGCATTTTCTGTAGGGGTTCCAGCAGTAATGAGTGTTTTGCCAGTTAAACCTACATTTCAGCTGCAACATTTATTGAAATTGATAGTTTTAAAACATTAAAGAACAGATGCCATAATTTTTATTTGGAAAAATCTGCTCTTTGTTCTTCCTCCTTGTCCCGCGCTCCCTTTGCCTTTCCTGGGGCCCCTTGTGCCTGTGGCTCTTGAAGCAGGTTGCTCAGCTTCTGCTACACCAAACTCTTGGGATTACTTCCCTGTGAAATCTTTGAACCATGGCCTCATAGTGGTTGCTTAAAAAACATAAATACCCCAAAACACCGAATATGTCCATTATTTCTGCTACTTTCTGCACTGTCAGTCTCATCTGTCCGAAGCCCTCGCTCTTGTTGATCATTTCATCTGGATTTAGATTTTAGCACCCTAAACTTGTATTAACTTTAGTGAGAATTAAGGCTACTTATTAGGCACTTTTATTTCTGCTTATCTAAGCCCAATACACTCTTGAAATGGAATAAAAAGTTAAAAATAGAAGCTGCCACAAATGTGGGGCTTTACCTGTGCGTGTGGATGGAGTTCCACAAAAACACTCGCTTCGTCTCCGAGCTGTGATTTGAGGAGTTCAGCTTTAGTGTGGTTCAGGTAGAACTCCACAGATTTCAGTTGCAGCATTTTAATCTTTTGCCCATAATGCTACATACTTGATTTCCCTCTGAGTTAAGGCAAATAAGTAACTGTTTCAGCCTTTTTCCTGCGCAGATACCAAAAAATTAAAAAAAAGAAACTGCCACAAATGCAGGGCTTTATCTGTGCGTGTGGATGGAGTTCCACAAAAGCAGTTGCCTCGTCTCTGAGCTGTGATTTGAGGAGTTTTCGGTGTGGTTCAGGTAGAACTCCACAGGTTTCAGTTGCAGCATTTTAATCTTTTGCCCATAATGCTACATACTTGATTTCCCTCTGAGTTAAGGCAAATAAGTAACTGTTTCAGCCTTTTTCATGCGCAGATACCCATTTCCAAACTGTTTATCTTGCAAGGACACCTCTGTGACCTCCTTAGACTTAAAAGAAGCTTCTGCTGATGCACGTTCTCCACTAGTTTTCCTACATGTTTGCGCGTGTTCCTGGGGAGCGAAGGCTTTTGTTAACAATCCTTTGCTCTCTTGCAGATGTCTCTCCGAGGTCCTGCTCCCCTGACGGTTGTCCAGCTGCCTGGAGAGCAAGTCCAGGTCCAGGGTGTCATCCAGACAGCTCAGTCCTCCTCCGTCATCCACTCGCCCCAGGTGCAGACGGTGCAGGTAACGACGGGCTCTCTGCTGCTGGACAACCAAGTGTCTTCAGCTTTCCATGTGGAAAGATTTCTAAAGATTTCTTGTCTGACTTGGCCAGCTCTGCCACAGAGATAGAGAGCCAGCCAGTGACAGTATTTTGGGGATATATCATTCTTAATGATATCTTAATCATTAATATATATCTTAATGATGAAGTGACTTACTTGGCATTGAAATAAAACTATTGGGCATTGCTTCCTTTTATAAAAAAAACTAAACAAACCCACAAATCTTTTAGTTGGTGCTCCTAGCAGACGTGCAACCGGGGTGTTTGAATACCCAAATAGGGAGAGTGTAGAATAACCCAGTGGGGAAAGAACCATGTTTGGAAAAGGTGGAGCTGCTGCCCCTGTGCGTGCTGTTACCTCCCTGCCCTGGGCCTGAGGGTTCTGCTTGTGTCTCTCGTTTGCCATGTGATTTTTTTGGTTCTGGGCACTCCAGAGGTGCCTCAGGGAGCCCTGTGGGGGTTGCGCAGGGAAGAAGCACGTTAAACTGCGTGGGTCTGTCACTGCTCCCTCATACTCTGCTTATCTATTTGTATGAGGTTACATTGATAAACCACGAAAAGTAAACCTATAATGCATTTTCAGCTCTCGTTGTTTCTGTAACATCAGATCATGGAAAAGAAAACACATTTCTCTTTGCTGAAAAATGGTTAAACACCTGGCTTGGCTGGTTGTCTTCACTTGAATCTCCACTAATCCCCTTCCTGCCATCATGTTCTAGTTGCAGGGTCCCCACTGACTCTGTTCTTTCCTTTTTTTCTGTAATTTGTGAACATTGTGGCCTTGTTGCTCAAAGCTGGGGGGGAGGTAATACGTGAGCAGCTTTTTCTTACTATTGATAGTAGGTTGCTCTGTTTGTCTCCGCAGCAGCAGTGAAGTGAGAAATGCTTTTCCCAGAGCTGCCTGTGTCCTTCTCGATGCTTTGTTGCCAGCACCCAGATAAATGTTTTGTTAGCTTGTATTTAATAAGGAGCATCAGAGAAAAAAGTGAAATTTGCCAACTGGATGAGGACGCAGTGGAATAAAGAGAAAATTCTAGATAATACTTTGCATATTTATTCCCCGATATGCTGCTGCCTTATTATATTCTGACCCACAAAATGCACTGCTCTGCTGGCTACATAAAAGATTTCAAGTATTTTATCTGTTTGTCTCTGTACATACGTGGTGTTCCTGTTTCCTACCCCACCGCCTCCTCGGGCAGCTCTGTGGGGGAGTTGCTCACCTTTTCAGACCACATCAGCTAATGAGAACATTAGGCTGGCATGAGCTTTATCAAAATAATATTGTATTTCTTCATACTGCTGTTTTAAAAATTCGGGATTGATTAATCCGGGGGGTTTAATCCAGCTAGAACAGCTACATGGTGGGTGTTTTTCAGCTTTTAATTTGATAGTTTGGGAGAATCTCTTGAGCTTTTCTTTTTTGCATTTGTGTAGTTTTCATGCAGCTTTAGCTTATATACAATTAAAACGTGTTGTTTCTTCTGGGTCTCGCTTCTGAGGCGTACCGGATAACCACACAGAATGTGTTTTTTAGGTTTCTTCTTTGTCTGAGAGTGAAGATTCTCAGGATTCCTCAGACAGCATAGGCTCCTCGCAGAAAGCTCGAGGCATCTTAGCTCGTCGTCCATCTTACCGGTAAGCACCACGTGTTAGATATTTTATGGTTTTATTTTAAACCAAAATAGCAACTTCTTTCAATATCTTCATATATTCTGTCAGCCTCTAAGTTGCTTTCTTTCTCTTGAGCCACGTGTTGGACACGTCCAGGCAGCACAGAGTGAGCGATCGTCTGCGACAAGGGAACCGGGACTTCCCTGGAAATCACCTCCAGCACCATGTGGCAGAGGGAAAGCTGTTTATCAGCTGTCATTTTACCCAGTTTTATCATTTTACTGAAATGAGTGTAGTCAATTGCCACATCCTAGCTTTCAAAAAAAGAAACTTGTTAGAAACTTAACACCCAATTTTTTACGATAATGTTCTGAAAATTTTAAGAGACGGTTTATGAAGCTGCTGGATACTCCTGGCTTTCACGTTACGAATGTTTTATGCACTCTTCTTAGGACTTTATCTCATCTTGAATTATGCACCAGAACAAATAAAGTAGGAGGAATTTTATTATTTTGTACACAGTCAAAAATGGTGGTGGAAAAGAGCAATTCTGAATGAAATTAGGCATAGTAGGAAAGTGCAAGCCATGAGCAGAGCCGGGTTTGGGATCAGGGGTTGTCAGTTCTGCTTTTCTCTTCACAGAACTGCCAGCGTTTGCCAGGGGTAAGATGCACAAAATTCATGTTTCCATTGGTTCCTCTTTTACCTAGAGACGTGTGTGTTGTCGTGGGGCATCGCTGACACGGGTTGTTTGAGAAGCTGCGCAAGAGCCAAATTAAACACAGAAAAGAAACGTAAAGTCTTACTCTGTACTGAAAAAGATTATTCTGACACCAGACAGAGCAAACTGGTTTTAAAGCCAGTTCATGAGTGAGTTCGAGGATCAGGTTGTAAATCAGAAAAATCTCTTAATAGGCCAGTTGTCTGTCCCCAGAAAATGTTTATGGTGGAAACTCTGATGCAGCTTTTAGGGAGATGAGATGATGCAGCTGCAGTGCTAGTTTTGGGCACACCGTTTTTCTGGAGATTACTGAAATCTCCTGTAAGTGGTGCAGGTTTTCACTGCAGGCTTAGCAGCCCGAACGGACGAGGCTTTTAGAGGATAATGATTGAAAATCTGGAATTCGTGCTGATTTGCACATGCACACACTTTATAAGGCAGTATCTGACTTGACTTGCTCTTAGCTCATAAAATTATTCAAATATTTAAATAAAAACCTAGACTATCAAAACTACAGAAGGTTTTTGAGGCAGTCACCTCACACATTTATTTTTTTTTAATTCCAGAAACTGTTTTATCTCAAAATCTTAGTGCTTATTTCTGTAATTCAAAACAGGGATAGTAGTTTGCAACTGCAGCGCTTTGTCGTTTTTGCCGACTATTAGAGCTGATAAACAAACTCTTTTTTTTTATAGAAAAATTTTGAAAGATCTTTCTTCTGAAGATACACGTGACAGAAAAGGAGATGAGGAGAGTCCTGGTGTCTCCACGGTTACGTCCATGTCCGTTCCCACTCCCATCTACCAGACGAGCACCGGGCAGTACAGTACGTTACACAAAATACATGCTTCACTGCATACATTTTTATTCAACTTCCTTCAAAATACAGAGTTCTTTTTGTTATATGTTTGACTAAGATGAAATTCAAAAGGTTTGGTTATTTATTTAATGGTTAATAAAGTCAGTACTGTTACTACATGGAAATAGGCTGGTATCTAAAGACACCAGATAAACTGAATGCTTCATTATCTTAACTTTGCATATTAAGACAAGGCATCCAAAGGATGTTACAAAATAACAGGGCAGTTTCCCAGTGTTAGATTTAGTCCAAAATGTAAGATCAGAGAAGATAACATCCAGGGGTGGGGCAGCCACAGCTTCTCTGGCCAACCTGGGCCAGGCTCCCACCACCCTCACACCAAAGAAGTTCTCCCTGAGATCTCACCTAAATCTCTAGTTTTTTGGTTGAAAACCCTTCCCCCTCGTCCAGTTTTTTGGTTGAAAACCCTTCCCTCTTGTCCTATGGCTCCACTCCCCACACACCATCCCTGGAGGGATCTAAAAGCTGGTGCTGAGGGCCATGGGGCAGTGGTGGGTTGGGCAGTGGTGGGTCAATGGCTGGTCTTGATGACCTTCAAGGTCTCTTCCAATCCAGGGAAGTAGTGGAATCACCACAGCATCACACCCTTTTTGGGTGGGAAGGGACCTTAAAGCTCATCTCCCTCCAATCCAGGGAAGTAGTGGAATCACCATAGCATCACACCCTTTTTGGGTGGGAAGAGACCTTAAAGCTCATCCAGTTCCATCCCTTCTGGTGGCTGAGACATCTTTAAGGAGACCAGGTTGCTCCAAGCCCCTTCCAACCTGCCCTTGAACCCCTCCATGGATGGGGCAGCCACAGCTTCTCTGGCCAACCTGGGCCAGGCTCTCACCACCCTCACACCAAAGAGGTTCTTCCCCACATCTCAGCTCCATCTCCTGCTCTGTCAGGTGGATTTATCAGGGAATCTCTCTGATGGAAGAAAAAAGCCTTTCAAAACTGGCAGTGTTTTTCAGCCCTAGAAACAGATGTGCAGCCACACACTTACGTGCAGCTCCGAACACGTGCATGTTCCTCTTCTCTTTAAGTTGCCATCGCTGCAAACGGGTTACAGCTGGCCAGCCCGGGCGCCGACGGCGTGCAGGGCCTGCAGACACTAACGATGGCCAACGCGGGCGGCACCAACCCTGGGACAACAATCCTGCAGTACGCGCAGACCTCGGACGGGCAGCAGATACTGGTACCCAGCAACCAGGTGGTGGTGCAGAGTGAGTACCTTCTGGAGATGGTTAGAAATGCCCCTCGCTGGCCTTGGCCTCGCTTTCTAACAAAACCACCTTTTGGTGTCTTCTGCTGTTGTCCCCCCAGCTGCGTCGGGGGACATGCAGACCTACCAGATCCGCACCACGCCCACCACCTCCTCCCTGCCCCAGACGGTGGTGATGACGTCCCCCGTCACCCTGACGTCGCAGACGAGCAAGACGGACGATCCGCAGTTGAAACGAGAAATCAGGTTGATGAAGAACAGGTACGGGGGTGCAGGGGGGCTGCTGGGGTTGGTCAAGGTGCTGAAGGGGGGTCTTCAGAGCACAAATGGTGTGTTGTGAGCTCACCACGATGATGGTGCCATCAGGGGGTGCTACATCCAACACTGAAAATTCTAACCAAAACACACTACATGTCCTGTCACACACCATTCAGAGAAAATAAATGGGTTTTTTGCTGCAGATTGACCCCGTGTGTGTTAAAGAATCACAGAATCTTCTTGGTTGGAAGGGACCTTAAAGATCATCTTGTCCAACCGTCAACCTCACTGACAAAAATAGACACCCACACAACAAACAAGGAGCATCATCACTAAACCAGACCTCCCAGCACCACATCAACCCGGCTTTTGAACACCTCCAGGGATGGGGCCTCAACCCCCTCCCTGGGCAGCCCATTCCAAGGGCTGAGAACCCTTTC
>NW_015090886.1:656438-666255 GCF_001431845.1 Calidris pugnax
AGGGGCCCAAAACTGGACACAGCACTCAAGGTGAGGCCTCACCAGTGCCCAGTACAGGGGGACAATCACCTCTCGGGCCCTACTCCCCACGCTGTTCCTGACACAGGCCAGGATGCTGGTGGCTTTCTTGGCCACCTGGGCACACTGCTGGCTCATCTTCAGCCCACAGGCCACCAACCCCCCAGGTCCTTTTCTGCTGGGCAGCTCCAGCCACTCTGCCCCCAGCCTGGAGCGCTGCCTCGGGTTGGTGTGACCAGAGACCACTAAATCCCCTGCTCCCCACCTGTCCCTGGGGGCTTTGCAGTTTCTCTCCTTGTCTTGGTCAGGATCATACCGGTCCTGTGACAGACACATCTCAAATCAGGAGTCACTTCTGCTTGTCTCTTCCAGAGAGGCCGCCCGGGAATGCCGGAGGAAGAAGAAAGAGTATGTTAAATGCCTGGAAAATCGAGTCGCAGTCCTGGAAAATCAGAACAAAACTCTAATTGAAGAGCTAAAAACTTTGAAAGATCTTTACTGTCATAAAAGTGTGTAAGAAAAAGAAGGTAAAACTTTTGTGGACTGTTTAAATTTCAGAGGAGAATTTTTTTTTTTATACTGAATTTTTTAAACTAGATGAAAGGTCAAAAATGAAACTTTTCTACCTAGATTTCACAGCTTAAAGACTATATAGATTTTATTTACAACGTGTTGGTGACAAAGTACAAAAAAGGAAACAAGAAAACCTCACCAAAATTCCTGCTGGCACAACTGGAAACTTTCTAAAGTCAAGATTGCACCTCCAGTAAAGGACAGGCCCGTTCTCGAGGCAGGTGATTAGAATTTCATTGCAAATTTCCGCCGGTTCCTCTTGCAATGGAGGCAGCGTTTGCTCACAAGTAAAATGTGGATGAAATGGAATCTTTGCCATAGTTGACATTATTAGTAACATTTATAACCAGTGTATGTTTTGATTTCTTACTCTTTTTCAATCCTTACTTTTTCTTTCAGTTATTTGTATGTAAATATTTTTATTTTAACCTGTAAGTTGTCATTTACAGGTGCAGATGATAAAAAAAAAAAAAAATTGCAAATTTCCGCCGGTTCCTCTTGCAATGGAGGCAGCGTTTGCTCACAAGTAAAATGTGGATGAAATGGAATCTTTGCCATAGTTGACATTATTAGTAACATTTATAACCAGTGTATGTTTTGATTTCTTACTCTTTTTCAATCCTTACTTTTTCTTTCAGTTATTTGTATGTAAATATTTTTATTTTAACCTGTAAGTTGTCATTTACAGGTGCAGATGATAAAAAAAAAAAAAACTAATACTTTGCTAGAGGTATAAATTATGTTTACTCTTTCTCAGCTGACAGTTTAAAAATTTGGGTTGTGTTTTGTTGGTTTTTTTGTTTTTTTTCTCCAATGTTTGCTGTGTTGATGGGTATAAATTATGTTTACTCTTTCTCAGCTGACAGTTTAAAAATTTGGGTTGTGTTTTGTTGGTTTTTTTGTTTTTTTTCTCCAATGTTTGCTGTGTTGATGGGATTTGGAAAGGGCCCGCAGCGAGCGGGGAGAAGCCCAGTCCCAGGAGTGTCTGAGGCTCAGGGAGCTCAGGGGGGACTTTTCTTAAGAGAATTGAAGCCCCTGGGGTTCCCTCGGAGCCCGGACGGGACGAGGAGCTGGGGATTCCTCAGCATCTGGGCATCATGAACATCTCTAATTATAAAAATAAATTGCGTGCTGATTATCTCTCCAATTAAACACACATTGATTATTCCGTCTGGAGATTCTACTGTGCTTTGGAACATTTAAACCAAATAGAAGAAGAACGTTAAAATAAAAAAAAATGGAAGATATATACCAAAGGGTTAATGAGGTTCTAATATATGGTTTCTATGCTGAAAGTAGTGCAAAATTTCCAGACTAATTTTGTAAGGTAGGCGATATTTTGCGAAGTAGCGGTGTCTTTGTAAGAAAATATTCTATTGAAAACAGGTAGATGGTTGGTATATTTTGTAGCTAAATTGTGATCTTTACAAATTCTGAAATTGAGTTTATATACATATTTTGACAGTTTATATATTTCATTTTAGTAAACAAATGAAATATTTTGTGAACCAGATTTTCAAGCCTATATTTTTATGGATAGTACAAAGTCAAATGAGATCCTCTTTGGTGTAGGAGATATTTGAATTAATTTTGTATGTCTGTGGGAAACTTGCAAAAAAATGGATCCTGAAGAGTATTGGGAAAAAAAAAGATTAAAAAAAAGAGATCAGGGCTTTTTATTCCCCACAGTTGCTATCGGCTGCATGTTAGCTCTGATTGCACCAGAGATCCTAGTTTGTATGATTCTAATTTGTTTCAGATGAAAATTAACCATTTGACACGATCGGGGCTCGTTTGGGTGTGGGGTCTCCATCCCTGGAGCTCTCAGAGGCCGCCGGGAGGTGGGTCCTGGGCAGCCCCCGGCGCGGGGGCTCGGGCACGGCGACCCCCCGGGTCCCCCCCGGCCACCACCGCTCTGCGGTTCTGTGAAATAGAGACATGTGTCTGCAGTGCTTCTTGCATGAATAATAAATACACTATTTTCCATAGTTAGGATTGAATCCTGCTTCCAGTTATGTCAGCGGGAGTTGCGCTCTGGGCTGTGCCGTGGGACGGTGTCCCAGCTCCGTGTGTGTGTGTCGTGTTCGCTCAGAGCCGGGGGGACTCGGCCGCGCTCCCTCCCGAGACGCGTAAACGCTTTTCATATGGTCAGCCAGGATTTCTTATTTTACTCATTTTTGAATTAATGGTCTTCTTAGCAAGCAGAGCTCTTTGCGTACAGTATGAGAAAGACTGCATTCCACAATCACATTGGTAGTAGGCTATAAAAATAACTTTTTTTTTTTTTTTTTTCCATTAAAAGCAAAAGCAGAGGTTAGCAAGAGTCAAACCAGGAAAACAGAACAAATAAATTGATATTTGAAGAGGTTCAGAAAAACAAACATCAGTACAATTTCTTTTTTTTTTTTTTTTTTTTCCTAAAGTTTCTAATTCTGTGATGGTTACGGACATGATCCATGATACATTTGCTTTAGGCCAAACCGGGGCAGACGTTTGTGTTCGCGATCACGTCAAAAAAAAAGTGCTCTTTTTTGCACATGGAAAATACTAAGCGAGGTCGGGAAAGCCGTTGTGCTGGGATCTGCTCCGGGGGGTTCGGGGGAATTTCGGGGGGCACCGGGCGGCTCTGCTCCCCCCGGGGGGGTTGGTCTGCAGGAGGGTCCCACCCCCAGCTCTGAAACGCGTTTGGTGACTCCTCTGTGCGGTGTTTTTGATCCTCACTGTGTGCTCTTGTTCCTTTACCTTCTTTTGTAATACGGAATAATAATAATAATTAAAAAAAGCTATCAAGTGTTAAGACTGTAAAAAAAAAATGGTGGCCAATTCTTTTTGTATTCAGCAAGTGAAACAAATGTAGTGCTGCCGGACATAAGGGTAGTCAGTTTTTATCCTCTTAAAATACTGTTTTGGACAGAGCAGCTCATTTTTCGTCATGGAAATATTAAACAGTAACATGAGTTTGCTCTTTAAGTAATCACTTATCATGAAGTACTTATTTTGGATTTACTTCAAAGTCTAGATTGTAAGAGAATAAAATCTATATCCTGAGAGTAAGAGACACAATACCTAATACTGTTCTGCTGGTTATTTCCAAACAAAAATACATGCTTTATATGAATTGTAAATATTTGTCGAAGCAATTAGATGGTTGCAAATTTTGACCTTGGTAAATAAAGTCGCCAAAATATAATTCTGCTGTTCCTTATTTATTTTTAATGAACATAGTACTGCAGCGGCGCTGACCAAATGTGCATGGATCGTGTGGTATCGAGTCTTTTACAGTGGCCAAGAATAAATATTTAGTTTATGAAACAGCACCCAGAGATCTTTTACCTGGTGCGTCCTTGCAGCAGGCAGGGCACCAAGTTACTTGTGCAGAGAATTTAAGCCATCGCTAAAAATAGTTAGAGGCAAACACCTTTTGTCTTTCCGCAGGTTTTTTTCCTCTTTAGTTTTCAGTGAGCTGAGCTGCTGTTTTTAACCCAAACCTGCCATGCTCTGCTGATCCACCCGGCAGAGGGAGTGTCTCTGCCCTCTGCAGAATGGCAGCAGCGTCACTGGGCCGTACTGAAGGTTCTGATGCACAGAAACAGGGTAGGAAAAAAGTATTTTCAGTTGGTAACATTTCTATATACAATTTCTTTATTGGGGTCAAGGCTGTAATCGTTTGCTCCGCTGTTAGTGGGGATAGCAAAGGCAGGAAACAAAAAAGGCAACACAATTGCAAACATGACTTCTGAAAAATAAGTGTGTCCTTTGGCTCTCGGGTTTGTTGTGAAACAGGAGTTGGCTCTTTCCACGGTTTAAGGGGCAAACCGACCCCCCGGCGATGACACGATGGGTTGTCCCTTCAGCAGGTCTACACGAGTGCCATCCCTGCCAGAGTCAGGCAGACAGTCAGGGGGATGCTGAGGGGGCTCCTGGCCGTGCTGCTCTGCAGCTCCGATGCTATCCACGCTCTGTACTGCGTCAGGCGGACGTAGATCCCGGGATACGCCGGTCGGCCGCAGCCCAGGCCGAAGCTGGAAATGCCCATGAGGTAGTACGTGTTGGTCCCAGCGTGGTAACAGGCCAAAGGTCCACCGCTGTCTCCCTAGAAACAAACAGTATAAAGAACTAGGAACTTATGCTCCCACCCAGGAGACAATGCAGAAGTCAGTAATGTGTCCACTTTTTTCCTTAACTATTTTTCACTCTGTGCAGCGACCCGGGCAGTAACGCTAACGGACCCCACGGCTCGTGGTGCACAGAGATGCAGTGGGGTGATGCCGGGTGAGGGGGGCTCGAGTCCCACCCCCACCTGAGTGAGCTTTGGTGTCTTTAGTTAAAGTTCTGGTTTTCTCTCCGCACCTTTTCATTCCAAGGCTCATCTCCCTAAACTTTCTCACTCCTCAGTGAGTGTGAGGACACACCATCCATGTGGTGTAGGTACCGAGACCACGGTCAGGCAGGCAGAGCCCTGAGTCTCTGCCACGGCACCTCCTGCCAGGGAAGGGGCTCATCTCCCATTTCTCACTCCCCAGTGAGTGTGAGAACACACCATCCATGTGGTGTAGGTACCGAGACCACGGTCAGGCAGGCAGAGCCCTGAGTCTCTGCCACGGCACCTCCTGCCAGGGAAGCGCTGAGGGGAGCAGGGAGTGGGACAAGGACCTACCAGCACGTGATGGGTTTCAATCACAAATGTCTCCCGCATCACAACTGGTGCCCCAGCTTTTGCAGACTGGTGCTTTTGACCTGAGACTTGTCATTTCTGGGGAAGAGATGCTGATTGCTCAGCATTTAAATAAAAATCTCTCCCTGTCACTGAACCATATCACCTTCCATAGCTGCTGCTCTTTCAGCAGCACAAAACCAGGTAAGATGCTTGCGCACGTCACACGCTGCGTGTGTACCATCATACCCCTGTGTATCCACAGCTGTGTTTGTGTAATACATAACTTATTGACATCTTTGTGGCAAGTGTTGTATAAATGTGTTTGAGCTGTTTACCCTTTCCCCTTGTTATCTTACTCTTATCTTCATCCGAGCATCACTGAATCCATGTGTGGTTTTGAGATGTGTTTTTTCTTTGGAATCACCATCTTGCCTCTCTTTTTATTTATGCTGATGCTTTTGCAGTAGGATGTGTTTTCTGCTTAGCATGTGTGTCATTGTAATGAGCTGTGCCACAGCTGCTGGCCCCTGGCTGGGGCTTTTCCCCGGGGCCGTCCGTACCTGGCAGGCGTCGACATCCCCGGAGCGAGAGCCGGCGCAGAGCATGTTCCTGTTCACCAGCCCCCCGTAGGAGTCCGAGCCGTTGCAGGTGCTGTAAGGGATGATTTCCACTTGAGCTTCTCTTAACACAGCCGAAGCATCACCTGTAACGAAAGGCAGCATATAGAAAGGTAAAATATTTATGCTGTTGTGTGTAGAAATTCTTACCGTGTTCTTTTTCCCCCTGTTTAGCTGAAGTGTGTTTGTGCACGTCTTGATACAGAGATTGTGCCACCTTCTACTGCATTGAAACTTCAGTGCGTTAAGGATTTGCAGGGTTGGGTTTGGTGGTGTCTTCTGCAGTTCTTATTGTTCTTATCCCCAGCCCTCCTCAAAATCTCCACACCAGGAGGACACAGGCCACCACCTGGCCAAGAGGTCGTGCTCGTTGGGATTAAAGGGAGAGTCTGAGGGAGCACAACCAGTTGTAAAACACACGGGGACCCCGGGTTCACAATGCATAGCATCAGAATTGTTGTTTTTCTACAAAAAAGCCATTTCTAGCAGATGACATCGAGTAGCTGTACCATGAATCTGAAAGTCAGGCTGGTTCATTTTCCTTTTTTGGTGTTATACTTGGAATAAAATCTAGAAAATGTATGCCTATCATAGAATCATAGAATGGTCTAGGTTGGAAGAGCCCCTTGGGATCATCGAGTCCAACCATCTCCCCTCCTCTACAAAGTCCTCCCCTACACCATGTCCCTCAGCACTGCATCTAAACGGCCCTTCAACACAGCCAGGGATGGGGACTCCACCCCCTCCCTGGGCAGCCTGTTCCAATGCCCGACCACTCTTTGGGTGAAAAATTCCTTCCTAATGTTCAGTCTAAACCTCCCCTGTTGGAGCTTGAAGCCATTCCCTCTCGTTCTGTCACTAATTACCTGTGAGAAGAGACCAGCACCAACCTCTCTACAGTGTCCTTTCAAGGAGTTGTAGAGAGTGATGAGGTCTCCCCTCAGCCTCCTCTTCCTCAAACTAAACAGTCCCAGCTCTTTCAATCACTCTTCATAAGATTTTATTCTCCAGCCCCCTCACCAGCTTCGTTGCCCTCCTCTGCCCTCGCTCCAGCACCTCCAGATCTCTCTTGGATTGAGGTGCCCAAAGCTGGACACAACACTCGAGGGTCTAACCTGCTTTCAGTGGAAGAACTGGTGAAAGCAGAGATTGAATTGCAGGAGGATTTAACGGGTGGTGTGAGACGCCTCCTGACCCGCAGGGAAGCTGTACCTTGCTCGTAGGTGCGTCCCCAGCCGCTGATGAAGCAGTCGGTGCCGTTCTCCAGCGCCGGGGGCAGCTCGGCGGGGGGCAGGCAGATGGGCTGGATGTGCCCGTTGTACCGGACGGCGTAGCCCAGCGCAAACAGCGCGATGTCGTTCTCAAACGTTTCCCTCTTGAATTCCGGGTGCACCGTGATGCTTCTGATCTTTCTTTTCACTGTGTGTCTGCTAAATTTCTGCAGGTTATGCGTGCCCAAAACTGCTCTCCAGGAGTACAGGTTCCTAAGACAGAATTCATGTAATTTTTTACAATTATGTTGAAGCAAATCATCATTTAACCCATTGTTTTACTGTTGGCTTATGCACCTGTAGGAAAATACACTGAAAATTCTGTGAACAAATTGAACAGAATGACCACTCAGTTTGCCTAATGCTAGTTACGGTGAATTCAGATTAATGATTTAAGCTGATACTCAGCTTTTGCTTCCGACTCCATCTCAGCTGAGGCCACCCAGGAGATATTCTTTTGAAAAAGATAAAAACACGGATTTATTTTGCAGAAGGAAGGTAGACTTATATCCATGGTGCTTATAAAAACTGTGCTTGTACCCAGATTTGGGAAATCCATGAACTAGTTATCAACTTAATATCCACTTAATACTAATTTAGAAATAGGGCCACAGTCGTTCTGACCTGGTTCCTGTTCAAGTCTGTTGATGCTGATAGCTAAGTGGCAATTGAATTTGGCCTGTGATGAGTAAAGGGCAGGCTGTAAAGTTCAGATTAACCTCCAGAATTCTCCAGAGCATAAGATAAAAATTAAATTGATTATTTGTGATCTAATGCATCTCTACAATAATGTTTGTAAAAGTGCATTTAAAGAAACAAGGAGCAGATCTAACAAAGTCCTGACAAACAATGAAATTCCAAAGTTCAGAGGTTTTTACAGTTCACTTTCCCTCGGTTCATAGTTATGTCAACACAGTCAATACGAACCTGCATGAACTAGATTTTGTAATGATGCTAAAGACTGTGAAAAGAATGATGAGAAAGCTGAAATGCAGCAGAGTTGCTGTAAGTACAATGAAAAAGCCTGTTCTGAGGAGTGTTACTACCACATTGTCCAAAAAAAAGTAAAGTGCTAAATTGCTGGTTCTGTTAAACAGGAAAAATGAAAACAGTGTTTAAATTAATGAATTGCAATGTTTCTAATTTAAATACTGCAATATTTTCTTTTTGCAGTGAGCTTAACTAGTTTAGAAAAATCTATTAACCAGAAAAATTAGAGCTCCATGGAAAAAAAGCCCTCGACCTAACAAAAAATGTCACCTAGATCAAAACCCAATGACCCTTCATTAAAAATACGGATGGTTGTTCTGGGCCAAGCCAGAAGGGCATGTCCAAAACTTCTTGATGCTGCCATACAAAGATGGGACTTTGCATCCCACGCTGGGCTGGCGGCGTCACCACCCAGGGCCAGTACAGTGAAGGTGAGGGAGGGAACAGAGCCAGCCTTCGGTCCTCAGAGCCACGACCAGTCCCTGGGACGGGCCCTGTCACAAACAGGGGTTGCAGAGTTGGGTCCACACAGTGGTGCTGCCCTGGGAAAGCTCCATCTGGAGCCCTGGAGAGACATGAAGCTGTTGGAGCAGGGCCAGAGGAGGCCATGGAGATGCTGGGAGGGCTGGAGTCTCTCTGCTGTGAGGACCAGGCTGAGAGAGTTGGGGGGGTTCAGCCTGGAGAAGAGAAGGCTCCGGAGAGACCTTGGAGCCCCTTCCAGTCCCTCAAGGGGCTCCAGGAAAGCTGGGGGGGGGTGGGTTACATGGGCATGTAGTGATGAGCGGTAATAGCTTTGAACTGAAAGAGGGGAGCTTGAGATGTGGGGAAGAAGTTCTTTGGTGTGAGGGTGGTGAGAGCCTGGCCCAGGTTGGCCAGAGAAGCTGTGGCTGCCCCATCCCTGGAGGGGTTCAAGGCCAGGTTGGAGGGGGCTTGGAGCAACCTGGTGTGGTGGGAGGTGTCCCTGCCCAGGGAGGGGGTGGCACTGGCTGGTCTTCAAGATCCCTTCCCCCCCAAAGCATTCTGTGATTCTATTTGCCTTTGTTCAGAGATACCACAGGTGATCCACCATGCCCTCCTCATCGTCAATACCCAGCCATTAGCATGAATACGTACTCCCTTCCCGTCACGCAGTGGCCCGCCGTCAAGACCGAGTTCTCGTTCACCAGAACTCCCCCACAGACGTGGGTGAAGCTGTTGCCGGGCCGGCGGAGCTGGAGGCTGACGGCCCAGGGCCAGGAGCCCACCACGGCGTCCTGTCCCCCCACGATGCGGGACCCCGGGATGGCGTCTGAGAGCGGCTGCTTCCCGCACCCTGCCGAACACAACACTCGTTACAGCCCTCACAGCGGAAAACACAGCTTTTTGGGGACTGGCAGCATTTTTGGGGGGTGGGGGGTGGTGTTTCCTTAATCTACAGCGTTACTTGCTGCAGGATTTCTGATGTTTGCTGCTGGAGCCCAACTTCTGGTAGTTTCCTTAGGTTGTACGAAATCTGTGTGTGTCACCTGTCTACAGGCGCATTTCCTGTGTATGGATTTATTGTGCACATCCAGTCCCTGCGTGAATTCATCCCATTTTGGTGCAAAGTTTTCCCTGTGTCTGTGGGGGCCCTGGGCCGCCACAGCCTGTGTCCCTCCACCTCCTCCCGCCGTCCCCTCAGACACCCCCCCCCCCCGCCCCCCCCCCCCCCG
>NW_015090886.1:666265-666962 GCF_001431845.1 Calidris pugnax
TCGGGCCGGGCAGGACAAGGGCCAGGAGCAGCGGCAGCATCGGGGTGGCGACGGCCCGGCCCCACCGCATCCTCCCTCAGGGGACACAAAATGGCGGCGGCGCCGCCAACGGCCGCTGAGGCGGCGGCGGGGAAAGTCCGAGCGGAGACCGTTGAACGCGAGGGTTTAGAGGCGCCGTGAGAGGCGGTGACCGCGGGCAGGGCTGTGCGGGGAGGCAGCGCCCGGCCCGCCCCTCACACCGCGGCTGCTGGGAACAGACACCTGCGGCGGAGCGAAGGTCGGGAGGGAAGGGCTGGGGGCGAGTCCGGGGCTGGACGGTAAAGGTTGGGAGTTCAGGGTCGGTGTCCGACCGCGGGGCGGGAACTGCGGGGGGTGCTCTCCCCCCGGCCGCAGCCGAGCCCCCGCAGCCGCTCCCTCACCCCCCGGTTTGGTTGAGGAGTGAATTGAAGGGCAAAAGTGAGGGAAAAAATAGTGTGAGTATCAAAAATAGTGTGACCAGCAGAAGTAGGGAGGTGATTGTCCCCCTGTACTTGGCACTGGTGAGGCCACACCTGGAGTATTGTGTCCAGTTTTGGGCACCTCAATCCAAGAGAGATCTGGAGGTGCTGGAGCGAGGGCAGAGGAGGGCAAGGAAGCTGGTGAGGGGGCTGGAAAACAAATCGTATGAGGAGCGGCTGAGGGAGTTGGGACTGTTTAG
>NW_015090886.1:667029-671220 GCF_001431845.1 Calidris pugnax
AGGCTGCCCAGGGAGGGGGTGGAGTCCCCATCCCTGGCTGTGTTTAAGGGCCGTTTAGATGCAGTGCTGAGGGACATGGTGTAGGGGAGGACTTTGTAGAGTAGGGGAGATGGTTGGACTCGATGATCCCAAGGGTCTCTTCCAACCTCAATGATTCTATGATTCTATGAAAACCGGTGGGTTGAGATAAAGAGGGTTTAATAAGTAAAGCAAAAGCCGCGCACAAGCAAAGCGAAGGGAGGGCTCCGTGCCCTGCCCCCCGTGGCGGGGGGGGTTCAGCCGTCCCCAGGAACACCGGGCTCCATCCCGCCAGCGGGGCCTTGGGGAGACAAACGCCATCGCTCCCGACGGCCCCCCTTCTTTCTCCTTCCCCAGCTTTGTGCCCCGAGCACGACGGCACGTGGTGGGAACATCCCTGTGGTCAGTCCCGGCCGTGTCCCCTTCTGGCCCCTGGTGCCCCCCAGCCCATCGCTGTTGGGGGGTGAGGAGCAGGAATGGCCTCGTGAGCTCAGCGACACCGGAGCCACCGCTGCGCCGTCACGCTGTCCCCGTCCCCAGGCCACAGCACCGGCCACTGTCCGGGGCCACCACCGGCCCAGCTGAAGCCATGACCGTGGGCAGGGGAGCGGGCCCAGCCCTGCGATGGCTGACCCCGGCGTGGGGAGCCCCTGCAGGGTCCCTGCCCACAGCTTACCGGGTGGTTCCTTTGAGCTCATACGTATTTTTCCCTGCCTGCTGGGCTGTTCCCGTTCCCCTGCAGCCCCACAGGATCCCTCGTGGCTGCACTGGGTCCAGTGAGGCACCGTCAGCCGCAGTGCTTCAGAGGTGCTTAGCAAACGGACCCTCTCTTCTCATTTGACGCTTGAATCAGAAACTTAATTAAAAGTCCTTCACCATGCTGCCTGGATTGGGAGGTCTGGATTAGCCTATGCCGTATTGTGTGCGTTGATTATGCCAAGGGCTCTCGGGGGGCAGGAGAGTGGGGTGGGAGCTACTTGACGGCGTACCCGATGATGTGGGGCTTGATGGGGGTGCAGGCCAGCTCCACGCTTGTGTGCCGCAGGCTCAGCTCCGAGAACTTGGCCTGTTCAAGATTCTTCCAGGTCTCCCTCTGTAGGCAGCACCCAGCAAAGATGAGTTTCCAAGTCGGGTAACAGACCTGCTGCCAAAAGTACCTCCAGCTGGAACGGTCAGCGGCCACGTGCTCCAAGAAATAGAAAGCGCCTCCCTGGGGAAAAACAAAGTCCTTTTACAGAGCAGGCGCCAGGGCCAGGCTGAACCTCTGCCCCCATCCCACCTCCCCTCCAGTACAGACCAGTGCCCACGCCAGTCCCTTGTCCAGCAGGATTCTCCCACCCATTCCCGGCTGTTGTGGTGTCTGCTGGAATTAGTGTAAGCAGGAAACACGCTGTTCAAAAAGCGTGAAGGGTGTATTTATTTGATCCCTCTTTCATTATGGCAATAGTTTTGTTGTCTTTTTGTTTCATGTCTTTTTTTTTTTTTGGAAGGAAACTAAGAGAAAGGTATAAATTTTACTCAGCACTTTTTGACAACCCAGAGGATTGTCTTGAAAATGCCGCTTTAAAGGCTGAAAGTCGATTGCAAAAATAGCCCAACAAAACAGCTGGCTTTAATCTTTAACTTGATTAGTATAGGACAGGTAATGAGGCATTTAATGAGACTTTTTCAGCCACACAGGTAGATCCACTTCAGCCACTTCTAAGAGGCTAAAGCAGTTTATTTAAAATGCAGATTTTCACTCTTGATCAGAGAGCTTCCCACCAATAAAACCCGGTGTGTAGGGGGAGAGACAGCACCGGATGAACCAGTTCTGCTTTAAATGATAAACCATAATTACTTAGAAAATTAGTGGCAGTTCTAGTTACCAGACTATGTGACTTTTAGGATTTTACTTTTAAGTCCAGGACGGACTGACCAGTGTCTTGCTCCTGCTTTGCACCCTCTAGGAGTGCAGGGCGGTTGTGGGGGAGATAAACTGGGTCTGGTTTGGGAGCTCAAAAACAACTTTTTTTCTTTTTTTTTTTCTTATCTCATGGTGCAGTGCCTCTGGAACAGATGATAAAGGTAACAATGGAGCTTTTTATTCGGATACTCACCGGTCGGAGCACTCGCTGGACCTCCCTCAGGGTGCCGTTCACGTCCTGCACGGAGCAGAGGACCAGGGTGCAGACGACGGCGTCCATGGACCCGCTGGGCACCTGGTGCAGGTCTTCTGCTGCAGCCACGAGGAACCGCTCGTACTGGACGTGCTGGTTCTTGCTCATGCTTCTGGAGAGGCCCTGCTGGAAGTTGGGGTTGATGTCGGTGCAGGTAACTCTGCAGCCTGGTGGGTAGAACTGGAAGTTGGGGCCGCAGCCAGTGCCGATCTCCAGCAGCTTCAGCTCCCCTGAGGGGCTCCTGAAATCGGGGAGGTTGCTGAATAGCTCCTGCTTCTGCTTCTTCACTTTCTTTTCGTGAACTGCAGAAAGCTTCTCTAAGAAGAAAGGGAAAAATATCTTCTTGCAGAAGGGCTCCCATATGCCCAGGAAGGAGAGCAGGTAGATGGGCATGGCCAGCAGCGCCAGGCAGGCGCGGAGCAGGAGGATGCTGGGCTCTGACATTTCCAGCGTGGGGCAGAGGAGCCGTACTGGGCAAAACTAGTTCTTCTGCCTGTTAGAGCCCTTGAAATTCAGAGAGAGCAGGATTCATGCGCTTGCTGCCTTCCTCCCGGGGTGCATTCAGCTCCTTGGAATGATCTGGTAGAGTTTTCTCTAAAGCTGATTTTAAAGTCCGGTCACGGGCAGGGACGAGTGTGTCCCAGAGAGCGTCCCAGCTCTGCCAGAGGAGGAGCCGCCGGGCTGTTACGAACCCTGGGTAAAATGGGCAGTGCAACCCCTGGCAAAATGTCATAACCTGCCCTAATTTGGTGTTTGAGCAGCTTCAGGTTACAGGTCACATCCCTTAAAGCCCTGGAATGTTGACTTTAGCGAGCTGAAGGAAATTAATCTAAGCTCTGGATCTGCTGGAGGTGTTTCACTGGGGGGAGTTCAATGAATGTTTCAGTTAAAAGGCATTTGTTTCAGAGTTAGTTTTCCACCCCGTCGTAAGTGGCTGGATGAGCTGATCAGCTGCTTGCTGTGTGCTCTCTCTGCAACAGCAGTTTTCAGTTGTTCCCCTTTGTGGGCACCCGAAACCCGTGGGTGTGTGTGCAGGGGTGCCTCTGCGGTGACGGAGCGTCCGTGGTGATCTCCAGCCCTCTGAGGCTCATGGAACGGAGATATAAAGTGATTTATTAGTCCAGTAACTGTCACATACAGTTTGGTTTTATTGGCTTGGTTTTATTGGCTTGGTTTTATTACTCACTTCAATAGCTGGAGTCACCGATTTCAGACAATGCTAAATGCATTCTGGAAAACTTTTTCAACTTTGCTCCAAAGGGCTGGGCAGCGGCGTCCCTCGGCCACGGGCACCGAGTCGCTCGGCTCCGGGTGAGCCTGGGCAAGGACGGGAGGACTTGAGATCTGTGGGGACATGGAGGGAACATTCTGGGAGTCCAGAGAAGGGCAGAGGAACAGGACACCAGTGGGGTGATTGGGAGGGACAAATTAGGGATCAGAGGGACCTCAGGGAGGGGTGTAGGGTATTGGGGGGGGTCTGAAAGGGGGTTGTAACAAGGGGAGATTGGTCTCTTCTCTCAAGGACCAGGCGATGGGACAAGAGGACACAGTCTCAAGTTGCATAAGGGGATGTTTAGGATGGATATTAGGAAAAATGTCTTCACCAAAAGGGTTGTGTCAGCCATTGGAAGAGGCTGCCCATGGCGGTGCTGGAGTCGCCATCCCTGGAGGGGTTGAGAAGCCCGGCAGACATGGTGCTAAGGAACATGGTGGGTTCTATAGGTGTGTCCCCGCCCCAGGCACCCCTTCCCCCTCTCCCCACACACAGTCCCATCAGCGCTGGTTGCTCCCACCGGGCCCGTCTGGAGGGGCGCCTGCGGGGAGGACCCGCTTCTTTCCTCTTACCCACAAAAAGGCAGCGGGACCCACGCTTATGGGGCGAGCCCCATAGATCCGATACGGGGCAGGGCTCAAGTCTCTGGGGAGGGCCCCATAGATACGGGGCGGTGACGCCCCAGTGAGGGGGCGCGGACGTCGCCCCGCCCACCCGCTGCCACCTGGCCCCGCCCCTCCC
>NW_015090886.1:671527-677457 GCF_001431845.1 Calidris pugnax
GGGGGGGGTGGCGGCGGGAACGAGCCGGAGGGGGGGCGGTCCCGGTTCCATAAGGGTCCTTTTTTCTCCTTATTTCTTTATTTTTAGTTTGTTTTAACCTCTCAAGTATCATTTTGCTTTGTTTTAAATTATTTTTTGTTCTTTTAGTGTTAGTTTGGGGGGGTTTATCCCACTTTTGCCTCTTCCTCCCCCCAACCCACGTGGCTCCTCACCAGCCCCTTCGAAAACATTTAAAATACGTATTTTTTTACACTTTTATTTAATGCATTTTTAATTTCTCTTTTTTTAACGTAGCTTTTGTCTCTCGGTGGTGGTTTTTTTTTTTCCTCAAGCTGGAACATGCCCCGACAGAGCGGGGTTGCGAACTATGAATGTTTTAATTTTTGCCTTTATATAATCATGTTTATTTTCTGCTTTTACGCCCCCATACAGCATTCCCTGCCTTAGGAGTGTCGTTACTTCCTCAAGAAATGAGGGTTGTTTCTTTTGTGGGGTCGGAGCCCGTGGGTGCCGCAGCAGCGGAGGCACCGACTCCTCACACGGGGCGGCCTCGGGCTCATCCCGGGGGGAGACTCAAGATTTTGGGGGGGTCGGGGGGGGACCCGAGGCGTCCGAGGGCCTGATCCTGGGGGTGAGGAATCTTCTTCACCGGAGGAAGGTGAAGAAGATTCGGGGGGTGCTCTGGGGTCCGCAGCACCCCAAAACCCCCAGGCATACACCGGGAGGGACCCGAAATTCACGGGGATGCTTCGAAATCCTGACCAGGGCATCCCAGAGTCCCCCCGGGGCACCCTAAAATCCCTGGGGACACCCCAGAACCTTCCCGGGGCGCCCCAAAATTCATAGGACACCTCAGTTTTCCCTTGGAAGCCCCCAAATTCCCCCGCAATGGCGTTATATCCTTCAGCTTACAGAAAAAAAACACACTATTTTTGCATCTTAAGCATCTTAATCCTTAAGATAATGCTACTGGCGTGGAGCTCAACGCCCAGTAACAGGACTCAAAGCCATTTGTGTTTTTTTTACTTATTTTTAATTATTTATTTACTTATTTATTTTTACATTTTATTATTACTGCACCACAGGCATACCGAGCTCCCAACACCGAATCCCGTCTCCATCTCTCCCGGTCACTTGTACCCACGGCGGCTCCGGCAAAGCCTCCGGGCTGTGAGGACTGGGCACCCCCGAAGAGACCGCGCGGAGGAACCGGGCCGAGCTGGCACCGGCGGTGGGGCAGGATGAGAACAGCGCTGAGGCGCGGGCAGGTAAGAAAATGGCGCTGCCCGTTTGTTTACCGGGGGGAAACCCAGCTTCCCGCTTCACGGGGGTGGGCGGGGACAGCCCGTCAGGCGCCGGCCAATGGGAAAGAGGGCGCTAGCCAATAGGAAGGGAGGGCGCGAAGAGCAGGGCAATCAGGGAGCGGGCGGCGCGGCGGAGAGGGCGGGGTGACGTGACCATGCGCGAGAGGCAGTGGGGGAAGGCGGGACGTCGCGTGTGTGCAGTGCCGCGCGAGAGGCGCCGGCGCGTGCGCAGAGGAGCGGCGCGCGGCCCAGAGGAAGCCGCCGCCATTTTGTAAGCGTCCCTCAGTAGCGGTTGAGGCCCTTTCCTGGCGCTGTGGTGAAACCGTCAAGCCTAAAAGTAGAGTCACAGAATCTTCTCGGTTGGAAGGGACCTTAAAGATCATCTTGTCCAACCGTCAACCCAACTGACAAATATCGACACCCACACAACAAACAAGGAGCATCATCACTAAACCAGACCTCCCAGCACTACATCAACCTGTCTTTTGAACACCTCCAGGGATGGGGCCTCAACCACCTCCCTGGGCAGCCCATTCCAAGGGCTGATAACCCTTTCAGTGAAAAAATTTTTCCAAATATCCAGCCTGAACCTCCCCTGGCACAACTTGAGGCCATTTCCTCTTGTCCTGTCGCCTGTGACTTGAGAAAAGAGACCGACCCCCATCTCTCTACACCCTCCTTTCAGGGAGTTGGAGAGAGCAGTAAGGTCTCCCCTCAGCCTCCTCTTCTCCAGGCTGAACACCCCCAGCTCCCTCAGCCTCGAGGAATACAAAACTTCAAAAGTGTAATAGAGCCAGGGAATAAAAAACTTGAGAAGGTACTGATGTGGGAAGACTAACAGGGAAGCGTATGTCTAGCGAAAGGACACAGAACTAACCCTGCCTGGGGAAACTGCTAACACACTTGTGCTTGTGAAACAAAGATAGCTTAGTAAAACTGTAAGGAGCAAAACAACCTAAGAGATAAGGAAGTAATGAGCCTGCTAAAGCTGACGTAGCTGCACAAAACCAGTTTGGGCTGAATCCCATGAAGCAAGACTACAAAGGTCAAAAGTTTAAAGCCAAGGAAGACTATAAGCCTTCATCAAAAGACCACCAGAATGTCCTTGTCGACCACCAGGTAGATACACTGCACGTGCGAGTAGGGGTGGACACCTATGGTAATGAGTTCTCGGAAAGATTATGAATATGTTAAATGATTATGGAAAATAATATGAATATGCATGTATTGCTGTACTATAACCCTGAATTTGCATCTGGTGCCACAAATAAAGAATGCCTGCTTAATAACCTTGGTTATTATTGGTCTTTCATTGTGTCAAGATGTTATTTGACAAGTAGCATAGGTAAGGGATGAAGATTTTTGCCCTATAGCAGGGAGGACAAGACAGGGCAATTTCTTTTTTTTTATTCAGGCTCCCTTGAGGGAGCAGTGGGAGCAGATGGGCCAATGTGGGTAAAGGTACCATTTTCAATACAGGATTTAAAGGCCTGGAAGGAAATGGTGGAAACATAACAAGGAGGATCCTGAGAAAGTGGCTGAAGTAATAGAAACAATAATTGAAAGTCAGGATCCAGATTGAAAAGATTTTTCAAGTAATTTTGAATATTGTAGTGTCTCACAAGGAGAGAATTATTCTGGCAAAATCAAAGGAGGAGGCTGAAAGGGAACATTAGCAGAATGTCCAGGAAGGAAGAATAGAGGATCATTTCCCATCAAATAACCCTAACTGGGATCCCAGCTCCAAGGTTGTTGTTGACTGAAGGTCAACAAGTAATTGGTGTTACTTGGTAGTTGCAATGCCACACACTAATCTGAAATCTGGTTCAAATTATATCAGGTTGTTCAAGGGAAAGGGTAAGATCCTCCCACTTCCTTCGAAAGTTGAAACTTTCCTTTGAAAGTGTCTTGAAGGCTGAAATAAACCTCCCCCAGGTGGAACCAAAAGTGTAATTAATAATAGAATCCACCCCATCGAGCCCCACGTTGGGCCGATGCCTGTGCAGAGCGTCCCCCCGGCCGGGCCCGCCCTCAGAGCCCTGCCCAGCGCTTGGGAGGAGGCCCCGGGGCCCTCCCCCTCTCACACCGGCCCTCCCGCCCGGCAGCGGGGAGCTCCCGGGGAAAGGAGACAGCCGGCGGGCAGCGCCGTCCTCCGGCCCCCGAGCCTCCGCCGCCACCACCAGCTGCCATGTCTGCTGTCTGCCAGCGGCCGGGCCCCAGCCGCCTCCCGTCCCGCCTACACTCGGCCGCCGCCAATCACCGCCGCCCCTCCCCGCCCCGCTCGGCCGATAGGAGCTGAGGATGGGGCGGTTGCCTTAGCGACCGCAGGGCGGCCGGCCATTCGCAACGCCGCCTGTGGGCGGAGCCTTTCACTCACGGCCAATCGCCGTGAGCGAGTGGCCGCTTCTGGGCGGGGCGGGATAGATGCGGGGCCGCCATTTTGCGGCGGGGCGGGGCCGACCTGAGGGGAGCGGGTTAAGGAGCGGGTTAAGGAGCGGGTTGTGAGGCGCTCTGAGCGAGGGAAAAAGGTGACACCTACTTGAACGTTTTGCTCAGTGCACTGCCAGAAGATTTAATTAAAATGAAGAATTTTAACCCCACCTTGGGTGGCCTTTGCGTTACCCGCCGACAGCAGGCACCGGGAGAGGTTCCCATTTCATCAGAGCAGAGGTTTTTATCATTGCTTCCCTCACTCTACGTGTGACAGAGCCAATTGCTAAATACGCTTTAAAAGGCATTGTTTTTGTTGCTGGAATACAATTTTATCCTTTTCAAACTCCTTTCAAATTGCTCATGCTGATCTATAAAACAGTGCATCAAACCATACCACAGATGTTTTGCTTTGCTCAAATTCTTATGTGATTTAAAAGTGATGAAGAATTAAAAATAATAAACTGAGAAGCAAATGTTAATAATACTAAATGTAGTGCTATGGAAATGAGCAGTTTCCATAAAAATGTGTTTCAGATCCTTGCGTGCGGTTCTCCCAGTGCCCCATGGGGAAGGTGGCCGGTCCCTGTCCTCGCTGTGCCCTGCAGGGAATCCCCTTCTCATCAGAGGATTTTTTCCTATATTTTGGTGGTTTTATTTCCACTTATTTCACATCTGCTGGAAATTTAGGCTTTAGTGAGAACCAAGCTATGGAAGGTCCAGTTTGGACTGAAAATTTCTTAGAATCAGTGGCTTTCTGTAGCAGCTTATTTAACGTGTGCGTAAGTGCTTTTCATTAGTTATGGCTTGAGATAGAGAGCTACATTTTTTCAGCTGCCTCTGCCCTTGCGTTACCTTTGGGCAGCCCCATAAAAGTCAGTGATGAAAAGTGAGGGCAGATTTTGCTCCTGTGTCACCTGCAAAGCGAGATGAATGAATTCTCCAGCTGGGTGCTCAGCACCCAGCTCCTAAAACGCTGCTCCCAGGACAGAGATTTAAAATTTGCTGAAGAGGACATTTCTGCAAGGTGGATTTTTCTATTTTTTTTCCTAAAACGGAAACCCAATAGAATGGTTTGGGTTGTTCTTTCAGCAACACAGGACAAGAACTACGTAACAATATAAATTGATCCTCACATTGCAGTCATAAATTATAACACTATAGGCGTAAATCCTGTGTATAAAGGAGGAGGAGTTGTCTCTCTTCACTGAAAAAGGGTCACTTGGGTCAATTATTAGCGCTCTCTTATTCGCTATTTTACTGGAAAACCCCAGAAATCTGCATATCTGATGGGGTTGTGGCTGATGGCAGCGTTTTGAGCACTTCCAGCTCCTCAGTGAGCTGCCAGCCACTGGAGAAGGCTGTGGGAAGAGCTCTGGTGGACCAGGTGGCAACGAGAAGGAAGAAGCCACTGCAGCGCCTGGACGAGGAGCTTTGTGGCAGGGAGGACAGTGATGTAATTTGGGCACTTTTGTGTCACTTCTGTAAGATCTCACTCTTTCCAGATAGTTCCGGGGTGACTATGGAGCTCTTCTAGGTGATGCGGTCTGTGACGCACGTGGCCATTTGAAGTTTTAGCTTCTCCTGAAACTATATGAAAAAAAAAAAAAGAGTTTTGCTGTTTTGGCTGTTATGGAGTTTTCCTGTGGCCCTATCTGTCCCAGCTCCACTTGGGGTGTTGCTTACAGGACTTTTGCCCTTTTTTCTGCACTCCGTTCTGCAGGAGGCTGAGGGGGGACCTCCTTGCCCTCTACAACTCCCTGGAAGGAGGGTGTAGAGAGGTGGGGGTTGGCCTCTTCTCCCAAGGGAGCAATGACAGGAGCAGGGGAGATGGTCTGAAGTTGGGGCAGGGGAGGTTTAGATTAGATATTGGGAAGAATGACTTTACTGAGAGAGTGGTCAGCCACTTAACAGCCTGCCCAGGGAGGTGGTGGAATCCCCTTCCCTGGAGGTTATTCAAGAAACGTGTAGAGGTGGCACTTCAGGGCATGCTCTAGTGCCTGGGAATGTTGGGTTGGGTCCGTCTGTGGGTTCGTGGGGGGTGTTGGTTGGACTCGATGATCTCAAAGGTCCCTTCCAACCATGAGTATCCTGTGATTCTGCGGTGATGTCCCCAGAACCCCAGATGCCCCGTGGTCTGGGCAGGGCGGCAGGAGGTGGCACAGGGCCCTGCTGCTGCCGGGGGACGGGCGGGAG
>NW_015090886.1:677694-678874 GCF_001431845.1 Calidris pugnax
AGCTGGTGAGGGGGCTGGAAAACAAATCGTCTGAGGAGCGGCTGAGGGAGTTGGGACTGTTTAGTATGAGGAAGAGGAGGCTGAGGGGAGACCTCATCACTCTCTACAACTCCGTGAAAGGACACTGTAGAGAGGTTGGTGCTGGTCTCTTCTCCCAGGTCATTAGTGACAGAAGGAGAGGGAACGGCTTCAAGCTCCAACAGGGGAGGTTTAGATTGAACATTAGGAAGGAATTTTTCCCCCAAAGAGTGGTCGGGCGTTGGAAGAGGCTGCCCAGGGAGGGGGTGGAGTCCCCATCCCTGGCTGTGTTGAAGGGCCGTTTAGATGCAGTGCTGAGGGACATGGTGTAGGGGAGGACTTTGTAGAGTAGGGGAGATGGTTGGACTCGATGATCCCAAGGGTCTCTTCCAACCCAGACCATTCTATGATTCTATGACCGAGCGAACGGGCAGCAGCAGCGGGGGCCGGGTTGGACCCGTGTGTGGGAGATACCAGCGTGTGCCGTCCACTGCCTCAGCGAAAAGGGAAACGAAATTTTAATTTGTCAAAAGAAAGAAAAAAATTTAAAGAAATACATAAAAAATAAAAAGGAAAAGGGAAAAAAAAAAGGGGAAAAAATAAAGGTTACTTGGAGCCCCCGGCCGCGGCTTGGCCACGCCCCCCCGACCCCGCCGGAGTTTGGCCACGCCCCCAGCACCGTATTGGGACTTGGCCCCGCCCCCTCAGCGCGGTGCCGGCAGTTTGGCCCCGCCCCAGCAGTCACCTGTCCGGGGAACTGCCCACGCCCCCTCAACCTACCGGCAGTTTGACCACGCCCCCGCACGCCGGCCGGTGTTTGGCCACGCCCCCTCGCTCCTGCCCGGCTTTGGCCCCGCCTCCTCAGCCCCGTGCTCGGGCTTTGGCCCCGCCCCCTCCTTCCCGTACCGGGTCGTTGGCCCCGCCCCCCCGCGCGGAACCGGCGGCCCGGCCCCGCCCCTCGGCCCCCTGCCGGCAGGCGGCGCTGGGCGGGGCCGGCAGCGCGCGGGGGGCGTGGCGCCGGCGCACCAAGATGGCGACACCCGCAGTCCCCCCCGCAGCTCCCGCCCCGCCGCAGTCCGGCCCGGAGACGCGCTAGAGCCGCCGCCGCGGTGAGTCGCAGCCCCGCGGCCGCGGGAGGGGGCCGAGCTCCCCCCGCCCTTCC
>NW_015090886.1:679318-735982 GCF_001431845.1 Calidris pugnax
GTGTCGCCTGGGCCTTGTGCGGCTGCGGCGTCGCCCCCGCGGCCCGTCCGGCCCCTGTCACCCCGGGGGCTGGAATGGGGCGGGGGGGGGAGGAGCTGCAGGAGCCTGACCCTCCCACACCCCCCCCTAATTCGTGTCTTCAGGGGAGAACGGGTCAGAATGGGTGACAGCGCTGGTTTTCCCCCGGAGGGTGCCTGACAACCCCCCTTGGAGGTGTCGGGGGGCTGGAAATGTCCTTTTTCTAGCTCTTCTGACCCCGGGACAGGCTGGGGGGGGGTGGGGGGAGCACAGCGACCCTTGGGACATGTGTCCCCCAACCAGGGTGTCCCCCACCCCGGGTGGAGGGGCCTGGCCCAGCCACAAACCCTTCCCTGGTTATATAAGCTGACACGTATGGCTCCTCTCTGGATGATGGTATAGATACCGTGCTGGGGGGTGGGGAGCACCACGCTGTGGGTATTTGTGCACGGGGGGGGAGCTGGGTTTGCAATGAGGAGAAGAAGAAGTGCTGGGGTGTCGCAGGACACCGCGCGGGTGCACCCTCAGTCGAGGGGGTGAAATCAGAGAGGCACAAAGTCAGAGCCTGGGGAAAGCCAAGTGGCTCGAAATCCTAAATCCTGGTGTCCCCTCCTTCCCTCCCTCCCTCCCGGCGGTGGTTGTGTCTGCGCTCAGCTGGGGCTCTGCTTGGCTCGTTTCGCACGCTTTCTCGTTAAAACGAGCTGTTACAGCTTCACGTTCCGATTGATCCTCACGATTTGTCAATGACCGGCGAGGCGGTTGGCGGCGGCGGCGGCCGCATGCGACTCCGCGTCCGTGTGGTCACAGGATTTCCATCCACCATCGACCGCCGCAGCTGCCGTCGGCATCAACAGATGGGCTGGAATCAATAATTTATTGTTGTGTTCGGATGAAGGGTTTGGGGTGGAGAAGGTGCGGTAAAAGAACAGAACAGAAGTGCTGGAGTTGAGAATGAGCGCGGGGAGAATAATTTAAGCGGCCCCAGAGAGGAGCCCATGTGTGAGGAGAGTGGGGCAGGGAGCTTGTCCCCGCTGGGGGGGGTCAGGAATAGCAAAATGCTCAGACTTTTCCCCCTGATGCCTCGTTATTCCACTTCTGTGCAGGGTGGGTGGTTGTGGAGAGCGCGGGTCCGGCAGAGGTGGCTGCAGAGGGGTGTTAAAAACTCACCGTGACCTCTGCTGGGACTCCAGACGGGCTCCTCACGCTCTGCCTGATGCTGACTCTTTAGATACTGCTCCCAAGGCAGAATGACCTCTGCCTTCTCTTGTCCCTTCTCTTGTCCTGCGACTGAGCGCGGCCCCTGCCCCATGGAGCCCACCCGCAGACGGGGTGGTTTCGTTAGGAAGAGCCGCCAGCGGGGACGAGGCTCCTGCAAAACTGGGAAATTGCTCCTTTTTGAAAACAGTCATTTCAAAATGCAAAAATCCTCCTCTCTAAGACCTAAAAATCCCATTCCATGTTACTCTCACTGCCCCTGTGCCGGCAGGAAGGTATGAGGACTTTATAAATAAAATATTCTCGGCAATTATTTCCAGGAGTGGTTTTTTGGTTTGTTTTTTTTTTTTTTTAAAGACAAACCAAAAACCAGAAGCAGTAATATTTTTCATTGTTGAATGTGAACTTTACAGGTGGTGGTCTCAAAGTTCCACCAATGAAACCTTCATTGCTAGAGAAGCAGGGAGCAGAAAATATGGAAAATGACTAAAAGTCATCACCATTTCTCTCTTCTTCCCCTTGATTTTAATACGCTGTTACTTATTTTTACTAGAACTCCCCATACAAATTTTAAAACTGGATGAAACGCCCCTGGGCGCAGTTCTCTGGTTCTGTGTGTTTGGGAACCAGCCTGAATCCGGGGAGGGGTTGGAAACTCCTGCAGCTTCTTGGGGCAAACTCCGCAATACCTGGCTCTTCTTGGCCATTGAGAGGATGTTTCTGGTGTTGGGTTTAGAGGTGTCAGTGCTCAGTATCATTAGGAATCGGATGTCTCTCGGGAGCCTGGTGCTGGGACGGGGCAGAGCTGGGCATCTCATCCCGAGGCTCTTGGTGGGTTTGATCCACTGGGGGGGGGTTAAGGTCACCCCTGTGTGGGGTCTGTCCTGCCTGAGTGGGAAAGAGCTCTCGAGGGCTGCAAACACTGCTGTTGCAGCCAGAGATGGACTTTTATTGAGGGTCCAGCCACATCGGTGCAGGACGGTCGTGTTAGGACAACCAGGAGTGGCTGAAGCCAGGGGAGGGTGATCTCTGTCTGAGCAGATCACAGAATCACAGAATGGTTTGGGTTGGAAGGGATCTTGAAGGCCACCCAGTGCCACCCCCTGCCCTGGGACACCTCCCACCACACCAGGTTGCTCCAAGCCCCCTCCAATCTGGCCTTGAACCCCTCCAGGGATGGGGCAGCCACAGCTTCTCTGGGCAACCTGGGCCAGGCTCTCACCACCCTCACACCAAACAAGTTCTTCCCCACATCTCAGCTCAATCTCCCCTCTTTCAGTTCAAAGCCATTACCCCTCGTGCTATTACTAAATGCCCTTGTAAGAAGTCCCTCCCCAGCTTTCCTGGAGGTGCCCCAGACCTTAGACCAGACCAGGTGTGTGGGGAGATGAGAGGAGGTGAAGATGATGATGCTCTGGGCTGCACGGGTTGTGCTCCAGATCAATGCAGGGATTCCCAGATCTGCTGCTCTGGAGAGGGGGGTCCTTTATTCTCCTCCCCCTTTTATTTGTCTGTATTTGTCCCACTTGTGATCACACCATCCAAGTGCTCCACAACATTACGTGAATTCCTCCAGATTGTGAGGGGTCTGGAGCACAAGTCTTATGAGGAGCAGCTGAGGGAGCTGGGGGGGTTCAGCCTGGAGAAGAGGAGGCTGAGGGGAGACCTTCTTGCTCTCCCCAACCCCCTGAAAGGAGGGTGTAGCCAGGGGGGGTCGGTCTCTTTTCCCAAGGAACAGGCGACAGGACAAGAGGAAACGGCCTCAGGTTGCACCAGGGGAGGTTCAGATTGGATATTAGGAAATTTTTTTACACAGAAAGGGCAGGATGAGAGGAAATGACCTCAGGTTGCACCAGGGGAGGTTCAGATTGGATATTAGGAAAAAAATTTACACTGAAAGGGTTATCAAGCCTTGGAATGGGCTGCCCAGGGAAGTGGTTGAGGCACCATCCCTGGAGGTGTTCAAAAGACGGGTTGACATGGTGCTGGGGGACATGGTTTAGTGATGTTTTTTTTTGTCAGAGCTAGGTTGATGGTTGGACTAGATGATCTTGAAGGTCCCTTCCAACCTAGATGATTCCATGATTCTAAACTTGTTGTATAGAACAACTGTTACCTCTCTTCTGTTTTATGGTGACGGATGGGCTGAGCGAACCTGGCAAGGAGTTGAGTTTGGGTTAGTGTCTGTGCACAGTAACTGTTTTGAACAATTATTTGTTCAGAAGTTGGGCTTTAAAAAGGAGAAGCTGAAGTGCTGCCCTTGGGCTCGCTCCATCTGCGTGGATGCCCAGGTCCTTCCTCCCGAAGCCCCAGCGCTCGCAGGGTCCCAGAGTGGCTGTCCCTGAGGGGGGGGACCAGCTTCTGCTGGTGGGATGGGCTGGGGATGGTCCTTGGGTGTCGGGAGGTGGCTGTCCCTGCTGGGGGGGACCACCTTCTGCTGGTGGGATGGGCTGGGGATGGTCCTTGGGTATCGGGATCAATAGTGGTTCTTTAGTGTTATTAATGTCAATTATTTAGTCTTATTGTATTAAATCTGTTTGTATTTCAACCCTCAGGTTTCTTTATTTTCCCCAATTCCTCTTCCCAGGTGGGGAGGGGCCATCAGGTGGGAGAATAATTGTCCAAAGGACAATAAATTGTTGTGGGTTTCTCAAACCAGACCCCATCTGGGCTCTGCCCTTCAACTCTGCTCAGTTTGCTGGGAACTTCAGCAATCTTCTCCTGGGGGTGGAGAAAATTACCAGCAACAAAGCGATAGGTATTGCTTGAAAGTGAAAATACTGATGCTGGAAAGTGGAAGGAAAAGGACAACGTGAGACAAGAGCTTTTCTCGGGGGCAGGTTCCTGGCGGTTGCGTCGCTCATTGCGCCTGCTCATTGATAAAATCCCCCTGTTCTAGACCCAGAATTTACCGCGGATGGAGGAGATGGGTGACTTCTCCCCAAGGCCTTTTCCAGCCGCAGGATTGCTTATTCCTGCAAGGATATTTTGGTTTAGCTTGAAGCTTTTTTAGGCTCTTGGGCAGAATTTGGGGGGCTGTTGCCTTTCTGCCCCAACCCTGTGCATTCAAAGCAAAAACTCTGTGTCTCTGCCCAAGTCACACAGAAACTCCCGTTGAAGGGCTTTCCCTCAAAGGAACTGAAAGACGTGAATGACTGAATCTTGCAAATTAATAAATGAGGAAATGTATTAAAGCAAAGATATTGCCTCAAAAGTGTTTTTTAATTTATTTTGACAATCAGCTTGAATAATTTATTAGAATATTTCATAATGTACCAGTAAATGGACTGCTGGGAACATTCAGAAAAAATAATTAAATCTTAGCAACTGGGCAGCTCAGTACAGCATTTTTTTTCTGGTGTAAAAACTTTGAGAAATGTCTGTGTAAAGACACAATCTGGCCCCAGGGACCTCTGAGCCCCCAACTCCAGGACAAATTCCCGACTCCCCCAGAGTCCCCAGCAACGGGGCTGTGGACCCTTGGAGGCAGGAGGGAACTCGGTAGGGGGTTTTCCATGGCTGGAGACCCCCAGAAATGAGGAAGCTGTTCATTAGATACAGTTAATTCTGTTATTAAAGAGAATTGGAGCCTGGGGGAGTCCCGGTGCTGTCACCAGCTGCCAGGTCTACCACCAGGTGACTGTGTTGGTAGGGCTGGAGACCCCCAGAAATGAGGAAGCTGTTCATTAGATACAGTTAATTCTGTTATTAAAGAGAATTGGAGCCTGGGGGAGTCCCGGTGCTGTCACCAGCTGCCAGGTCTACCACCAGGTGACTGTGTTCTCCCTTTCTCTGTCTCTTTCTGCAGAGAAACTTTTCTGTTTAAGTCCTGACACCTTCAGATGAAGACAGTTTGGTATTTGTTTGTTCAGTCAACACGCGGATAAAGACTAATTTTAGTAAAGGTCTTTAAGGAGAGTTTTATTTTTAAAAATCAAATAATTAGATAATGCCTGATGCTTTCTGAGCACCCTCTTGTAACGAACCGAAACACACGGAAAGGGATGGGAGTGGACTCCAGCTCACCTTCTTGGCTCTGCTTCCCACACAGGTCCCTGCAGCGGAAAGTTTTGCCAAATTAGGCAAAATTCACCCAAGAAGCAGATGTGCTGATACGTGCCTTCAGTGTCACTGGTTTGGGGGGGGATTTATGGCCTTTAGCAGATGTTCGTGGACTCTAAACTCATCCTGTTCTTCCAGTGAATACTGAAAAAACTATTCTTGGTGAATGCTGACAGAAATTTAAGAAATATTATTGTATCCACATGTGAAAATCTGTTGTTGTTTTGAGGTTTTCTTTTTTTTCCTTCTGAGATAGTTGGTAAATCTTGAGAGCAGACATCCATTTTTCCATCAGTAACACCTGGATTTCTCCTCACACCCAGCTGTACCTGCTGCTGGTGAGGCCGTGGAGCTGCTGGAGCAGAGTTGTTCCCAACCCTTTATCTGTGTGGGTTTGGTGGTTTAAATAAAACAGGCTCTGAGGTCTCCTGTGTGTGTGCTGGGTACAGGTACAGACCAGGGGCCGGTTGGAGCTGCCTGGTGTGGCTCAGCATCCTAAGGCCATTAACTCTGAGCTATCAAAGATACAAGAAGCACTACATGGGTCTGATTTAAGGAACTAAATAAACATTCCATTCCTGTCCTTTCCCTTTGCATCGTAGTTTTGTCCGTCACCTTATTGTGGGGTAATTTACTGGGAAAACAGACAAAGACAGGACAGACAAGAGCTTCCCAAGAAGTGTGGTTGCAGTTATGGATTGATGTGAAACACCTGGAGCTGGGGGGGGTCACAGAGCATCCTCCCCCCGTGGGCCGGGGTCTCTGCCCCCCCCTTTGGGGCAGAGCTGGGTGTCAGACTGGCAGGGGGGTGTCTTGTTTTATTTTGTTTTTTAAATGGCCACTTAGCAGATGAGTTGGTTGCTTCCCGTTGCTGCTGTGTAACTGTGCATACAAATCAGGCGTTCAGTTTGTGCCGTCATTTTTTTCCCCCTTTTTTCTGCTGTGTCCCTGAGCTACTTTGGTTTCTAAATTCAGGCCTCGCATATTTATCTGTGCCATTCAATTAGACCACATCCCTGATGCTGCTCTATAGTTTCACAGTATGTGGGAAATTTGGTAATTAAATGCATGCAAATGCTGCAAGAATGGAATAAATTAATTTTTCTTTAATATCAGCAGGCTATTCTGTGGTGTTTCTGGAGATAAAGTGACCAAGATACCGGCTTTTCTCTCCCCCTTTTACCATCCTTTTTGAGTCTTTAGTTGTTATTACTCCAGAAACACCTGGGCAGGTTGATGGGAAAAGAATCCCAGCCCGGGCTGCGCTGTGTGGTTACACCGGGAGGGAGATCCAGACTTAGGTTTTTTTGGATCTCCAAATAAAACCTGGGATCGAAGCAGCGTTCAATTAAGTTCTCCGCGTGTGGTGCGGCTTGAGGTCTGCAGGTGAATCAGAGCGAAGCAGTTGTGAGGAGTAACCTGAAATCCCGGGGAAGCCAGATGTTCTGGCTGCTGGAAGCCCCTCAGGTGCTGCGCTGAGGGTCAGGATCTCCAGGTATTCCTAAAGGAAGGCTCAGTTCCCTCCGTGCTGTGTCTATCCATGAATTCTGCTGTGGTCCATAGGTCATGGTTCCAGGGCTCGGCGCGTGTCTCAGCTCATCCTTGGGGCCGGAGCTGCCTCCAGCTTGGTGGTGGCTCTGTTGGCTCTTCCCACGGGAATAGTTCTTCAAAGCCTTGGTAAAGACCTTGGTGCCTAGTATTATGCTTAAATACCTGAATTTTAGTGATTTAGGCCTATGTCATGGTTTTCAAGGAATATGAAAGTCGTAGAATTGTAGAATGGTTTGGGTTGGAAGGGACCTTGAAGGCCCTTCCAAGGGCCACCCCCTGCCCTGGGCAGGGACACCTCCCACCAGACCAAGCCCCCTCCAACCTGGCCTTGAACCCCTCCAGGGATGGGGCAGCCACAGCTTCTCTGGGCAGCCTGTGCCAGGCTCTCACCACCCTCAGGGTGAAAAGTCTTTCAGAGATTCCAGATGTCTCACAGGTGTTGTGTTGCTGGTGTGTGGTAGCTTAGCTGGTCTGACCTCACTCATGATCTTTTTTCCATACTGAAGGGACCTTACCCGGGTAGCTTTTGGATTCTTTCTCTGCCGTACAGTGGTGGTTATTTTGCCTTTCCTGTGGAATTTGTCAACCCTTTGGTGGTCGGGTTCCTCCCCATCGTGCCGAGCCGTGCCAGGACCAGCACTGCGCTGCTCCTCCGCCGGTTCCTCTGGTTCCTCTCCTCTCCTGGCCTCCTCCTGGGGTGTGAAAGCCTGAGGAGGTACTGATGGCTCAGAAATGTGATAAATTCTTGTTGCTGGTTCCTGAGCGAGAGCTTGGCAGGAGGCGCCGAGCTGCAGAGGGTTCGTGGGCGGTTGGGTTTGGAGGAACCAGCGTCCCCCAGCTCCGCTCCGTCGTCGGAGCAGGCGCAGAGCAGGGTGCCCGTTGGAGGGACGGGGGAAGGTCCCGCCGGGCTCCGTGCTGCTCCCAGAGCTTCTCCTCCGAGCTTCTCCTCCACGGGGCTTCCCCACCCGCTCCCCTGCCCCTTCTCTCTCAGTCACGGAGAAGTGCTCCTTCTCCTTGTGGTGTCTGAGGCAAAGATGACTCTGTGTCCAACCCGCACAGGGCAGAAATCTCACTTTCAGAAATTATTATTGTCTTTTTAAATTATTTCATTCTTAAGACCTGAAATGAATAGAAACCCTGATACAGGGGTACTGGTATCTGGAACAGGTGCAGCTGGAGGGCCACGAAGGTGATCAGAGGGATGGAGCACCTCTGCTATGGAGACAGGCTGAGGGAGCTGGGGTTGTTCAGCCTGGAGAAGAGAAGGCTCCGGGGAGACCTTATAGCGGCCTTTCAATACCTGAAGGGTGCCTATAGAAGAGCTGGGGAGGGACTCTTTGCCAGGAAGGGTAATGATAGGACAAGGGGAAACGGTTTTAAATTGGAAGAAAAAAAGATTCAGATTAGATCTCAGGAAGAAATTTTTGACTCTGAGGGTGGTGAGACACTGGAACAGGTTGCCCAGGGAAGTCGTGGATGCCCCATCCCTGGAAGTGTTCAAGGCCAGGCTGGATGGGGCTTTGAGCAACCTGCTCTGGTGGGAGGTGTCCCTGCCCATGGCAGGGGGGTTGGAACTCGATGATCTTTGAGGTCCCTTCCAACCCAAACCATTTTATGATTCTATGATTCTATAATTATGTATATATATGTAAAACGAAAGTGTAAGATCGGACTTCTGCAGTGGAGATGTGGGGATGAGCCCCCTGAGGTGCTGGTGGTGCCTAAGGAGGCATTGGGATGCTCCTCAGCACAGCCATCCCACCACGTGCCCAGGTCATTAAGGAAGTGTCTCCTCAACCACAGTAACATCTGGTAGGACACGAAGGAGCGTTTCTTTCGAAGAGCTCGCTGTGTGGCTCCTGCGCTCCCCCAAACCCAGCCCCAGGTGACGCCTCCCCCGTCTTGTGCTGAGGGGGTGCTCTGCCAGTGTCCTTCTGCTCAGAGCCATCCCTCTTCAGACACCACCCAACACCTCTGGGAACAGAGCTGACTTGGAATTTTTATCTAATAATAAGTTTTTATCTAATTATTAGTTTGCTAGCGAGCAGTGACTAGTACAGTCATTTTTGCAGGAAAATACTGGTTTTGATATAGATGTTTGTCAGAGTGGTTTCTGTAATCCAGAGCAGAGCTGGTGTTCAGGAGGCACCTGAGCCATCAGAGCTGTCAGCGTGGTGGCTGGAGATCAGGACCTGGAGGTGTTGGTGGACAGGAAGCTCAACATGAGCCAGCAACATGCCCTGGCAGCCCAGAAACCCTCCCCACCCTGGGCTGCATCCCCAGCCCCTTGACCAGCAGGGCGAGGGGGGGATTCCGCCCCTCTGCTCCTCTCTGGGGAGACCCCCCAGTGCTGCCTCCAGCTCTGGGGCCACCAACATCCCAAGGACATGGAGCTGTTGGAGTGGGGCCAGAGGAGGCCCTGGAGATGCTGGGAGGGCTGGAGCCCCTCTGCTGGGAGGGGGGGCTGAGAGAGTTGGGGGGGTTCAGCCTGGAGAAGAGAAGGCTCCGGGGAGACCTTGGAGCCCCTTCCAGTCCCTCAAGGGGTTCCAGGAAAGCTGGAGGGGATGGACTCTTGATGAGAGAGGGGAGTGATGGGAGGAGGGGGAAGGGTTTGACACTGCAAGAGGGGAGGTGGAGCTGAGCTGTGGGGAAGAAGTTGTTTGCTGTGAGGGTGGTGAGAGCCTGGCCCAGGTTGGCCAGAGAAGCTGTGGCTGCCCCATCCCTGGAGGGGTTCAAGGCCAGGTCGGAGGGGGCTTGGAGCAACCTGGTGTGGTGGGAGGTGTCCCTGCCCAGGGCAGGGGGTGGCACTGGATGGGCTTTAAGGTCCATTCCCACCCAAACCATTCTGTGCTGGTTCTGCCCAAGCTGTGGGGTGAAGCCTTTCCCACCCAAATTGTTCTGTGATGAGCTCTGCATGCGCTGGTTCTGCCCAAGCTGTGGGGTGAAGCCATGGGACGGGCAGGGACGGGATGAACAGGTTCACCCAGTGCCCACCACTCGCTGCGCGTCCGCCGGCTGCTGCTGGCCCTTCAGTGCTCTCTGTCCGTCTGTCTGTCTGTCCGTCTGTCTGTCTGTCCGTCTGTCTGCCCACACTGACCTGTTCTGCCTGTGCTCTTTGCTCCCGCAGAGCTGACCGGTCCAGGGTGCGACATCACTAAAGAAGCTGCTGCAGGATGAAAAGATGGCAGCGCGGCTGCTCGCACCACCAGGCCCTGATAGTTTTAAACCTTTCACTCCGGAGTCTCTGGCGAACATCGAGAAACACATCGCGGAGCTGAAGAAGAAGAAGCAGCGCCCAAAGCAAGACAGCAGCCACCGGGACGACGATGAAGACAGCAAACCAAAACCAAACAGTGACCTTGAGGCGGGGAAGAATTTGCCTTTCATCTACGGGGACATCCCAAAAGGCCTGGTTGCTGTACCGCTGGAGGACTTTGACCCTTATTATATGACCCAGAAAGTGAGTCTGCAAGAAAGAAGTCACTAAACCGCCTTTTTCGTAGGAAATTGCAGGTTTGGGTGTGATTTGAGTGGAAGACAAAGAATGGAGTCTTTGGATGGGGCTTGTTTGTTTTGTCTTGTATTTTTCTTTGAGGTTTAACAGAGATGATGCGATCGATCTTTAAGCACCTGCTTGGATGGAGTTAGGAGAACAAGGTCTGGAAACTAAAAATACATGAAGTTGTGCTAATGTGCCAATTTTTTTAACCGTGAAGGCAATGAGAAGAATTTAATTGAGGGGTAACGGTAATGGTTTTATGTCTGTATTTCATTTCTTGCATGGAATTCATCTGAATTTGATCATTATGAAACAGTGGGATATAGAATCCTGACAAAACAGAAGTGAGATAAACTAACTAACTTTCATCGTGGTAATTTTTATTTTTAAAATATTTGCCTGTGGAATTAAGGTGATATGGCGGGAGGCATCTGTGATGAAGAAATGGTGTTGCGAGGGACTGGTGAGTGAGCAAAGGCTCTGCTGGAGATGGATGGGAGGGATCTTCTGCAGGTGAAAGAGGGAATAGCATGACCACTGATTTTCTCAGAAGGCTGGATGACTTAAAACTGAAGTTCTTTTCTGCTCTTTAATTTCATTGCTTGCTTTGATAGAAATTTAATTTTAATAGGCTGGCGTGATTGCCATCTGTAACTCTGGCTTGGCTGAGCCACTGGAGAAGCTGGAGTTTGACCATGTGTGTGACAGTGGTTGTGATGTGACCATTCCAAGCCTGGGTAGAAAGGCTGTCGTGGAAAATCGGCAAGTTGTCGTGGGTAACAAAATGTTTTGTGACTTTGTGTTGGGGCAGACGTTGCTTGCCACGCTCAGAAGTGATTCTGTGACTGGCAGGGTGTTATTCACGTGAAATCAACTGAGTTTGCTGCTGAGGCTGGGTGTAACTGAGCAGTTTATGGCTTGTTTGTTGTGTTGGTGGTGCCAGGAGCAGAGGTGCCAGCTCAGAACAGGACTCTGAGGGACAGGGATATGTGGTGGGTATGGGCAGGCTGGTGTTGAGGTGATGTTGTGCTGAAGGAGATGTGTGGGCAGCTGCTGTCACTGCTGAGAAGGCAGCCGACCTTATCCCTTAGAAATATTTTCTCTTTATTAAACAAAGATTTTCTCTTCATTACTGGCACTGCCTGGTGTGGGTGGGCTGTGGAAGGGAGACCTGCAGCTGGAGAGTGGTTCCCAGGCTCTCTCTGGTTGTGTGGCCTCTTGCACCCGACCGGAGAAGAAGTTGTGAGATGTCACTGCAGCCCCGAGCAGGAGGGCTTGGTGCCCTCTTGGTGGTCATGTAGTTGAAGGGATGTGGGAGAACTGGTCCCTACTCTTCCCAGCTCCAGCAGGAGAGCAGTGCTGCAGGGCAGTGGGCACTGCCAGCTCCTGGAGCACTAGGTAGAGGCTTTGTGGTTGTCTCGGTGTCCCACCAGAAGTCAGAGGCAGAGTTCCCCATTGGCCCTCATGCTTTATCAGTGTCCATATCTGCCTCCCAACACGGTGTGACAAGAGAGATGGGGGGGACTCTTGATGAGGGAGGGGAGCGATGGGAGGAGGGGGAAGGGTTTGACACTGAGAGAGGACAGATTGAGCTGAGATGTGGGGAAGAACTTGTTTGCTGTGAGGGTGGGGAGAGCCTGGCCCAGGTTGGCCAGAGAAGCTGTGGCTGCCCCATCCCTGGAGGGGTTCAAGGCCAGGTTGGAGATGGCTTGGAGCAACCTGGTGTGGTGGGAGGTGTCCCTGCCACGGTGGAATGAGATGAGGCTTCAAGGTCCTATCCAAGTCTAACTGTTCTGTGATTCTATCAATAAGTCTTTAATTTTAGAGAAAAATAAGCCACATTCCCAACTTTGAAGGCATCTGTCATGTCTCCAGAAGAGAGCCGTCTCTGCTGGCTCACTGTGTGGGGACACGAGCTCTCAGTGGAGCTGGAGCAGCTGCAGATGGAGGGGAAGGTTCTGGAGATGGGAGAGAAGCTCACACAGCCCTGCCAGCCTGGTGTTGCTCCTCGGGGAGGGGAGCTGTGCTCTCCCCATAAACACTGGATTAATGTTTTACTGGCCCCGTTCCTCCTGCATCCCCTTCGGCGTGGCCATGGCTTCGCCGTGTGCTCCTTCTCCGCTGCTTCAAATAGTGACTTCCCACAAAGAGGTTTTTTTAAGGCCATTAAAAAAGGCCCTTCTCTGAATCATCAGGAATTGTGAATCTGCTTGAATCATGGGAAGTTTTCCAAGTTTTTTTTCTTTTTTTTTCCTCCTCTCCAGCATTTGCCAGAAGGCTTTGCATCATAGCTCTGCTCTGCTCGAGCTGGACGTACAGCATGCATAGGAACAAATCAGCTGGTTGCTTTTCCTTGCAGTAGGACACAGTGATCTTGGATTATCTAAGGAAACTGAAACTGCATTTTGACTGAGAAGCTGAACTTTCCAGTGGCCTGATAACTGATATTTAAAGGAGAAACGGTGTGACCTAGAAACAGAACCATGGCTCAGGGAGTCAAAACTCCTGGGTTCGGAGCCCAACCCGGCAAGCGATGGTTTTGTCCCAGCTATTTCTCTTTTCCCTGCTGGGTTTTATTTTGCAGACTGGGAGTAATGACTCAGGAGAACCAGGAAAGTCCCTTTGCTCACAGGGAGCAGACTTTTGAGCTGATTTATCTCCTTTTTGTCTTTATCTAAGTACCAGAGAGAATTTTTTTCATGATTCTTTATTTTTTTTTTTTTGTGGATAGTAATCATCTTCTAGTTCCTGGCCTGAAGCACATGGGAGAAGCAGTACTGGCCCGTGGTATTTGTTGTGGAAACCTGGAACATTTCAATTTAAAAACCCCAAAGGCAGGTAATGTTTACATGTGCAAACAAAATTCAGGGAAGCTGCCTGTGTGAGTGTCCCTGGCAATGAAAGCGAAGCTGCTGGTTGCCCATAGCCTAGTTTTCCTTCAGTGTTTGCTTAAGCAAGAGGTAAGGACCATCATCCTCTCTTATTTCTGCAGCCGTATTAGTATTTCTATTTTTTAATGATTTTCCATCTTTTAGCCCTCTCTTCTCTTCCCTTTGTGGCCTGTGCTATCATTCCTGCTGTACAACATCCCTGTTCTTTCCCACGGAATGTGACTTTTGCAAGGTTGTGGTCATTCTCCTCAAGCAACTTCCATTTCACTTCATTCCTGGGAATCTCACACTTACTACAGAAGAAGGTAGAGGTGTTAGTGCTCCTGCAGGGACCCCATTTATGAGGCAGTAGAAAGTCCCTGAATATTCTGGGAATTGAGACCGTATCTAAGCCCAGGTGGATTGATCTCAAAGGAGGAGTCAGCCCTGCAGCTGCAGAAGACTCTCTGTGTGTCCTCATCACCTGAGGTGAGAGTGGGACTGTCCGAGGTCACCTATAGCTTGCAGATGAGCACCTGAGGATCTGCCCGGTGCGGATGTGCCAATGGAGTGACTTGCAGCTTCGTCAGGTCACATGCGCGGTTTGGAAAGGGGCCCTCGGGCCTGGAATGTCACCTTGGCTGCGTGGGACTGGGGAGGAGCAGGACTCTGAGGGCCCAGCTGGTGGGAGGCACGTCTAGATCCAGCATGTGCTTCCAGGAGCCTTCCCTGATGCCTTCTGTAGGGTGATCGGGTGGCCCCGCAAGGTCACAATGCTGTTAGTGGCGTTTGCATTTCAGTGAAGGCACCCAAACCATCTCAAAAATCAGCCTTTTATCCTTATTTCCAAAAGCTAATTACCTTTTCCAGGTCCTGTGTGTTTAATTTTATTTTTTCTTCCACTCCATCTCAGAGAGGGGGACAGGGGTGACTTGTCCATCTAATATCTTCTGCCTTCTGTGTTCCCTTTGCTGAACAGGACAGCAGATATAGACCTGTTGGAGCGGGGCCAGAGGAGGCCATGGAGATGCTGGGAGGGCTGGAGCCCCTCTGCTGGGAGGGGGGGCTGAGAGGGTTGGGGGGGTTCAGCCTGGAGAAGAGAAGGCTCCGGGGAGACCTTGGAGCCCCTTCCAGTCCCTCAAGGGGCTCCAGGAAAGCTGGGGGGGACTCTTGATGAGGGAGGGGAGCGATGGGAGGAGGGGGAAGGGTTTGACACTGAAAGAGGGGAGATGGAGCTGAGATGTGGGGAAGAAGTTCTTTGGTGGGAGGGAGGTGTCCCTGCCCAGGGTGGGGGGTTGATTTGTCACAGCAGAAGAGGGGAGTGTTCTCTCCCGTTCCTTCCTGGGGGTTGGGAGGCAGGGTGTCATGGAGCTGTTCCTGTTGTGTGGTTGTTGACCAGATGGCAGATGGGAGGGTGGGTTGTGTCCAGTCCCAGGCGTTGCTGTGGGGGTTCAGGGGGTGCTGAGCGTGGGACGGGCTGGGAGAGTCTCTGCTGCTGTCCCCAGCGTGGCTGCGTCCCACCGGGATGAGCAGGAGGAGGAGAATCGTTTCCACTGCTGAGGCAGAGCAGATTGCCTTACACAGGCAGACTGTGATGTCGCTAAAACTTAAAACCAGATCAGATTCTCAATACTGCATGTGGAACAATCTTTATATTTTTAAGATGTATCTTTCAGGAGTTTTTTGTTTGATACATCTCAAAAAATGTCAAGGATTTTTCCTACATTCGGCTTGAAACAAGAGATTAAAGCATCAGCAAAAGGTGGCAGATACTTTTTTTCCCTATAAGCTTTTGAGTGGTGAAGAAGAATAAGTTACAAAGAAAGAATAAGGTTATACCCTTTTAGGGAGGATGTAAAAATAAATACTGAATAACGTGGTTTCTGTATTAGGAAGTACACCTCTATGAGCCAAAACAGACTTGAAAAATATTTTGCATTGACGTTTAATTCTGTATGTACTTGCTCAGCCTACAGGGTGCCAGAGTTCCCTGTAAATTAATTTTGAAAATAGCTATGTTAAAGCAACTTGCTCGGGGTGTCATCAGAAAGCCGTCGCTCTCCCCTGCTCGGCGCTGAGCGCGGCAGCCGTCACTTACCGCGGTGGGAACAGGGTTCCATATGTTCTTAGGCTGTTCATAAAGCTGTTTTCTTCTGAAGTCTCCTGCCCACTCCTCCTCGCTTTTCAGCCATTACAGAAATGCTCGATGTAAAAGCTGCACGAAGCAAAGGGGTTTGAAACCATCATGGAGCTGGAATGCTTTTTGCCACGGCCGGGTCAGCTCTCACGCTCTCCAGCTCAGCCTCTCTAATGCTCTACTTTGCAAACTGGCTTAGAGAAGACTTTTATGATCTTCTTTTTAAAGGTGAACTATTTCTAGGCTTTCTGTAAAGCGTAGGTTCCCGGCCAACGTTAGAAAAAACTAAAGTGGCCAGAGCCTTTTTCACAAGCCTTTAACAACAAGCTGAGACCTCTGGAGGAGCACCCAGCCTTCCTCGCTCAGAAGGCGACTGCAAAACCCGTTCCCCAGGTATCGCCTTTCTCTGAGCTTCAAGCTTTGCCTCAGCAGATCTTAAAAGGTCTTAAGGATGTTCTTGGAGCTCCACCAGCAAACGTTTTAAGAGCATGCAGCCATTTTGAAATTGAGTTTTAATATGTCAGCAGCATAAAGAAAAACTAAGATAAAATTGCCAAACAGTTCTTGGCTTTTGCGCTCCTTTTTCTATTGCCAAGGCCAAGCAGAGATCTACCCAGGGTTTGATGGGACACACAGGGGAACTGGAGCAGTGGGAACTGTTGGAATCGATGGGTGTACGGCACCTGGCTGGGGTTTGGGTTGTGCCGAGAGGCCGAGCTGTGGTGGGCGTCGTGGGGAGAAGTTCAACAAGCGTTACGGTCTGGAGGGGTTCAAGGCCAGGCTGGATGGGGCTTGGAGCAACCTGGTCTGGTGGGAGGTGTCCCTGCCCAGGGCAGGGGGGTTGGAACTTGATGATCTTTAAGGTCCCTTCCAACTCTAACCATTCTATGATTCTATGAAAGAGAAACCTGGGCAGAGCGTGGAAGAGAAGAGAAGACAAGGAGCTGCCCCGTGTTAGGCCATGTCACAAGTGACGGACCAAGCTGGCCAGCAGAACATAGAGTTTGTGTTTGGTGGGCGATTGCCCTGATTGTCAGACGAGACAGCCCATATTGCAACTGGGAACACCACATTTCTGGGTTGATCCCTATTGAAAATATATGTTTCCATGTAACCTTGCAGTGTGCCAGGGCAGGTGGTCTCTGACCCCCCCATACACCTTCTCCATCCGAGTCCGGCTTGCTCTTCTAGTGCAGGTCTAGAGCCTTTGGGTTGGTTTCCATCTTACATGCACGTTCCTGTGTGGCCCTGTGAAGAACGATGTTACTGCTGCCTTGCTGGGCTCTGTCTGAGCAAACCATCAGGTTCCTGCACGGTCATTTCTCCCATGTAGAAATAGAGACATGGTCATAGAATCACAGACTGGTTTGGGTGGGAATGGACCTTAAAGCCATCCAGTGCCACCACCTGGCACCACAGGACACCTCCCACCAGCCCAGGTTGCTCCAAGCCCCCCCCAACCTGGCCTTGAACCCCTTCAGGGATGGGGCAGCCACAGCTTCTCTGGGCAACCTGGGCCAGGCTCTCACCACCCAGCCCAGGGTGGGGGTCTTTCTGGGCTGCCAGGGCATGTTGCTGGCTCATGTTGAGCTTCCTGTCCACCAACACTCCCAAGTCCAGCTCCTCAGGGTTGCTCTGCATTCCGTGCCCAGCCTGTCTTTGTGCTTGGGATTGCTGTGACCCGGGTGCAGGACCTTGCCCTTGGCCTGGCTGAACCTCATGAGGTTGGCATGTTCTCACCTCTCCAGCCTATCCCCATCCCTCTGGATGGCATCCTCTCCCTCCAGCTTCTTGACCACTGCACACAGCTTGGTGTCATCAGCAAGTTGACCACTGCACACAGCTTGGTGTCAGCAAACTTGCTGTGGTGCCCTCAATCCCACTGTCCATGTTGCCCGTAAAGATGTTGAACTGACCCCTGAGGAACCCACTTGTCACTAGTTTGCACTTGGACGTGGGGCCCTTTACCCCAACCCTTTGAGTGCGGCCATCCAGCCAGTTCCTTATCCATAATGAAACTGAGCTTCCTGCTTGTTTGCACTTGGACGTGGGGCCCTTTGCCCCAACCCTTTGAGTGCGACCATCCAGCCAGTTCCTTATCCATAATGAAACTGGGCTTCCTCATGGAACCATCGTGTGGGGGTTTTGGGGAATTTCTGTCTTTGTCCAGCTCAGTTGTTTCAAAGATTTCATTGCTTAAAATCTGCGGCAGAGTTGAGGGCTCAGCATTGTGCTGGGGTCAGCGCTGGAGCCTGTGAGTGTCCCCCGGCCGTGGGTGTCCTGCCCCAAATGCTCTGCAGGGAACGGTGAAAGGGGATTTAAAGATTAAGTGATGTGTGAGTCTTGAAAAGGTGGTGGTGCCAGGGAAGGAGGGACAGCTGGCTCTTAAAATCGCGTGGCACTGGAGCCCCTCTGTAACCTGCGATTCTGAAAAGCTCACAGCCTTTTAGAACATCGCTACACGCCAAGGTAATCTGCTCGTTAATTCTTGCTGCAGCATCTGAAGAGCTGTCTGGGGTTGTCTTGAAAGTGCTTTTGTTGGGAGGTGCATTAGTGGTTCTGGTAACTAATCTTTCTCGCTCCGTGCTGCACCACAATCTGACTTTGATTTCCTTCGCAAATAATTTACTGCTCAATGGTCTAATTTAGCCGAAGGAGCTAAAATCCATTGTTTCACTTACTAGGAGGGAAATGACAAATTTCATGAGTGAGTCCCCCGGGGAAGCACGGTGACGGTGTTGGCAGAGAGCCCTCGTGGGTTCCTGCTGCCGGGGTGGGCTGGAGCCTCTCTCTGTCCCTTGGCCTCCCTGGCCCCGCCACGTCCTGCGGGGAACGGGAGAGCGGGGCCAGGAAAGGGCTCCGGCTTCTCACTGCCCATAAATCTGCTCCTTCCCTCCCGGCCCAGCCGTCGGTGCACGGAGTGTGTGGGTGTCGAGCAGCTCCAATCCCTTCTTCCCAGGGGGCTGCGGGTACCTCCTGTGTTTTAGGGATGGAGAGCGGAGACCGATTCCGCCTCACCTCAACGTGATTTCTTCCACGGGTTCTGTATAAAGTAGCGGCCCTTATTATCTCCCTAATTAAAGGGGAGGAGAGCACGTGGCTGTGCCTGGAGCTGGCACAGAGAGGTGGGATGTGCTCAGTGTTGTCCCCACACGGGGACGCGGGTGTCTGGCCGGGGGGGGACTCTGCTGGGACATCTTCTTCCTGATGACCTGTGTGGTGGGTGGAAATATTTGCCAGCCTTTTGATTTAGCAGCAATTCAGATTTTTTAACTATTCGAGGTAGATCAAGAGTTAAGTTTTAGCAGCACTTAATCATTAACCAGTTTAAGGATTTACAAGGTGATTTAAAAAAATAATTGAACAGCGACTTAGAGGTTCGAAGATGGCCAGGTTCACACCAGCTTACTCTCAGGTGCCCCTGGTCACTACGTACACACACAGGAACACACAAGCACACAACACACAAGAGGTCACTCACACACCTACACCCGAGTTTTAACTATTAGGACTGAAGGTCCCTTCACAATGAGTGACTTCAGACAGTCGAAGGGCCCCCTTTTTACACACCCACGGACAAATGTTTGGATCCAGTGAGGGATGAGAACGTCCACACGTGTCAGAGCTGGTGTGTGCGTGGGGCAGTGGGGGAGCGAGATGCCGTGGGGTGCAACCTCCCTCTTCGAGTTTGGAGCAAACTCTCACACTTGATGGGCCATCACTGGGACTCGATGGGACTCGTGGGCTTGACTTGCCCTGGCTCTTCAGTCTCCGAGGTGTTTGCCTGAGTGGCTCCTGGCTCGGGGGAGGTGCTGGCCACGGCCCGCTGCCAGCCAGGAGGGCCGAGAGGGTCCCGCTGGAATCCCTGTTGTAGGATCCCAGGTAATTCAGTCCTCGGGTGTTTTTCCCCTCTGGCCCAACTCGGACAATGAAACATTCTGGTACTTTCAGATTAGATCTCAGGAAGAAATTTTTTACTATGAGGGTGGTGAGGCACTGGAACAGGTTGCCCAGGGAAGTTGTGGATGCCCCATCCCTGGAAGTGTTCAAGGCCAGGCTGGATGGGGCCTTGAGCAACCTGCTCTAGTGGAGGTGTCCCTGCCCAGGGCAGGGGGGTTGGAACTCGATGATCTTTGAGGTCCCTTCCAACCCTAACCATCCTATGATTCTACTTTCCACCAGTTGTGCAAGTCTGGAACTTGTTGGATCTGCAAGTTCTGGTGTCACCTGCGTTGGGCCGTGCCTTGGTGTAGATGTGGCGCTGTCGGAGGGGACAGTCCCTGTGACGGGGGAGCGGGAGCCCGGCCATTCAGGGGGTGCCCTGGGCCTTCACCATCCCCTGGGGTGGGATGTGGCCCAGGGATGGGGCCTCACACCAAGCACTGAGTGGCCAAAAAAGTGGGGGGTCGCACCCCATGACCTGCCCATGTCTTCGTGCTGGGGAGGTGCTGCCCGGCAGGGCCGGGCCAGGCCGGAGATGGGGCTCCATGGCTGGTCCCTCTCCTGCCTGTGCTCCTCGGCGGCCCCGGCCCCGCTCGGTGTCTGTGGGTCAGGGATAATGGCGCTGAAGTCCCTCTCAGAGGGGAGATCTCCCCTCTGCCCTGTCTGAGGTGTCTGGGAAACACACAGCTTGGAGTGGAATTACTCCCGTTGTACCGGTAGGTATGTTTTACCCTCATGGGAACTTCGTCAAGGAGATTGTTCTTTTAAAAAAACAGAAAATGCTATTTTTTACCATGGAAGTTGTTCATCTTTTCTTGTACGATTCATACTTCGATTTTCATGCATTAACCCTCTCTCTTTCTCTCTCTCTCTCTGCCTTTGTCTCTCTACAGACCTTTGTAGTACTAAACAGAGGGAAAACACTCTTCCGATTTAGTGCCACACCTGCCTTGTACATTTTAAGTCCTTTTAATCTGTTTAGAAGAATAGCTATTAAAATTTTGATACATTCATATCCTTTTTACTACTGAGTTATTTTTGCTTTTGTATATTCATTGAAAACTCTCTTACCTATTGTCTTATTGCTCTATTCTAACGAACTCTGCACCTGGTGAACTCGGATTGGTCTCAGAGCAGACACAAAAATGTGGGTTTTTTGAATGAAAAAGCATGCTCCTTTGGATACATCCAATCAAGTAAACAGTATGTTTATTTTTCCTGCTAAATTGCACCTATCTCTGTTCTTCCATTGGTGCACAGAGACTGCTACACTTTGGGACAGACGTGGGTTAAGGTTGTACCTCACATGAAGAGGGGTTGAGCTTTAACTGGCTGCTAAACTGGTGAAATAGAATTAGTATCCGGAGAAGGAGCCAAAGATACCTTATATGTGATCAGACGCTGACTAATTTCTTGCTCTTTTGGTATCTCTCAAACTCCCTTCTCCTGGCGAGGCTGCCCCAGAGTGTCCCACTGCCGGGCTCCAGGAGGCTCTGGCAGCTTCGGGAGCATCATCTGCCTGGGTTATTAGGAGAGGGGAAAAAAGTAGTGTATTGGGTGAGCTGCTTTGCCCTGTTTATTTATTTATTTATTTTTAGAAAGCAGCTCTAAAAGGAAAACATGTTCATTTGTTGCTTTAGAGGCTTCAATATCCATCTATCCTGCTTCTCATCTGAAGTAAAAGCTTTTCTATCTTCTCAAACTCAATTTGGGACCTGAGGCTGGAAAGGTTTTCCGTAGCTCATGTCTCTCATCCTGCAGGCACAGAGGGAGCCCAGATGTTTGGGAAGATCCATAGGGTTTTCTCCAAGCTAAATCCTGGGTGCCGATGGAGTGCAACGCTGCTTTCTGTCAGATGTATTGGCAGACAACCTATTTTGATGTTGCTGAATAGATAGAGTTATTTAGGGAGACATTTTCATTTAGGCATGTGATTTTTGAATTGCTAAGACATACCTGAAAATATAAAATAAATTGAATGCTGATGTAAGAATACTATTTATATATACTCGCCCTGCTCCTATTCCCCATGGCTGGTGGCAGGACCTTGGCTGCTGTTTGCAGTCCCCAGAGAATAGACTGGAAATGGCTGATTTTCACTGCTGTATGGTGATGGTTTGGGAGCCGCCGGGGGGGGGGATGTGAAGAGCCACCCTTGTGTCCCTTTGATCCTTGACTTTGTTCCACAGTATTTAGCATGATCATTATGTGCACTATTTTGACCAACTGTGTATTCATGACTTTTAGTAACCCGCCCGAATGGTCGAAGAATGTGGAGTAAGTAATGCTTCTTGTGTTTTTAAGAATCTCACCGAATGTTGTTTTTCTTCTATTGGCAAATCTGTTCCCTCTCATGCATGAGTTTGCATGAATATGAATTGTCTTTTATATCCACCCTGCTTAGACAAAAGTGTTTGTAATTCATCTTTTTTCATTACTGCAGTAACATTTTTACAAACGTCTCAGTGCAGCTCTCTCTCTCCCCACCCCAGGTATACATTCACTGGTATTTATACATTTGAATCACTTGTGAAAATTATTGCCAGAGGTTTCTGTATAGACGGCTTTACTTTCCTACGAGATCCATGGAACTGGCTAGATTTCAGTGTGATCATGATGGCGTAAGTTGTGTTTTCAGATTATTTCAGGGATTTGTGGCATGCTGGGAAGGGGTGAGACCTTAGGAGGAGGGTGGGTGTATAAGGGAAAAGTAACTCAAGGAAAACTTAAGCGAATCCCCAAAAGATTTCTTGCAAAAGAAAGCTTTAGCCTGACACGGAGTCTCAGATCTAAAATGCAGCTCCATGGAGTTAAGTAAAGTTGCTGCTGCAAAAAGAATGATTTTCAGAAAACTGCCTTTACTAATATAATACTTAATAATCGTGCCTGGCATTTTAGGTTGCTCCCGTGCCAGAGTGGCAGCTTGTTCTGTTAAGTGCAGGACGAGGAGCCATTTTTATTATATATTCTCTACCCCTCCTGAGGCTCACATCCGAACATTTCCTGGGGTGAGACTTCACGTTGAACAGTCATTAATTAACCCATTTCCCAGGGAGGGGCAGTGTCGGGAAAGGAGAGACTTCATTGTCCTTCCTCGTTCTTTTCCCTCGTGCCGGATCAGCCAACGTGGGTCGGATGCGGAGGGTTCCTGGGGGTGCCCGAGCTCAGAGCTCACCGGGAGATGCACGCTGGGTTTCTGGGGTTTTTCCTTCTCGGCTTCTGCTGGCCATTGCTTGGGCTGGGGAACACCAGGGTACAGCACCCACAGCCCCAGTTGCCGCTGGAAAAGATGATTATTGTTTTTTTTTCCTCTTTACATTAGTTTTTGGGATATTGCACGTGTGTGTGTTTGGGCTCCTGTGGTCAGCACCGGCCAGTGGCAACTGAGGGGTCAGGAGGGCTCAGGAGCCTAATTTTCAGGGGGTCGGAGAAAATTAATTGTAGTAAAATGCTTTAATCATATAAAATGCCTTAATCATATAAAATGCCTTTTTTTTGGGCTGGATTCTGTACCCAAGACTGTTGGTTTTTTGGGGCTGGATTCTGTACCCAAGACTGTTGGTTTTCCTGAGTTTTGGCTCTTTTTCCTACTTGCCTTTTAGTTGTGTATTTAAATAATATGCAAAGAGTTGGATGTTGTACACAAAAGGCAAATAGCGGGTTGCTCGATGGCACCAACACCAGTTTGACTCTGGATTGGCTTCTGCGTTACTGAAATCCCACTTTTTTTGTTTTATGAAGCACTTTTGGTGCCTTTCTGCACCTGGAGGAATCTTGAATGTTGTGCATTTTGTTGCTTTTTTTCGTACCGTGTTTCTCCCCAGACAGCACAGAGGAAACAGTCTAAGTTGGGGTAAAATCTAACTCGGTGAACCTCGCACTAAGCCTCTCATCCTCCCTGTATCCCAGGTTTATCCCCGCGTGCGATGGGGATAATCATCCCGACCTGTGGCTCACAGACAGGTAGTAAAGCACAAAGGATTAAAATAAAGGATGCTAATCAGAGTAGAAGATGACCGTGCTTTATTAAAAACATGAAGCGAGGCGAATATACCTGAAAGCACGGACCTGAGGTGATGTCACCGATCTCCCCACATATTTGGCAGTTTTATAATTACCATCTTATGTAGAGATAGCACTGCATTTTCCAGTCCTGTGCAGGTGAGGACACAGGTATCTGAGCGTGCGCCTGGACAAGCTGGCTGCAGCGTGGAGAGACTTAAACTGTGTTTTGGCTCTGAAATTTTCTGTCTCTCCCTCTTCTAAGTGCCAATTCTAAAGCGTTTTAAATGACCAGCTGTTTCCTACAAGCAGACAGCTATATGCAAAGGAAGGTGACCCCAACGGTGCCATTAACTCTGGTTTAATTCTGCAGGTATATAACAGAGTTTGTAAACCTAGGCAATGTTTCAGCTCTGCGCACTTTCAGGGTTCTGAGAGCTTTGAAAACTATTTCTGTAATTCCAGGTAAGGCGGCCTCCGGTTGGTGTTAGCTGTCGGGTGCAGGCCCTGTGAGTGATGTACTGCTTTGTCTTGTAGTTGGTGTTTTATTTTGGTGTGTGTATTGTCATTGTGTTTTTTGTGTGTGACCTCCCTCATTGCAGATATGTCACAGAGTTTGTGGACCTTGGGAATGTCTCAGCATTGAGAACTTTCAGAGTTCTCCGAGCTTTGAAAACTATCTCTGTTATTCCAGGTGAGAACCATTACGCATTAAAGGCTCGTCTTGCGTGTACCTTTCCATATCTCCCCTCCCGTCCCGCACTGCTTATTTCTCTGAAATGGCACTGGGATGTTTTTGATGGGCTTTGCAGTCTGTATAAACAGAGCAGTTTGAAATTAAGGCTTCTGGGCCATCAAATTACGGGACAAACAGCCTGCTGTTCCCTACTCCTTTATCCCTGTGCTTGCACGTGCCCAGCTGTGCTCTGAAGTGAGCGTTCAGCCTCAAGCTTACTTCTGGAGCGTAGATTGAGCTGAGATCTCAGGGAGAAGTTCTTTGGTGTGAGGGTGGTCAGAGCCTGGCCCAGGTTGGCCAGAGAAGCTGTGGCTGCCCCATCCCTGGAGGGGTTCAAGGCCAGGTTGGACGGGGTTTGGAGCAACCTGGTGTGGTGGGAGGTGTCCCTGCCCAGGGCAGGGGGTAGAATGAGTTGATCTTTAATGTCCCATCCACCCCAAACCGTCTCATGACTCTATGAATGAAGGATCAGGCACTCCCTTCCTCCTCAGGCTGAGTGGTTTCTTGCTCAGCGGAGTCATCCCATTATCCTCAGTGTTTCTAGAGCTGGTTTAGGGAGCAAATGAGCAAAACCCAACCAAGATGAAAACATTCCTGCGTGAAGCTACTTCAGTTACTTGGAGTCAGATGGAATCTGGGCTGGTTGTCTTCTGGGTAACAAGAAGATGCTTGCCTCCCGTCTTCAGAAAGGGCTGATGCTCATTTTGAGATAGACTCAGCTAAATGGAGCTTTGGCACTACCAGCTTTTGCATTTCTGTGTTGTAGTGGAGCCAGTTGCCAGCTGTCAGTGCCACAGTGTGTGGCCCAGAGCTGTGCCCTGCCCATGCCATGTCCCCCTGAGCTGGGCTTTGCAGGACCATCACTTACGAAGCTGCTTTTAGACTCTAACCCCATCTGGGAGTCAGAGGGTGAGCAACGGCCCCTCCTTTATGGTACAAGACCACAGAGGTGTTGAGATTCTGTGATTCTGAGCCTGAATTCTTGTGCCATAAAGTCTTGTGCGGATGATTACTCAAAAATGTCCCTAATTTTAAGGCCAAGCTCAAGGCTCAGTTTTCATGGGCACTGAAGCAACTGTGGCTTTCCAGTGGTAAGGTGCTGGACCTGTTTCAAGGTGGGCACCCAAAGTAATCACTGGATGAGCTTTGGTCTTCTATTTCTTTGTGCTTTGTTTCCTGACGTGTTAACTGATAACGTTCTTTTGCTTTCTCAGGCTACACTTGTACATACGTTTGCCAGAAAAGAGCCTGTGGAGCTGTAGGGGCCGTCACTTTTGTCCCTGTTGCAGACTGCCAAACCCATCAGCTGTCCATGGCTGTTGTGCATGATGTTCTTAATGGCACCCGCTTCCCTTGCACCGAATGAGAGAATGGCTCGAGTAATGTCCTTTCTTAGCCTTCCCCAACGTTTGTGCACACACTGAGAGCCAAGGCTGTTTGGTGACTGCCGTGGGCAGTGTGCTAGGGGACCCCGGGCACGGTTGCGGGTCGGTCAGCCTGCTGCAGGCACTCACTGCCTTGCTTGAGGAAAAGCATCCGGGTTAAAATGGGTTTCCTGTGCGTTTTTGCTTTCGTCATGGTAGCAAAGTGGAGATGATGCAACTTTAAGGAGCTGGTTACTGACGGTGTGGCAGCATGCCTTGTCTTCCTGGGGAAAGGAGCAGAACGGTGCCCTTCTGTGTCGTTCTCTCCGTGCTCAAAACTAACAGACTCTTCCTTTTATTCCAAATGACGGCAGGGGGGAGGTCTGAGCCCTTCTCAATTCAGTGCAGCCCTGCTTTTTATTAACGGGCTGGTTTGCTGCACACTTTTATTAAATGGGATCTAGTCTGAGCACTGGACACAGTGAATGCACCGCGGCTGGAACCATAAATGGCAAAACTGGGGTTATTGGTACTGGTTTTGCTCTGGGATAGGATTGCCCCAGCTGGGTCCAGCACAAACCTTGCTCCTCTCTCCGTTTTCTGACTGACAATGTGACAAAGCTTTTGTGTAATTAGCCTTTTGGGTTATTGAATCTGAACTTAGGCACAGAGCGCTCTTTATGGGCTGTAGTGCCATCACGTCTGGAGGAAGAAGTGATTTTTGGAATACACTTAAAAATACAAAGTGGTGCCCCTTCTGCTCCAGCGCGTGTGATGCAATGGGAATTCTAACACTGTGCTGAGAAACTCATCTTAGTGTTACAAGAGTGCTAACTACATCTTCTATTCATCTATCTAACTGGAGTTATCCCCAGTGTCTTTTCTAGACAAGATAAAAGTGGGAAATATTACCAGAATATGACAAAATTCCAGGCAGGTCGAGGGTCTGTGTGAATTTTTGTGGCAGGAGTAGACTGTGGCACCTGGGAGTTTAAACACCAAAGTATTGCTTCCGTGGTATGGCCTGGCAGACCATGTTTAACTCTGCGCTGCTCTAAAGATATTTATTTTTTATTGGCACTTGAGTGATTGGTATTTTAATTGCCCAGTGCCATCGGTCCCGTGCGTGAACGGGGCAGGAGGGCAGTGGCTCCGGTGGGTTTGTCCCCCCGCTGCCGGTGCCTCCTCCTGGTGCGACCCTCGAGGGGGAAGCACAGACCCTGGGGTGCCAAAGTGGGGTCAGGGGGCTCTGGGAGCTCGGGGGGCTGCCTGTGCAGCCCAATGGCCCCCCAAAATGGGACCAGCCATTTGTCTGCCAGAACAAACAGCAAAGAACCGCCTCGTGCTGGAGCAGGGCTTTGGCCTTGATGAAAAGTTTTGAAGATCGAAGTGAAAGATGTTTTAAAAAGTTATTCTTCCATAAGAATTCCTTTTTATTTATGTATTTTTGAATTGCCTTGTGCTGGAGCAGCCCTTTGGCCTTGATGAAAAGTTTTGAAGACCGAAGTAAAAGATGTTTTAAAAAGTTATTCTTCCATGAGAATTCCTTTTTATTTATGTATTTTTGAATCTTTTTGTTCCTGATGCAGCTCAACCCTCTGTTGGTATAGAAGGGTTTCCTGTCAGAGGTTTATTGCAGAATGCTCCCGTGGCCTCAGCCACGGCCTCGGATCTCAGTAGCCCCAAATTCAGCTGGAGCTGTGATTTTTATTTTTCCCCCCTCCTTCCTCCCTTCAGCCTGCTCCACTGCTCACTCGTCAGTGCAGGATCATCCTGCCTGACCTCAGAAAGGCTGATGAAAGGGCCCGGATTCTGTATGGTTTCTGCAGCCCAGACTCTGTTTCCCGACAGCAGGAATGCTGCCTTCCTCCCCCGGCCCTCGGGGGGTTCCTCTTACAGCCCAGACCAGTTTGGAGGACCAGCAGGGTTCCTGGCTTGTGCCTGGGCTCGTCTGGTCCCTGAGCCCTGTCCTTTACTGGTGCCGATGGCCTTGGTGGAGCCCCAGGAGCTGGCCCCAGGGGTACAGCCCTGCCCGTGACAAACCCTCCTCTGAGTGAGGGGTCCAGCTCCCGCAGGGCACGGGGAAGCGCTGGATCAGCTCAGTTCAGCAGTGGGAGCTTCAGGTGCAGGCAGGTCGAAAGGGATTTGATCTTGTTGCAGTTTGTGCTGATGAGCCAGGCTTCCCCGCTGCGGAGGTTTGGAGCAGAACACCCAAATTTAACAGCTCTGTCCAGACAAACCCTCCCATGGCAGTGCCTCCCCCCAGGCACCAGCGTTTCTCCACGATGAACGCTGGTGTCTTGTTTTGTTCTAACTATTGCTGGTTCACCATCAAAACCAGTGAGCTTGGGTCATCCAGCACCTTCCTTGTCCCAGTGGTGGTCCCCAGGAAAACAGGTCCCCCGTTTCATGGCAGCAGTCTCTTGCCAGCCTGTCGCGGTTGTCAGGTACTGTCTGTATTGGAATTTTTGGTCTTTTCATTCTACAGGAGTGATTTCTAGTCTTCTTTTCTTCTCTGCAGGCCTGAAGACCATTGTGGGTGCCCTAATTCAGTCTGTGAAGAAGCTGTCGGATGTAATGATCTTGACAGTGTTTTGTCTCAGTGTCTTTGCTCTCATCGGGTTGCAGCTCTTTATGGGCAATTTAAGGAACAAATGTGTAATATGGCCAATTAACGTGAACGAGACTTTCCTGGATAACGGCTCGAAGGGCTTTGACTGGGAGGAATACACCAACAATATGTGTAGGTATTTCTGCAGTGATACTCCCTAAAACCTTAATGACTTAATGCTGCTGACCAGGGTTTCTGACATGGCTTATAACGTAGCATGTCCAGCTTTGGGCAGAAAAAAAACCTTTGCTCAGATACTTTTTGTTTTTTTGGAAACTTGGCTTTGTTAAGGTGTTTCTAGTTGGGTCTTCACTGTGCTCTTTTTAGCTAAATACTTTGTTAAAAATACTCCCCCCTCGCCCCCCGCCCTGTTTCTGATTAAAAACTATTTAAATACGGTAAAAGGGAAGGAACTGCCCATTTAAATCCCTGGTCTTAGTGTCAGGACCTTTGCCAAGTTCTGCTGGTTCTCCAGCGAAGGCCTGGGAAGCTGTTGGTACCTGTCTCTGCTTTGCAGCATCCTCTGGCACTGGCTGGAAACGATGCTGAAGAATCATTTCAGAGCTGGAAATGATGCTGCGGAGGATCAAGGAACCAGCCTCCAAGTTTTTGTAACTTAATTTCTTCCTCCCTTCTCACTTGGAGCTTCTCAGCTGTGCAGTCAGCTCATTTTACATTTTTATTCATAACGCTGTACTGACTTCCAGAAAGGTGTTTAAACTCAGGCACGGTTAGTGGGGTTAATGTTATTTAAAGCTGAGTTAGTTAACTGATAAATTTATCAGTTGGGGATCTGGAGGGATGCTCAGGGAAGGTTTTTGTGGCGCTATAGTGTATTAAATCCTCTAACTCCATATGTGTGTGCATGTAATCTTTTCTTTTTCATCTTCTTCAGCAAATTTTTACATAATTCCTGGCGCCCCTGATCCTTTGCTCTGTGGTAACAGCTCGGATGCAGGGTGAGTGTTGGTCTTTATTCAAAGCAGAGACTAATCCCCGTTGGTGTTGGCTAACGATGGCGAAACCTTTGGGATGTTTCCTGTTGCTTCCTTTGTCGGTTCTGGTGTTACTTGCCATGTAAAAGGCTTCACGTTTTTTAATCTAATTATTAATCCATTGTTACTATCTGTTTGACTGATATAATGTAAACTGACATTTTCTGCGTCCTCTCAGGAGGCAGGTACATCTGATGGTGGTCACTAGTGGCATTATTTCCCTCTGAGTGCAGTCACAAGTCACCAGAGGAGGGGGGGAGGGAGGTTCAGAAATGGAAAATTTCCATGTCCTATTGGTTCCAACTGGTTTTTCAGCCAGTCCTTCAGCTCTGAAATACGTCTTTCTGGCTGACATTGGGTGAAAAGCCACACTTTGCCACATCTTGTTTCCATGGGACAAAGCAAACGGGGCTTTTCCAAGATCATCTCTGTCGGTCTCCTTCTCTGCTCTCCTTACCCGACGTGGGGAGCAGAAGGCACACTGTGTGGTGGGAGGGTTGTGAAAATCTCCATGAAAACGGTTAATTGCGTGTTGTCTTAATTGCTCTGTCCCTTTCTCTGCCTCTGTGCCCTGAAATGCTGTGTCCCTTTGGCAGCCAATGTCCGGAGGGTTACACGTGCATGAAAGCAGGACGGAACCCCAACTACGGTTACACGAGCTTTGACACTTTCAGCTGGGCTTTCCTGGCTTTATTTCGCCTTATGACTCAGGACTTCTGGGAAAACTTGTATCAATTGGTAAGTAAAGACTTCACTTGGGTGTTAATACGAGATGAGAATTTGGGGACAATGCAGGAAAGGAAAACGTGTCAAGCCTTATTATATTCCTCCTGCCTGAAAGAGCAGCTGGAAGCAGAGCGGTGCAGCGAGGTGGTGAGTGATGAGGAGGAAGAGGATGTCACCAGGAAGCAGGTGTTGGACCCTGGAGCTCAGGAGGGACAGCAGGTCCTCAGGGTGCCCCGTGGCTGAGCTGTGAATGAATTCTGGAAGGATCTGACCTGCAGGAGATGGCTCATGGCAAGGGGTTGGACTAGGTGACCTTTAAAGGTCCCTTCTAACCCAAACCATCCTGTGATTCTGTGGTTGTGAGAGGTTCAGCTCCACCCTCAGAAGCTGCTGGGGTGCTTTGGAGGGCAGAGTGTTTCCTCGTAACCGGAGGACGGTTTGGGGACCTTGCTGAAATGGCTTTTCTGTTTGGTTTGAAGGGAGTCTCAGCATTGAGTTTCACACTGTACTTGTGAATCTTTCAGTTTGCATCCGTTGGATGTTCCCTTAAGAGAAGAGGAGGGATGACACCTTTTGTTTTTTATGGCCTAATGGATGAGCAGTGTCTTAGTGCTTTGCAGGGGAAGTGCTGAGATGTTAAATATTCAGCACCGCTATATTTTCTTAGAAACGTTCAGGTCAAGAAACTTGGGATCAGTTCCCCTATCAGGTGTCACTCTGAAATTGCTTTCCACTTTCCTTTTCTCTTCCCTCTGCCCTGCTCCTCTTCTTCCAGACCTTACGAGCAGCAGGAAAAACCTACATGATCTTCTTTGTCTTGGTGATCTTTGTGGGATCGTTCTACCTGGTCAATCTCATTTTGGCTGTGGTGGCCATGGCTTATGAAGAGCAGAACCAGGCCACGCTGGAGGAGGCAGAGCAGAAAGAGGCAGAATTTAAGGCCATGTTGGAGCAACTGAAAAAGCAGCAGGAAGAAGCACAGGTGAGTGTTCCGATGGTGTGGGGTTTGATGCATTTACATATTTTAAGATTTTTAGCCCGCTATTACAGAGCAGTGATGTATAACCAGAAAATGCAGCAGTGCCCTGGCATCACGTCCTCTGCTGACTGGGGTGGCGTCATTCCTTCTCTCTTCCTGGCTGCTGCTCAAGCTTGCTGTGTTTATTTTGTATCAGAAAACTGCCTTCTGTTAAGGAATTTTTAAATGATCCCAGAATTTCTAGTTAATTGTGAGAATATCTTTGCAAGACGGACAAGCACAGGTTTGTCAGTCCTTTACCAAATGTTTATAAACAAAGCTGAGGGACTGAGAGAGATCACTCTACCTGCAAAAGTTGACTGTAAAAATGTATACAAGTCCTGGCTGCAAGTTTCTTCCAAGAGAAAGAATAAGCATCTCAGTCCTACCCCAAAGACCTGTGCTGTAGGCGTTAAGCCACACTTTTAAAGGAGAAAATGGAGTATTAATGACAGTAAGACCTGATTTATTTTCCTCCCCTCTTGCCTTCGCCCTCAGGCCGCTGCCATGGTCACTTCGGCAGGGACCGTCTCTGAGGATGCTGTGGAAGATGATGGTGGGGGGAGGATGTCTCGGAGCTCCTCTGAGATTTCCAAACTCAGTTCCAAGAGTGCCAAGGAGCGTCGAAACAGGAGGAAGAAGCGAAAGGACAAGGAACTGTCAGAAGGAGATGAGAAGTGTGACACTGAGAAGGTGTTCAAGTCCGAGTCTGAGGATGGCATGAGGAGGAAGGCATTTAGGCTGCCAGATAACAGGCTAGGAAGGAAGTTTTCCATCATGAACCAGGTAGTTTTCATTCCCTTTATATGTTTATGCTTGCTTGTAGTCGAGATAATATTCTAGTTTAGACCCTGATTAGCATGTCAAGGCAATCTGCCCACCATCATGAACTTGCAGCGGATCAGGAGGGCACTTACAGGCTAAGTTTACAGCCCTGCACGCACTTACCGTGGCGTAAGTTGCCCTGAGAGGAGGGAATCTCACCAGGAAATTTCTTTGCTGAGGTAGCTCTGCCAGCCAAGGGTGAACAACTCTTACGGTACCGCTGCTGCCGAGGTGGCGGTGGCTTGTGTAGACCTGGAGAGAGAGTGAAACCACGTTAGCAGCACTTGTCGGCACCGCGGCGCTTCCTTTCCCTGCTCTTCACACTTTGTCATTCTTTCTTTTCCCCCTCCCAGTCTCTCCTCAGCATCCCAGGCTCCCCTTTCCTCTCCCGACACAACAGCAAGAGCAGCATCTTCAGCTACAAGGGGCGGTTTCGTGACCCGGGTTCGGAGAACGAGTTTGCGGATGACGAGCACAGCACCGTGGAGGAAAGCGAAGGCCGGAGAGATTCCCTCTTCATCCCCATCCGCGGCCGCGACCGCAGGAGCAGCTACAGCGGGTACAGCGGGTACAGCCAGGGCAGCCGCTCCTCACGGATCTTCCCCAACCTCCGCCGCAACGTGAAGAGGAACAGCACGGTGGACTGCAACGGCGTGGTGTCCCTCATCGGTGGCCCCCCTTCCAGCATGCCCGGGGGACGCCTTCTGCCTGAGGTGAAATAGATGAGGCAGCTGCCCTGAGGGTGTAGGGAAGGCCCTAGGTAGGGTAGTGAAGGCCGTAGGTAGGGTAGGGAAGGCCGTAGGTAGGGTAGGGAAGGCCCTAGGTAGGGTAGGGATGGCCAACTCCTCTCTCCTCTCCCAAACACCACCCTCTGAGCACACCAGGCTCCCTGTCCGACCCAGTGTCCATCTGTCCAACCGCAGGCCATGGGTCTGTACCGCATTGAGCACCATCATCACCTCACCATCCCTCGCTCCTTCTCAAACTCAGTGACCCACCTCCTCCTCCTCCTCCTCCCCCAGCTTCCTGGGAAAAAGAGGCTTGGAATCGAGCCCTTAATTAAAGGACTAATAATAGTAGGAGCCCTCGGTGTCTGTCGGGGCAATTCAGAAGGAGCTATTTAAAGCATGGGAATGGGGAAACCACCCAAAGTCTGCTGCAAATGTTCTCCACAATCAGATAAAATATTTAGGGATTCAAAAGGGAACGCAAACAATCTTTTAGCTCTCGCTAAATTTTGCAAGGGAAAATAAGGACTGTTAGTAAAATAAGGGCTTTTAAAAATACTATTTTTTAATTTTTGAATTCTCCTTGACTGGCTTTTTGTAATTAGTTGACTGAATTGGTATTGAGTAACCTTTTTAGTGGATGAACATTTTAGAATGCAGGAGAGAAACAAAGCTCAAAAAACAATATTTGTTAGTGGGGTGTAAAAGAATGTGGACAAGATCGAAACAACATAATTTGAGAGATACCTGAAGCGATTTTTTTCTGAGAAAAGTCTGGTTACCGTTCCTATACATTCCAAGCTATTTTTTTTTTTTAGTTATTTCAATTCTTGCAACCTGTTTGACCTTAATTAGTTACATTAAGCATCAGTTGCTATCTGTGGTTTTTCTTCCCGAGTTAGCACGTTAATTCAATGTTTGCTTTAGTATTTAATTCTCTTTCTAACACAGTACGAGCGTGGCAGGAGCAGTAACCTGCATGCTGCGTGCCTCAAAGGGGGAGTATTTCTTAGCAGTTATTTTGTGAGCCCTTTACGTAGAGAGGGTTCAGGAAGCAGTTAAGTGTCACAGGGGAGACCTGCCTGGGCTGGGCAGAGACCTCGGCTCACGAGCCGACAGCGGCAAATTCCTGTAATGAGGAGAAAAGCCCATTTATCTGTTAGCACATGAGATTGTCTGTGCCCTCGCAGAGATTGACCCTGGGAGGGAAACTGTGAGGTGCCTTTAGAAGCACCTCTTTGACTTGGGGGAGCAAGCTGATCCTTCAGCAGGGTGAGATCCAGATGTGGTTTCATCTCCATGTTGTGTTCATAGTGGGCTGGAGTGGGAGAAATCCCTGCTGGTTCTCAGAGAGTGATGTGGCCGGGGGTTCTCTTATCCTAGGTTTCAGATGAAGGTTTTGAAATAAGTGTTGATACCGTCAAATGCTCAGTTCCTAAACCTGATGAGTGTGGGTGGTGCAAAGGAGGCTGGGCTGGAGCTCCCACTCTGACCAGGGGGGTGTAAGGGGGGCTGGGGGGAAGAGTCACTGCTGGTCTGTGCCGTTTGGTAGCAGCACGGCAGCCTTTGTTATATTCTTATATTTCAAAGAAGCGTTCTTCGAAATACAGTCCTTGATTTGTCTAAGGCTGCAAAGTGCTGGTGCTGGGAGAAATGAGGGCTTGAGTGTTGGTTTGACCACTTACCTGATGTAGGAAAGCAAGGAGGATAGCAGGAACAACAGTGGCTTTCTCACTTGGGCATGCATGCCATGTTTCGGGGCTGAGAGTATGTAAAATACTGGGAAGACTAAGAGTTTGTGTTAATCACCATATTTGCAGGGCACTACTGAAATCGAAATCAGAAAGAAGCCTGGTGGGTCTCTCCTGGTCTCCATGGATCAGGTGAACGCATCCTATGGAAGAAAGGATCGAACCAACAGCGTGATGACGGGGTTGACAAATACCCTTGTTGAGGGTAGGTATGGCTTGGAGGTGTGTGTTTCCAGTAGGTACGGACCCGTTGCCCTCCCGTGGTGTGTGCTGCAGGAAGGCAGACCCATTCTTCTGGCCATTATGGGTAGTTCCTCACACCATGTCTGCCCTGGGTTCCCTGTGCCGGAGCCGGGCTGGCTGTCCCTCTCCATGGCACAAAACATGGACGTGGACACACACGTCTGCTCCGTCTGTCCAAGAGGCACCCAGCAGTGATGTTAAACCCCATGAGATGGCTTCATGGTGGCTGTGGGGACCAGAGCCATCATCATAGGGAGCTGGGAAAGGAGCCCAGGCTTGGGTCAGACCCCATCTGTTGGGCACGGTGGCACCACAGACATCACGTCTGAGCCTTGGGTACCAGAGAGAGGACATGCCTGTCCTTCAGACACAGAATTCAGCTGACTTTCGAGACTCACACATTGGTTTTGCCTTAACCTACTTCTTTTGAGTCTTCGTTAGTATGGAAATATTCATTAGACTTTATTTTACTGGATTTTCCATCTAAATTTTACAGATACAGAGGTAAAGACAACAAAGAGTTGTAGTTTTACAATACAGAATGTGCCGCGTGGAGATTATAGAGGTAGTGTCTGACATGGGTGGTGTGTCTTCGGCCCTTTCCAAAGGACTGGAGGGACCCTCCTTTGGTCACAGTCCTGGGGAGGAGGTTTGAGCTGCGCCAAGAGCCGGGGTGTGACAGCTGCCAGAAGAGAAAGGGACTTCTGGATGACGGAAATTCTGAAAGGGACAGCACGCGGAGATGAGATTTCCAAATATGTTATGCAGGAGCCGGCAAGAATTTATGAACAGCAGCCATATGAGGCTGATGATCTCAAATTCCTGCTGTCTTCTGCAATAAAATTGTATGAAAACTAAATATACTTAGAAACAGAGCAGGGTTCTGCTGCTGCTTCCCTCCTGCGCAAACGCCTACAGGCTACAGTGCTACGGTCCTCCTTTTTAACTTTAGAAATTCCACGGCAACTAAATACTAAGCAACCAGGGAACCAATGAGAAAGAGAGAGCAGTGGTCCTTTCCCTGCCCATAAAAAAATAAAACTTCAGCACGAACAGCTGTGGATCCTGAATGGAACCATTGCAAGACAAAGAATAGAGGGGGGAACTCCCGATTTTTATTTTTTTTCCCCTAAGCACTTGAAAGAAGCCAGTGTAAAAAAAAAAAATAACGGACACAACATCATGTTAGATTTCTGTAAATGCGTGTGGTTAGTCTTAATCAGGTTACTCCTGTTTAAAATCCTTTGCAGCATTATGTCATATATTTCCTCTTTTAGACCGTGTGTGCATTCAGCGCAGAATTCATTTAAGTTATTTAAAAACTGGCTCCGAAGACAGTTTGGAATCCGTAACTTTGATTCAAACCATTTTACCTTGATCAGTTCCGAGTTAAATATATCCCTTCATTTCAAATAATTTGGACTGAATCCTAAGACCCAGGCGGGGCTGCCGGGCGGGGTTAGAGCTGCCCCTCCTGCAGACGTAGGGCCAGAGAAGAAGCCCAGGGCAAAGACTCGCCCAGAGTCTCCTGCTGGGCCATGGCCCCAAGGCTGGTGGCTTGGTCCCTCCTCGTCTGAAGCCATTGCCAAGTGTCCTGCACGTCCCTGGTTCCGAGTGCCATGTGTATGTAGGGCAAAACATGTCTTTGGCCCGAAAGTATTGAATTGTTGTGCAAGCAGGGAGACACGGGAGGGTTGGACGGTGTTTTAGATGGATCCCGTGACCTTAGAAGTGGGGGCTGAACTCCTGTTGCTGTTTTGTTTCGGAACTGCAGAGCTGGAAGAGTCCCAGAGGAAGTGTCCCCCTTGCTGGTATAAATTTGCCAATACATTCTTGATCTGGGAATGCCACCCGTACTGGATGAAGCTGAAGGAGATAGTGAACTTAATTGTCATGGATCCTTTTGTTGACTTGGCCATCACCATCTGTATTGTGCTGAACACCTTGTTCATGGCGATGGAGCACCATCCTATGACCCCAGAGTTTGAACACGTGCTCTCCGTAGGAAATCTGGTAAGATAGTGTTGGTGAATATTCCTTACAGATCTGCTCCTTCTGGGATACGTTACTTGTTGATATGGACTTTTAGACTGAAAGAACTGCTGTTCCAGGCTCTAGAGCCTGGAGATCTAGCCTGAAGATCCAAAAATGAACGAAAGCAAATCTTTGCCTGTTCTTTCTTTGTCTTTTTCCTCTAGAGCCTGGAACAGCAGTTCTTTCAGTCTAAGTCCACATCAACAAGTAACACTGAGTGGCACAAGCTTGCCCTCGCTGCAGTCTGTGGCCACTTGGATGTTGGCTGAGGGTGCCTTCTGGTCAGAATTTATTACTAATTAGAAATCCATCTGTTAATTCTGGGGCTGCCTGAGTAGGTCGATGATACTTGTGCTGCACGAGGGGAGAAAAGAACATTGTGGGCAAAAACATGGCACTGCCCAGGCTGCACGTTGGAACGGGCACGAGAGGCTGCATCGTTTGATAATTAGCCTGAAAATCAGAAAATGAACAAAAGCGAATCTTTGCCTGTTCTTTCTTTGTCTGTCTTTTCCCTCACCACTCCAGGTTTTCACTGGAATTTTCACAGCAGAAATGTTCCTGAAGCTCATCGCCATGGATCCCTACTATTATTTCCAAGAAGGCTGGAACATCTTTGATGGATTTATTGTCTCCCTCAGTTTAATGGAGCTGGGTCTGGCAGATGTGGAAGGACTTTCTGTGCTGCGATCTTTCCGATTGGTATTCCATATTCCACTTCTTTTTGGACGTTACTTTCTTAGAGCTAATGGAAAGATTTTTACATAAGAAAAGGCAAACACCACTTTTTTCTGGTTTTCGGGAGGACAGAGATGGAGTAGTGTCATTTTTGAGGTCTCTTTTTACTTCACAACTGCTGTTTACAAGCTTTGAGCTACAGCTCGTTGCATTTAGGGGGTAAGGGGTGACTTGGGAGGTGAATGTGGATGGAGAGGGACCGTGCTAGGATGCACCTCTTATTTCATGCCATCAAATTTGGTAGGTCATATGTTAGAGTCTAATAAAAGTGCTGAACATTCACCTGCTTTGACTTGTGCTGTCACTGGTTAAGCTTTTGCAAATTACATGAGGAAAACCTCAAGGTTAGATTTTTGAACGCAGAGAACCACAACTGGGGTTGGATTTTCCAAGGAGCAGAGTACTCAGAAGCTGCCACTTACATCCAGGTTCAGAAAGTCTGTCTCCAGAGGAGATTCCCTGGAAATTAAACTTCGATAGTGTGTTTTGGATATGCCAGGAGAACAAGCCCTTTTTTTCCAGGGAAAGTTGTGAAGTGTTCAGGAAAGAAAAAAGTTATTTTTTGTGATACACCCTTCAAATAAGTCTCCTGACTTCCTTAGTGTTGCGAGGTTTGCAAAGCAAGACGGAGGCTTCATGCTTTTCCTTTGTAAAGGGAGATCCCCAGATGGGGGATAACTAATTATGAAATCCAGGAGGCCACATTCAAAGAGAAGCTCAGCATTCCCTCCTCCCACTGCCCTCAGCAGGAGCACGGCCTCATGTTTATGTTAAATACAGGGTGGTCGCCGTTTAGAAAGTTCTGCCTAATTTTCCTCTTTTTTTAAGATGAAACTAAATTTTTATTTGTCTGTTTTATTTTTTCGGTTTTTGTTTTTTGCAGCTGAGAGTCTTCAAACTGGCCAAGTCCTGGCCCACTCTGAACATGCTGATAAAAATCATCGGTAACTCAGTGGGTGCTTTGGGGAACTTGACCTTGGTGCTAGCCATCATCGTGTTCATCTTTGCTGTGGTGGGCATGCAGCTCTTCGGCAAAAGCTACAAGGAGTGTGTCTGCAAGATCAATCCGGAGTGTGAGCTACCCCGCTGGCACATGCACGATTTCTTCCACTCCTTCCTTATTGTCTTCCGTGTGTTGTGTGGGGAATGGATTGAGACCATGTGGGATTGTATGGAAGTAGCAGGACAGGCCATGTGCTTGATTGTCTTCATGATGGTCATGGTCATCGGAAATTTAGTGGTCAGTAAATGGTTACTGATGGTCTTTATTGGTTGCCTCTGGGTGGGGTAGAACGTGGGGAGACCGCAGGACTAGGGAGTAATGTTTTGTGAGTCTGTTCCAGCTCTGGTGGGGTCCTTCATGGCCTTTGACAGATGAACAGTCCTGTTGACTTTGGTAGCACCAAAGGGTGTGCTTTGCTTGATGAGGGCCTTAAACAGTTGCCCACGAGTAAAGCATCTAGGCACTTTGCAATAAAAGCTGGAGGTACAAAACCCTCAGTCAAAAGGGCCAGACCCACACCTTGCCTGAGGGGGTAAAGGAAGCTTAAAAGAAGGAAAACCTGGCTTTTCAAATGCCAGGAAAGGAGATAATTTGGTATGCAGGGGAAGGTCCTGAGGTGTTAAAATCAGGTTGGAAGTTTCTTCTAAAATCTGCCCACTAGCTCGATCATGAGGTACGGTGGTGTGCAAGAATCGGCTGGTGAAACTGCACGGCCTGTTGTGTGGGAGGTTAGACTAGATCATGATGTTTCCTTCTGGTCTTAAATTTTATGAAGAAAAGTCTATGGAGGAAAATGTAAGCAAGAATGAAGTAGTGTGAACAGTTGCATGTCTTCAAAGTAGCGTTGTGAGCTCTCTCTGAGAGGACTTGTCTCACCAAGGGATTTTGACAAAATAAGTCTTGGGGGCTCTCACTAGATGTGGGCAAGGAAATCAAGCTGGGAGCTTTCACTCAAAATGCCTGGATTTGGCCCATTTCCTTTGAGCCAGAGCTGGGACTAAACCAGTAATGCTGAATTTAAATCCCTTCTATGGCTGCTGCCTAAATCCCTCCCCGGCAGCCGCAGTCTGGCTCCTGCGTGGGGCTCTGTGGTGGGGACCTGCCCAAGTCACATCACCACACAGGGCTGCCCCCTTCATGGGACACGCTGCAGGATCAGTGGGTGCCTCGGTAGGTCTGTGGGACACCAGAGCTGGTTCTCGGTGTGGTGTTTGGAGAGCGAGCTCCCTGTTAACATCAGCAGGACGTGGGTGATTAAATACTCATCTTCAGCTTTGGGAAGGTCACCCTTGTGTGTCAGCTCTGCCAAGCGTCCCCTCTTCTCCTTCAGGTGCTGAACCTGTTCTTAGCCTTGCTACTGAGCTCCTTCAGTGCAGACAACTTGGCAGCAACAGATGATGATGGGGAGATGAACAACCTGCAGATTTCTGTCATTCGCATCAAGAAGGGCATTGCCTGGACCAAGGCAAAAGTGCGTGAGTTCATGCAGGCTCATTTCAAGCAGAGAGAGGCAGATGAGGTTAAACCCTTGGATGAATTGTATGACAAGAAGGTGAACTGCATCGCCAACCATACAGGGGCTGATATCAACAGAGACATTGATTATCAGAAGAATGGCAATGGCACCACAAGCGGAATTGGGAGCAGCGTGGAGAAGTACATCATAGATGAAGATCACATGTCCTTCATCAATAACCCCAATCTCACTGTCCGGGTGCCTATTGCCGTAGGTGAATCGGATTTTGAAAATCTCAACACAGAAGATTTCAGCAGTGATACAGATCCCGACGGCAGCAAAGAGGTAGGATGAAATGTTAAAAATTCACTCTAGTCATTTGACCCTTGTGGAAGTGCCTGGAAGCATCTTGGGAGGGAGAAGTAGATAGTCCCAGCACAAAATTTCTGTTCATGTTATGACGTAGTCTTTGCACTCAAGCCAGAAGTTTCTTGTGCTAGTTACTCTGCGGAGAACCACAAATACTTATAAATATATATAAGTACTTAATACTGTCTGTCCTGTTAACATGCCACGTAACCTGGGTCAGGATCTTAGTGAGGTGAAGTGAGGAAACAACTTTTGTTACAGTAAATCTGGTGAACAAATTGCTGAGTTGTCATGAAGGTGGATATTTTTGGGGAACTACTTAGAGATTGGATTGGGTTTTATTTTGTGTTCAAGAAACTTGATGAGACCAGCTCCTCTGAAGGTAGCACCATCGATATAAAGCCTGAAGTGGAAGAAGTCCCTGTGGAGGCACCAGAGGAGTATCTGGACCCTGACGCGTGCTTCACAGAAGGTAGGCTGACTCTGAGTGTAGGAAGAACCATAGAATCCCATGTTGGAAGGGACCTCAAGGATCATTTGGTCCAACCTTTCTTGGCAAAAGCATGGTCTAGACAAGATGGCCCAGCACCCCGCTCAACCGAACCTTAACAGTGTCCAACGTTGGGGAGTCCACCACTTCCCTGGGGAGACTATTCCAGTGGCTGATTGTTCTCACTGTGAAAAATTTTCTGCTTGTGTCCAATCGGAATCTCCCCAGGAGTAACTTGTACCCATCACCCCTCATCTTTTCCATGTGATTCCTTGTAAAAAGGGAGTCTCCATCTTCTTTGTAGCCACGCTTTAAGCACTGGAACATGGTGATAAGGTCTCCCCTAAGGCTTCCTTCCTCAAGGCTGAACAAACCCAGTTCTCTCAGCCTTTCCTCATACAGCAGCTTCCCAGTCCTTGGATCATCTTGGTGGCCCTTCTCTGGACTCTCTCCAGCCTGGCCACAGCTTTTTTGTATAGCAGGGACCAAAACTGAACACCGTATTCCAGGTGTTCCAGCTGCATAGAGTGGGATAATGACTTCTTTATCTCTGCTGGTGATGCCCTTGGTGGTGCAGCCCAGCATCCCGTGGGGTTTCTCTGCCACAGCAGCACACTGGTCACCCATACTGAGCTTATTGCCCACCAGGGTCCCCGTTGCCCCTTTCCACAGAGCTACTCCCCAGCCAGGTAGATCCCAGCCAGATGGGAAGGCTCTGAGCTGTTTCGGGGACCTGTCTACTCTAAACTTACCTTAAGGTTTGGTCTCAGTCTGGGTCAGGGCTGGCTGTCAGCTTATTTTGAGACTCTCTTTGGACCCTGCATCGCAGACGAAGGAGTTCAGAAGAATTTTCAAAGTCAAGGCCTTGGAGATGCAGTTGCCATTGCAGGGATGTAGATGACCTGTGAGTAGGGCAGGTTGATCTTTCGTACAACAGATGCCTTGAGTAAGTAGAAGCAGAAGAATCTGGCTTCTGGTCGGGTTTCTTTTTTTCCCTTCTGTCACTGGCCTCAATGTCTTTCAGCAGCTGATCCATTATGGGTATTCCCATGGCAAAGATATTTTAAATGGTTCAAGGTTATTTTATCAGCAAGTTTTCCATTCCTCTTCTGTCAAGTGCATGGATCCCTGACCAAATAGAACAATCTGTTCACAAATTGATGTTAATTCAGGTGCTCAGATACAGAAGTGGTGAAAGTAATCCTCAAGAGCACAAGAGGCTGAAACTCAGTGTGTTTGCTGTTGTTGGCGTCAAAACTGCCTCTAGACAATGACAATTTTGTGTTCTTTCATTAAGTCACCTGTTCCCAAGGTGTGGGCTCATGCTCCTGTGTGTGCTGTCCCCGTTGCAGGCTGCACGCAGCGCTGTAAATGCTGCCAGGTCAATATTGAGGAAGGGCTGGGGAAGTCTTGGTGGACCTTGAGGAAGACTTGTTTTCTGATCGTGGAGCACAATTGGTTTGAGACTTTCATCATCTTTATGATCCTACTGAGCAGCGGTGCTCTGGTGAGTAAAATATGGAAATACATGTATCCCAGAGGTGTTAACGAGGGGACATCTAATTGGCAAAGCCTTGTGTAGGAGATTTGGTGAGATAGCAAGCTGTGATGATTCTTACCTGGAAAGCAACACGGCTCCGTTGTAGTAGGTACTGTACAAAAGCCTTTATTAATGATTTTTGTTCAGTTTCAATGAAGAATGAAGACTGAAATCCCGCAAATCTGGGTTCTGATCACAGCTTGACTAGAAATGTGAGGATTTTAGACAAAGTCAGCCTGTATCTGTGTCTCATTTTTGTCATTACCGAACAAGAAGGTTTATATTTCTTCAGTTTCCCATGTTTGCAGAGCTTTTTGACCTCCTGGTGGCACACAGATACAAACAATCCCTGGGTGTGTTTGTTTTCACACAGTGCAGTGTGTAGTAGATGGCATTACACAACAAACAGCTTCAAGCAGGTGCTCCCCGTGAGTTTTAGGACTCAATTCCACAGCAGTTGGGATCCCAGGGCAGCAGCCTGGCGTTCTGCACATCCCAGCTTTCACAGCAATTAACGGGCTGATTAACAACGCGCTCAGCAATTTGGGATGCACCCGTGTGTGACTGTTGTGGTACCAGTGGCTGAACATTTAGATACAAAGGCTGGTACTCGGAGCCCTAAGGCAGCGAAGTTCTTGTGTTACTTATTCAGGACTTTTCCTTTTTGGGGTATTTTTGTGGTTTGGGGTTGCAGTGTTGCAACTGCCAGAGCAGATGCTGGGCACTGTGTAAGAAATGCAATTCCATTGCTTATCGTGGTTTGAGTGAGCTTCTGGATAACGATATTGGGCTGCGTAATAAATCTGATATAATGACATGAGCCCCTGGTTATTTCCCAGGCCTTCGAGGATATTTACATAGAACAGAGGAAAACCATCCGGACCATCCTGGAGTACGCGGACAAAGTCTTCACTTACATTTTCATCCTGGAGATGTTGCTGAAATGGTGTGCTTATGGATTCGTCAAGTTCTTCACCAACGCCTGGTGCTGGCTGGATTTCCTCATTGTGGCTGTATGTATCCTCTCCTCCTTATTTCTGGTTGGAAAAAAAAAAATGTTAGTTGGAGGAATGCTGGGGTAATGTTTTCTCCTGAGAAGTGTCCTGACTGGATCATACACTTGATTCGGATTCAGTCCCAGATATCTGTACGTTTCCAAACCCAGGATGGAGCCCTTGGGCCCGTTGAGTGTTGCTGGTGTTTCCTGTGCAACCCTGGAATTTCTGCCCTGTGGGTCCTGTTGAGCCTGTGGAGATGAAGGAGGGTTTTCCAGCCCTTGGCTCTTTTGCTTCTAGGAGTCCTGCCTACGTGTGGAGCTGCTGGAAGGTGTTAGCAGTGGGAGAACTTGTGTAGATGTGGTGTTCATTGGTGACACCGTGTTCTGTAATCACTTGCTTGTGTCATCAGTGATGGGGGGATGATGAGGGAGGCATCTCCCCACCCCACCGAGCTCTGTGGTTCTGTGGTTTGCTTGTTGTGCAGAATGAAGTTCACCATCATCCTCCTCCTGTTAAAAATATCTAATGCCTGGGAGAGAAAGAGCAGGATGGGATTGAAGAGCCAAGAGATCGTAGCGTAAACAGGGGGAATGTTCGGTCTGGACAGTTGAGCACGTCATTGCCCTGGAATTCCCCTGCAGAACATCTTGGTAGGGAAAACAAATTCTCAAATTTAAAGAACACAGACAATAAAGAGAAGCCTCAGCAATAAATTTGGCTCTGAAGCACAGTAAGGGCTTTTAAAATAAATGGAATTTATGCAAAAAAAGTGGCAGAAAATTGTGAAATTCAATAGGACGTGAAGTCTAAAGAATTGCAAAAAAAAGGAACTTTTGGAATCCCAAGTGTTTGGATTCTTCTGAAACGTTTCATTACATCCAGTTGTGAATCAGTGTCCTTAGCGAGTGCCCCAGGAGCAAGGTTAAAAAAAAGAACAATTTAAATTTTTTCCAAGTTTCTCATTTGGAACATTTTGAATATGATTCAGTTATGCCAAGTTGCTGTTCAGTGACATTATCACTCTGGAAATATTTCTGAGTAGGTGGAGGAACTATGCTTGGAATTCAGGGGTAGAAGTGACTTAAGATGTCTACGTTTCCTGTGGAAGACTGAATTTTTAAATTTATTTTTTTTTTAAATCCTCTCTGATCCCCTTAACACCTTTCTTTATAACACACATCTTGAAGAAGTAACTCTTCTTTTCTGAAAATAACCCTGCATCTCTCTCAGTGCCTTAAGATGAAGTACAAGTGCTAACATGGGAGCTCATGGGAGATACCATCTACTTTTCTGAACCGCCTTGAGGAGGGTGTTTCAGCAAACGAAATTCTTTGGGGCACTGGATTAAAACTTCCACCAGCAGCTGAGCATAAAAATAGCACTTGCAGTCCTTGTGCTTCGTGTTGTGAGTTGGGCTCCAGCTGTTGGGAAGGAGCGAAGAGCAGGTTAATTGGCAAATGGGTTAAAAGCTTCCTCTGCTTCCCAGGTGTCTGCTGGTGGGGTGAAGGTGAGGGACACGTCTGCAGGGGGTGGGTGAGTGTGTGTGTACAAGGAGCCAGAAATTTTGCAGAAATTTCTCTTTTCACTTGCTGTGGTAGACAGGAGAGTTGCACATTTTTCTCTGCAAAGCATCTGAAAGGTGAATTTAAGATGCCAAGATATTACTCGGCAAAATCTCAGCTATGCATCTTTCTAGAGCTGGTTTAGGGAGCAAATGAGCAAAACCCAACCAAGATGAAAACATTTCTGCGTGAAGCTACTTCAGTTACTTGGAGTCAGATGGAATCTGGGCTGGTTGTCTTCTGGGTAACAAGAAGATGCTTGCCTCCCGTCTTCAGAAAGGGCTGATGCTCATTTTGAGATAGACTCAGCTAAATGGAGCTTTGGCACTACCAGCTTTTGCATTTCTGTGTTGTAGTGGAGCCAGTTGCCAGCTGTCAGTGCCACAGTGTGTGGCCCAGAGCTGTGCCCTGCCCATGCCATGTCCCCCTGAGCTGGGCTTTGCAGGACCATCACTTACGAAGCTGCTTTTAGACTCTAACCCCATCTGGGAGTCAGAGGGTGAGCAACGGCCCCTCCTTTATGGTACAAGACCACAGAGGTGTTGAGATTCTGTGATTCTGAGCCTGAATTCTTGTGCCATAAAGTCTTGTGCGGATGATTACTCAAAAATGTCCCTAATTTTAAGGCCAAGCTCAAGGCTCAGTTTTCATGGGCACTGAAGCAACTGTGGCTTTCCAGTGGTAAGGTGCTGGACCTGTTTCAAGGTGGGCACCCAAAGTAATCACTGGATGAGCTTTGGTCTTCTATTTCTTTGTGCTTTGTTTCCTGACGTGTTAACTGATAACGTTCTTTTGCTTTCTCAGGCTACACTTGTACATACGTTTGCCAGAAAAGAGCCTGTGGAGCTGTAGGGGCCGTCACTTTTGTCCCTGTTGCAGACTGCCAAACCCATCAGCTGTCCATGGCTGTTGTGCATGATGTTCTTAATGGCACCCGCTTCCCTTGCACCGAATGAGAGAATGGCTCGAGTAATGTCCTTTCTTAGCCTTCCCCAACGTTTGTGCACACACTGAGAGCCAAGGCTGTTTGGTGACTGCCGTGGGCAGTGTGCTAGGGGACCCCGGGCACGGTTGCGGGTCGGTCAGCCTGCTGCAGGGATTCACTGCCTTGCTTGAGGAAAAGCATCCGGGTTAAAATGGGTTTCCTGTGCGTTTTTGCTTTCGTCATGGTAGCAAAGTGGAGATGATGCAACTTTAAGGAGCTGGTTACTGACGGTGTGGCAGCATGCCTTGTCTTCCTGGGGAAAGGAGCAGAACGGTGCCCTTCTGTGTCGTTCTCTCCGTGCTCAAAACTAACAGACTCTTCCTTTTATTCCAAATGACGGCAGGGGGGAGGTCTGAGCCCTTCTCAATTCAGTGCAGCCCTGCTTTTTATTAACGGGCTGGTTTGCTGCACACTTTTATTAAATGGGATCTAGTCTGAGCACTGGACACAGTGAATGCACCGCGGCTGGAACCATAAATGGCAAAACTGGGGTTATTGGTACTGGTTTTGCTCTGGGATAGGATTGCCCCAGCTGGGTCCAGCACAAACCTTGCTCCTCTCTCCGTTTTCTGACTGACAATGTGACAAAGCTTTTGTGTAATTATCCTTTTGGGTTATTGAATCTGAACTTAGGCACAGAGCGCTCTTTATGGGCTGTAGTGCCATCACGTCTGGAGGAAGAAGTGATTTTTGGAATACACTTAAAAATACAAAGTGGTGCCCCTTCTGCTCCAGCGCGTGTGATGCAATGGGAATTCTAACACTGTGCTGAGAAACTCATCTTAGTGTTACAAGAGTGCTAACTACATCTTCTATTCATCTATCTAACTGGAGTTATCCCCAGTGTCTTTTGTAGACAAGATAAAAGTGGGAAATATTACCAGAATATGACAAAATTCCAGGCAGGTCGAGGGTCTGTGTGAATTTTTGTGGCAGGAGTAGACTGTGGCACCTGGGAGTTTAAACACCAAAGTATTGCTTCCGTGGTATGGCCTGGCAGACCATGTTTAACTCTGCGCTGCTCTAAAGATATTTATTTTTTATTGGCACTTGAGTGATTGGTATTTTAATTGCCCAGTGCCATCGGTCCCGTGCGTGAACGGGGCAGGAGGGCAGTGGCTCCGGTGGGTTTGTCCCCCCGCTGCCGGTGCCTCCTCCTGGTGCGACCCTCGAGGGGGAAGCACAGACCCTGGGGTGCCAAAGTGGGGTCAGGGGGCTCTGGGAGCTCGGGGGGCTGCCTGTGCAGCCCAATGGCCCCCCAAAATGGGACCAGCCATTTGTCTGCCAGAACAAACAGCAAAGAACCGCCTCGTGCTGGAGCAGGGCTTTGGCCTTGATGAAAAGTTTTGAAGATCGAAGTGAAAGATGTTTTAAAAAGTTATTCTTCCATAAGAATTCCTTTTTATTTATGTATTTTTGAATCTTTTTGTTCCTGATGCAGCTCAACCCTCTGTTGGTATAGAAGGGTTTCCTGTCAGAGGTTTATTGCAGAATGCTCCCGTGGCCTCAGCCACGGCCTCGGATCTCAGTAGCCCCAAATTCAGCTGGAGCTGTGATTTTTATTTTTCCCCCCTCCTTCCTCCCTTCAGCCTGCTCCACTGCTCACTCATCAGTGCAGGATCATCCTGCCTGACCTCAGAAAGGCTGATGAAAGGGCCCGGATTCTGTATGGTTTCTGCAGCCCAGACTCTGTTTCCCGACAGCAGGAATGCTGCCTTCCTCCCCCGGCCCTCGGGGGGTTCCTCTTACAGCCCAGACCAGTTTGGAGGACCAGCAGGGTTCCTGGCTTGTGCCTGGGCTCGTCTGGTCCCTGAGCCCTGTCCTTTACTGGTGCCGATGGCCTTGGTGGAGCCCCAGGAGCTGGCCCCAGGGGTACAGCCCTGCCCGTGACAAACCCTCCTCTGAGTGAGGGGTCCAGCTCCCGCAGGGCACGGGGAAGCGCTGGATCAGCTCAGTTCAGCAGTGGGAGCTTCAGGCTTGGGCAGGTCGAAAGGGATTTGATCTTGTTGCAGTTTGTGCTGATGAGCCAGGCTTCCCCGCTGCGGAGGTTTGGAGCAGAACACCCAAATTTAACAGCTCTGTCCAGACAAACCCTCCCATGGCAGTGCCTCCCCCCAGGCACCAGTGTTTCTCCACGATGAACGCTGGTGTCTTGTTTTGTTCTAACTATTGCTGGTTCACCATCGAAACCGGTGAGCTTGGGTCATCCAGCACCTTCCTTGTCCCAGTGGTGGTCCCCAGGAAAACAGGTCCCCCGTTTCATGGCAGCAGTCTCTTGCCAGCCTGTCGCGGTTGTCAGGTACTGTCTGTATTGGAATTTTTGGTCATTTCATTCTACAGGAGTGATTTCTAGTCTTGTTTTCTTCTCTGCAGGCCTGAAGACCATTGTGGGTGCCCTAATTCAGTCTGTGAAGAAGCTGTCGGATGTAATGATCTTGACAGTGTTTTGTCTCAGTGTCTTTGCTCTCATCGGGTTGCAGCTCTTTATGGGCAATTTAAGGAACAAATGTGTAATATGGCCAATTAACGTGAACGAGACTTTCCTGGATAACGGCTCGAAGGGCTTTGACTGGGAGGAATACACCAACAATATGTGTAGGTATTTCTGCAGTGATACTCCCTAAAACCTTAATGACTTAATGCTGCTGACCAGGGTTTCTGACATGGCTTATAACGTAGCATGTCCAGCTTTGGGCAGAAAAAAAACCTTTGCTCAGATACTTTTTGTTTTTTTGGAAACTTGGCTTTGTTAAGGTGTTTCTAGTTGGGTCTTCACTGTGCTCTTTTTAGCTAAATACTTTGTTAAAAATACTCCCCCCTCGCCCCCCGCCCTGTTTCTGATTAAAAACTATTTAAATACGGTAAAAGGGAAGGAACTGCCCATTTAAATCCCTGGTCTTAGTGTCAGGACCTTTGCCAAGTTCTGCTGGTTCTCCAGCGAAGGCCTGGGAAGCTGTTGGTACCTGTCTCTGCTTTGCAGCATCCTCTGGCACTGGCTGGAAATGATGCTGAAGAATCATTTCAGAGCTGGAAATGATGCTGCGGAGGATCAAGGAACCAGCCTCCAAGTTTTTGTAACTTAATTTCTTCCTCCCTTCTCACTTGGAGCTTCTCAGCTGTGCAGTCAGCTCATTTTACATTTTTATTCATAACGCTGTACTGACTTCCAGAAAGGTGTTTAAACTCAGGCACGGTTAGTGGGGTTAATGTTATTTAAAGCTGAGTTAGTTAACTGATAAATTTATCAGTTGGGGATCTGGAGGGATGCTCAGGGAAGGTTTTTGTGGCGCTATAGTGTATTAAATCCTCTAACTCCATATGTGTGTGCATGTAATCTTTTCTTTTTCATCTTCTTCAGCAAATTTTTACATAATTCCTGGCGCCCCTGATCCTTTGCTCTGTGGTAACAGCTCGGATGCAGGGTGAGTGTTGGTCTTTATTCAAAGCAGAGACTAATCCCCGTTGGTGTTGGCTAACGATGGCGAAACCTTTGGGATGTTTCCTGTTGCTTCCTTTGTCGGTTCTGGTGTTACTTGCCATGTAAAAGGCTTCACGTTTTTTAATCTAATTATTAATCCATTGTTACTATCTGTTTGACTGATATAATGTAAACTGACATTTTCTGCGTCCTCTCAGGAGGCAGGTACATCTGATGGTGGTCACTAGTGGCATTATTTCCCTCTGAGTGCAGTCACAAGTCACCAGAGGAGGGGGGGAGGGAGGTTCAGAAATGGAAAATTTCCATGTCCTATTGGTTCCAACTGGTTTTTCAGCCAGTCCTTCAGCTCTGAAATACGTCTTTCTGGCTGACATTGGGTGAAAAGCCACACTTTGCCACATCTTGTTTCCATGGGACAAAGCAAACGGGGCTTTTCCAAGATCATCTCTGTCGGTCTCCTTCTCTGCTCTCCTTACCCGACGTGGGGAGCAGAAGGCACACTGTGTGGTGGGAGGGTTGTGAAAATCTCCATGAAAACGGCTAATTGCCTGTTGTCAAATTGCTCTGTCCCTTTCTCTGCCTCTGTGCCCTGAAATGCTGTGTCCCTTTGGCAGCCAATGTCCGGAGGGTTACACGTGCATGAAAGCAGGACGGAACCCCAACTACGGTTACACGAGCTTTGACACTTTCAGCTGGGCTTTCCTGGCTTTATTTCGCCTTATGACTCAGGACTTCTGGGAAAACTTGTATCAATTGGTAAGTAAAGACTTCACTTGGGTGTTAATACGAGATGAGAATTTGGGGACAATGCAGGAAAGGAAAACGTGTCAAGCCTTATTATATTCCTCCTGCCTGAAAGAGCAGCTGGAAGCAGAGCGGTGCAGCGAGGTGGTGAGTGATGAGGAGGAAGAGGATGTCACCAGGAAGCAGGTGTTGGACCCTGGAGCTCAGGAGGGACAGCAGGTCCTCAGGGTGCCCCGTGGCTGAGCTGTGAATGAATTCTGGAAGGATCTGACCTGCAGGAGATGGCTCATGGCAAGGGGTTGGACTAGGTGACCTTTAAAGGTCCCTTCTAACCCAAACCATCCTGTGATTCTGTGGTTGTGAGAGGTTCAGCTCCACCCTCAGAAGCTGCTGGGGTGCTTTGGAGGGCAGAGTGTTTCCTCGTAACCGGAGGACGGTTTGGGGACCTTGCTGAAATGGCTTTTCTGTTTGGTTTGAAGGGAGTCTCAGCATTGAGTTTCACACTGTACTTGTGAATCTTTCAGTTTGCATCCGTTGGATGTTCCCTTAAGAGAAGAGGAGGGATGACACCTTTTGTTTTTTATGGCCTAATGGATGAGCAGTGTCTTAGTGCTTTGCAGGGGAAGTGCTGAGATGTTAAATATTCAGCACCGCTATATTTTCTTAGAAACGTTCAGGTCAAGAAACTTGGGATCAGTTCCCCTATCAGGTGTCACTCTGAAATTGCTTTCCACTTTCCTTTTCTCTTCCCTCTGCCCTGCTCCTCTTCTTCCAGACCTTACGAGCAGCAGGAAAAACCTACATGATCTTCTTTGTCTTGGTGATCTTTGTGGGATCGTTCTACCTGGTCAATCTCATTTTGGCTGTGGTGGCCATGGCTTATGAAGAGCAGAACCAGGCCACGCTGGAGGAGGCAGAGCAGAAAGAGGCAGAATTTAAGGCCATGTTGGAGCAACTGAAAAAGCAGCAGGAAGAAGCACAGGTGAGTGTTCCGATGGTGTGGGGTTTGATGCATTTACATATTTTAAGATTTTTAGCCCGCTATTACAGAGCAGTGATGTATAACCAGAAAATGCAGCAGTGCCCTGGCATCACGTCCTCTGCTGACTGGGGTGGCGTCATTCCTTCTCTCTTCCTGGCTGCTGCTCAAGCTTGCTGTGTTTATTTTGTATCAGAAAACTGCCTTCTGTTAAGGAATTTTTAAATGATCCCAGAATTTCTAGTTAATTGTGAGAATATCTTTGCAAGACGGACAAGCACAGGTTTGTCAGTCCTTTACCAAATGTTTATAAACAAAGCTGAGGGACTGAGAGAGATCACTCTACCTGCAAAAGTTGACTGTAAAAATGTATACAAGTCCTGGCTGCAAGTTTCTTCCAAGAGAAAGAATAAGCATCTCAGTCCTACCCCAAAGACCTGTGCTGTAGGCGTTAAGCCACACTTTTAAAGGAGAAAATGGAGTATTAATGACAGTAAGACCTGATTTATTTTCCTCCCCTCTTGCCTTCGCCCTCAGGCCGCTGCCATGGTCACTTCGGCAGGGACCGTCTCTGAGGATGCTGTGGAAGATGATGGTGGGGGGAGGATGTCTCGGAGCTCCTCTGAGATTTCCAAACTCAGTTCCAAGAGTGCCAAGGAGCGTCGAAACAGGAGGAAGAAGCGAAAGGACAAGGAACTGTCAGAAGGAGATGAGAAGTGTGACACTGAGAAGGTGTTCAAGTCCGAGTCTGAGGATGGCATGAGGAGGAAGGCATTTAGGCTGCCAGATAACAGGCTAGGAAGGAAGTTTTCCATCATGAACCAGGTAGTTTTCATTCCCTTTATATGTTTATGCTTGCTTGTAGTCGAGATAATATTCTAGTTTAGACCCTGATTAGCATGTCAAGGCAATCTGCCCACCATCATGAACTTGCAGCGGATCAGGAGGGCACTTACAGGCTAAGTTTACAGCCCTGCACGCACTTACCGTGGCGTAAGTTGCCCTGAGAGGAGGGAATCTCACCAGGAAATTTCTTTGCTGAGGTAGCTCTGCCAGCCAAGGGTGAACAACTCTTACGGTACCGCTGCTGCCGAGGTGGCGGTGGCTTGTGTAGACCTGGAGAGAGAGTGAAACCACGTTAGCAGCACTTGTCGGCACCGCGGCGCTTCCTTTCCCTGCTCTTCACACTTTGTCATTCTTTCTTTTCCCCCTCCCAGTCTCTCCTCAGCATCCCAGGCTCCCCTTTCCTCTCCCGACACAACAGCAAGAGCAGCATCTTCAGCTACAAGGGGCGGTTTCGTGACCCGGGTTCGGAGAACGAGTTTGCGGATGACGAGCACAGCACCGTGGAGGAAAGCGAAGGCCGGAGAGATTCCCTCTTCATCCCCATCCGCGGCCGCGACCGCAGGAGCAGCTACAGCGGGTACAGCGGGTACAGCCAGGGCAGCCGCTCCTCACGGATCTTCCCCAACCTCCGCCGCAACGTGAAGAGGAACAGCACGGTGGACTGCAACGGCGTGGTGTCCCTCATCGGTGGCCCCCCTTCCAGCATGCCCGGGGGACGCCTTCTGCCTGAGGTGAAATGGATGAGGCAGCTGCCCTGAGGGTGTAGGGAAGGCCCTAGGTAGGGTAGTGAAGGCCGTAGGTAGGGTAGTGAAGGCCGTAGGTAGGGTAGGGAAGGCCGTAGGTAGGGTAGGGAAGGCCCTAGGTAGGGTAGTGAAGGCCGTAGGTAGGGTAGGGAAGGCCGTAGGTAGGGTAGGGAAGGCCCTAGGTAGGGTAGGGAAGGCCGTAGGTAGGGTAGGGATGGCCAACTCCTCTTTCCTCTCCCAAACACCACCCTCTGAGTGCACCAGGCTCCCCGTCCGACCCGGCGTCCATCTGTCCAACTGCAGGCCATGGGCCTGTACCAGATTGAGCACCCTGCGCCTCACCATCCCTCGCTCCTTCTCAAACTCAGTGCCCCACCTCCTCCTCCTCCTCCTCCCCCAGCTTCCTGGGAAAAAGAGGCTTGGAATCGAGCCCTTAATTAAAGGACTAATAATAGTAGGAGCCCTCGGTGTCTGTCGGGGCAATTCAGAAGGAGCTATTTAAAGCATGGGAATGGGGAAACCACCCAAAGTCTGCTGCAAATGTTCTCCACAATCAGATAAAATATTTAGGGATTCAAAAGGGAACGCAAACAATCTTTTAGCTCTCGCTAAATTTTGCAAGGGAAAATAAGGACTGTTAGTAAAATAAGGGCTTTTAAAAATACTATTTTTTAATTTTTGAATTCTCCTTGACTGCCTTTTTGTAATTAGTTGACTGAATTGGTATTGAGTAACCTTTTTAGTGGATGAACATTTTAGAATGCAGGAGAGAAACAAAGCTCAAAAACCAATATTTGTTAGTGGGGTGTAAAAAAATGTGGACAAGATCGAAACAACATAATTTGAGAGATACCTGAATCGATTTTTTTCTGAGAAAAGTCTGGTTACCGTTCCTATACATTCCAAGCTATTTTTTTTTTTTAGTTATTTCAATTCTTGCAACCTGTTTGACCTTAATTAGTTACATTAAGCATCAGTTGCTCTCTTGTGTTTTTTCTTCCCGAGTTAGCATGTTAATTCAATGTTTGCTTCAGTATTTAATTCTCTTTCTAACACGGTATGAGTGTGGCAGGAGCAGTAACCTGCATGCTGCGTGCCTCAAAGGGGGAGTATTTCTTAGCAGTTATTTTGTGAGCCCTTTACGTAGAGAGGGTTCAAGATCTGTGGTTTTTCTTCCCGAGTTAGCACGTTAATTCAATGTTTGCTTTAGTATTTAATTCTCTTTCTAACACAGTACGAGCGTGGCAGGAGCAGTAACCTGCATGCTGCGTGCCTCAAAGGGGGAGTATTTCTTAGCAGTTATTTTGTGAGCCCTTTACGTAGAGAGGGTTCAAGAAGCAGTTAAGTGTCACAGGGGGAGACCCACCTGGGCTGGGCAGAGACCTCGGCTCACGAGCCGACAGCGGCAAATTCCTGTAATGAGGAGAAAAGCCCATTTATCTGTTAGCACATGAGATTGTCTGTGCCCTCGCAGAGATTGACCCTGGGAGGGAAACTGTGAGGTGCCTTTAGAAGCACCTCTTTGACTTGGGGGAGCAAGCTGATCCTTCAGCAGGGTGAGATCCAGATGTGGTTTCATCTCCATGTTGTGTCAGAAAATCAGCTTCATAGTGGGCTGGAGTGGGAGAAATCCCTGCTGGTTCTCAGAGAGTGATGTGGCCGGGGGTTCTCTTATCCTAGGTTTCAGATGAAGGTTTTGAAATAAGTGTTGATACCGTCAAATGCTCAGTTCCTAAACCTGATGAGTGTGGGTGGTGCAGAGGAGGCTGGGCTGGAGCTCCCACTCTGACCAGGGGGGTGTAAGGGGGGCTGGGGGGAAGAGTCACTGCTGGTCTGTGCCGTTTGGTAGCAGCACGGCAGCCTTTGTTATATTCTTATATTTCAAAGAAGCGTTCTTCGAAATACAGTCCTTGATTTGTCTAAGGCTGCAAAGTGCTGGTGCTGGGAGAAATGAGGGCTTGAGTGTTGGTTTGACCACTTACCTGATGTAGGAAAGCAAGGAGGATAGCAGGAACAACAGTGGCTTTCTCACTTGGGCATGCATGCCATGTTTCGGGGCTGAGAGTATGTAAAATACTGGGAAGACTAAGAGTTTGTGTTAATCACCATATTTGCAGGGCACTACTGAAATCGAAATCAGAAAGAAGCCTGGTGGGTCTCTCCTGGTCTCCATGGATCAGGTGAACGCATCCTATGGAAGAAAGGATCGAACCAACAGCGTGATGACGGGGTTGACAAATACCCTTGTTGAGGGTAGGTATGGCTTGGAGGTGTGTGTTTCCAGTAGGTACGGACCCGTTGCCCTCCCGTGGTGTGTGCTGCAGGAAGGCAGACCCATTCTTCTGGCCATTATGGATAGTTCCTCACACCATGTCTGCCCTGGGTTCCCTGTGCCGGAGCCGGGCTGGCTGTCCCTCTGCATGGCACAAAACATGGACGTGGACACACACGTCTGCTCCGTCTGTCCAAGAGGCACTCAGCAGTGATGTTAAACCCCATGAGATGGGTTCATGGTGGCTGTGGGGACCAGAGCCATCATCATAGGGAGCTGGGAAAGGAGCCCAGGCTTGGGTCAGACCCCATCTTAAGGAGCCCAGGCTTGGGTCAAACCCCATCTGTTGGGCACGGTGGCACCACAGACATCACGTCTGAGCCTTGGGTACTGGAGAGAGGACATGCCTGTCCTTCAGACACAGAATTCAGCTGACTTTCGAGTGATTCACACATTGGTTTTGCCTAAACCTACTTCTTTTGAGTCTTTGTTAGTATGGAAATATTCATTAGACTTTATTTTACTGGATTTTCCATCTAAATTTTACAGATACAGAGGTAAAGACAACAAAGAGTTGTAGTTTTACAATACTGAATGTGCCGCGTGGAGATTATAGAGGTAGTGTCTGACATGGGTGGTAGGTCTTCGGCCCTCTCCCAGGGACTGGAGGGACCCTCCTTTGGTCACAGTCCTGGGGAGGAGGTTTGAGCTGCGCCGAGAGCCGGGGTGTGACAGCTGCCAGAAGAGAAAGGGACTTCTGGATGACGGAAATTCTGAAAGGGACAGCACGCGGAGATGAGATTTCCAAATATGTTATGCAGGAGCCGGCAAGAATTTATGAACAGCAGCCATATGAGGCTGATGATCTCAAATTCCTGCTGTCTTCTGCAATAAAATTGTATGAAAACTAAATATACTTAGAAACAGAGCAGGGTTCTGCTGCTGCTTCCCTCCTGCGCAAACGCCTACAGGCTACAGTGCTACGGTCCTCCTTTTTAACTTTAGAAATTCCACGGCAACTAAATACTAAGCAACCAGGGAACCAATGAGAAAGAGAGAGCAGTGGTCCTTTCCCTGCCCATAAAAAAATAAAACTTCAGCACGAACAGCTGTGGATCCTGAATGGAACCATTGCAAGACAAAGAATAGAGGGGGGAACTCCCGATTTTTATTTTTTTTCCCCTAAGCACTTGAAAGAAGCCAGTGTAAAAAAAAAAAATAACGGACACAACATCATGTTAGATTTCTGTAAATGCATGTGGTTAGTCTTAATCAGGTTATTCCTGTTTAAAATCCTTTGCAGCATTATGTCATATATTTCCTCTTTTAGACCGTGTGTGCATTCAGCGCAGAATTCATTTAAGTTATTTAAAAACTGGCTCCGAAGACAGTTTGGAATCCGTAACTTTGATTCAAACCATTTTACCTTGATCAGTTCCGAGTTAAATATATCCCTTCATTTCAAATAATTTGGACTGAATCCTAAGACCCAGGCGGGGCTGCCGGGCGGGGTTAGAGCTGCCCCTCCTGCAGACGTAGGGCCAGAGAAGAAGCCCAGGGCAAAGACTCGCCCAGAGTCTCCTGCTGGGCCATGGCCCCAAGGCTGGTGGCTTGGTCCCTCCTCGTCTGAAGCCATTGCCAAGTGTCCTGCACGTCCCTGGTTCCGAGTGCCATGTGTATGTAGGGCAAAACATGTCTTTGGCCCGAAAGTATTGAATTGTTGTGCAAGCAGGGAGACACGGGAGGGTTGGACGGTGTTTTAGATGGATCCCGTGACCTTAGAAGTGGGGGCTGAACTCCTGTTGCTGTTTTGTTTCGGAACTGCAGAGCTGGAAGAGTCCCAGAGGAAGTGTCCCCCTTGCTGGTATAAATTTGCCAATACATTCTTGATCTGGGAATGCCACCCGTACTGGATGAAGCTGAAGGAGATAGTGAACTTAATTGTCATGGATCCTTTTGTTGACTTGGCCATCACCATCTGTATTGTGCTGAACACCTTGTTCATGGCGATGGAGCACCATCCTATGACCCCAGAATTTGAACACGTGCTCTCCGTAGGAAATCTGGTAAGATAGTGTTGGTGAATATTCCTTACAGATCTGCTCCTTCTGGGATACGTTACTTGTTGATATGGACTTTTAGACTGAAAGAACTGCTGTTCCAGGCTCTAGAG